>NW_021163065.1:0-430000 GCF_004324835.1 Dendronephthya gigantea | reverse complement strand
TTACATTCTGCATTTACCATTGTCAGAAAAGATCGGGAAGCTCGTGGAGGAGGAGTTTTATTGGGAATTAAAACAGAATTATTTCAATCAATACGTGAAATTGAACACAGTTATAGTTTAGAGATTGCTATGGCTGAATTAACAACATTATCGGACACAAATATACTAATTTGCTCTCGTTATCGTCCACCAAACGCGGATAAAATCTGGATGGAATCTTTTGAAAATTTTCTTAACGATGTTCGCTCACGCTATCCAAAAATTGTTCTCGCTGGTGATTTCAACTTACCGCACGCGTGCTGGAACTCGAAGGAGCCTTCCACCGGCATGAATAAAAAGAAATTCATCGAAATTCTGAAAGATTTTTACCTAGAACAATTAAATGAAGTTCCTACGAGAAAAAACAATATCCTTGATCTCGTGATTACAAGTATTCCTGACAAGATAAACATGAGCGAAGTATTAAAGCCAACTGATGCAGGAATCTCCACAGATCATAGCGTTATAATGTTTGATCTGATCACAGCGTGTAACTCATTACCAAGAATTAAGAGAACTGTGTTCGACTATTGACGAGTTGACTTTGATGGTCTACAGGCTTGTCTTGGAAATCTTAACCTTCACGAGAAAATAACAGAAAATGGCAATATTAACCAAGATTGGTCGGCCTGGAAAAATACGTTTCTTACGGCAGTCGCAGAGTGTGTCCCTGTCAAAAAATTGAAAGGTCGGAGGTTTCTTCCATGGATGAATAATACAATCCTTCATTTAATTAAGAAGAAAAACACTTTAAGAATGAAAATTAAAAAATCTTGTTTCCCAAGTGATCACTTGAAAACTAAATCCAAGAGTCTCCACACTACAATTAAACAGATGTTACGTGACAATCGCCTTGAATACTTGAACAGTATTTGCGCATCTCGTAATTACAACCCAAAACACTTTTGGTCTTTTTTCAAATTGAAGTCTAAAGTTAGGAACATTCCGGGGAAAGTTTCAACAAAGATAAACGAACGTGAAAGAAAACATGTTGACAGCTACTCGGACATCGCGAATATGTTCAATGAATATTTTGCCTCTGTCCTCACTCCACAATTTGTTAGTGACATCTTAGAACATCGAGGCTATACCTACAATACTATCACAATGCAGGACATAACATTATCGGAAGCAGAAGTCATAGCTGTAATATTGAATTTAGACAGCAACAAAGCGCAAGGTCCAGACAACATCTCACCGCGTTTGCTGAAAGAAACAGCCATTCAAATTGGGCCTTCGCTCTGTTCTCCCTTTAACAAGTCCCTTCAAATTGGTGTTGTTCCAAGCGACTGGAAACTTTCAAACGTGGTTCCTGTGTATAAATACGGAGAAAAGTCCTATGTTGAACATTTCCGACCAATTTCACTGCTTTCACTCCAAAGTTCTTCAACGTTGCATCTTTAACAATATCAAACAACACGTTTACGAACAATTAAATCCTTGCCAAAATGGCTTCATGCCAGGGAAGTCGTGCATCACTCAACTTGTTGAAGTTCTCAAACACATTGGTCGTGAGTTAGATCGTGGTAAGCAAATTGATGTACTCTATCTAGACATGTCAAAAGCCTTTGATAAAGTGAGTCACGCCAAGCTACTACAGCGTCTTCATGAATTTGGGTTTGGAGGCAGCATCCTCAATTGGTTTAAATCTTATTTGAGAAACCGATACCAGCAAACAACTATTCTTGGTGCAACATCAAAACCTCTTCCAGTGACATCAGGAGTACCACAAGGTTCCATTCTTGGGCTGTTATTGTTCTTGCTGTATGAAGATCATCTCTTTTACACCGTGAGTAATTCAAACATCGCTACATTTGCTGACCATACGAAGATCTTTAAGACCATCAACACCACCTCCGATGCATCTGATCTACAAAATGACCTATCAAGCTTCGAAGAAAGCTTCACCAATGTGAACCTGGTGTTGAACGCAAGCAAATGCAAAGTGTTGAGAGTCACACATAAACATAACAAAATCATTTACCCATATACTTTAGACAATACCATCATAGAAAGCACGGATTGTGAGCGTGATCTCCGAATTTTAACATCATCTGCCTTCAAGTGGTCCAGACATGTTGAGTGTCAGTGTGCCAAAGCCTCCAAGACTCTAGGATATGTTCTGGAAGGTCAACATTTGACATTAAAGACACCACAATCCGTCGCACATTGTATTTGACGCTCGTTCATTTTTCAGTTATGCTATGGGTCACAAATCTGGGGACCTCAAACCATCAATCTCATCCGACATATGGAAAGGCTACAACGACGAGCGACGAAGTACGCTCTGGATCTACCGTTTCGTTCTGATACCACCTACACCCAGAGGCTTACACTTCTGAATCTCATTCCTTTGTCTTACTGGCATGAATTCTTGGATATGGTGTTTTTCTTCAAACTTGTCCACAAACTCGTGAGCATCGACAACAAGTTATTGCCATTATCACCCATCCACAACAAAAGAGAAACGAGATCAACAAATCCTAACAACCTCTCATTTAGAACAACACAGTGCAAAACCACCACATTCCAGAAGTCTTACTTAAATAGATCAACTTGTTTATGGAATGTCCTACCAAGCGATTTAAAAGGCAATGAAATCAGCCTAAGTCAATTCAAAAGTGGACTTTTCCAATACTATGAAGTAGCTGTGGCAACTGTATATGACATTGAAGACCCAAGAACATGGAAATCTATATGTTTGTGCTGTAATAAGTGTCGTAAACTGTCATGTGAATTATCGTGTTGTTATTAAGGCCTGTTTAAGCGGGTGCAATGCTGTAACTACGCTCAAAAAAGGAATTTATCTCAACTTTTGTTAACTAGATTTGAGTAAACATCATGTAATGAACTGGTCAAAAGTAGTAGTATTTATGTCATCATTTTGTCTGATGTATTGCATCCGTTTAATTTGGTTTTTAGTTTGTGTGTTTATCATTATATATAGGGCCGCTGTAATTGGCTAAAGCTGTAGCGTGCACCTAGCCAATTCTGTTTAGATGTATGCGTGTGTGTTTCCATAACTATATCTAGTATATGTATTTATGTAAATGTCAGTATATTCATTAATTGGCAAAGATGAATAAATAAATGAATAAATGGAGTCAATTTATGGTGATTTTGTTGTTAAAGGATGTCAGGAATACTTTAAAAATCACATTTGCATTTAGATTACAAACGTTTTCTTTGTGTTAATGTTTATGTTGTGTTTGTTTTCCTAAATAATTTGGGATGGGAGAGAGTAAGAAAATCCCCATCATCTATACCCATGGTGGTAAAAAAACTTAATATTTCTATAAATTCATTATTACAAAAGTTGGGTATTTTATTTTTTCATGCAAACACAAAAAAGAAGGGATAACCAATTGAATTGGTTATATTTTATCAGGTATAAAACAGAGTAAATCATTTGATGTTGTCATTCGTGTTGCGTTTATGCTTGTTTTGTTGTTTAGTCTTATATATTGCTTTAAGCTTTTAAGATGGAATTAATTTAGAAGCCTGATGTTTTTGTTAAAGATAATGCTATTGATGAGTTGCATTATTTAACGTCTTTTGGTCGACAAAATGATCAGTTGTTGTGGTTGCAAGATGGATCAACTGATCTATCTTTAAAAAATGGATCTGTTGCTGATAAATTGATGATATATATTTTGATAGAAAAAAATACTGATTGAAAAAAAATTATTAAAGGTTTTTAAAAATCCCTCCATTATTCTTTCTTTTTTAAAAAAAGGACAAAAGTTAGAATTGCACATGCGAAAAATCCAGTGTTTGAACAATCCAGTTTGCAAAGATGGAGACGGGAAATTTTTAAAATTAGTGAAGTTTTTGTCACTGATCCCATAACATATGAGATCATAGGCGTACGGGGTCTCATAATTTTGGGGGGGCAAACTGGGACAATTGCCCGAATTTTTTTCTTTATTAACAATAGCTAATATATGCAAAGGCAGCGAAGCGCATATACATGAAAGCTTTCATGCTAAATTCGTAGCACCATACATTATTTGAGCAATTAATAAAAATGGTAAACTGCATGAACGAATATAAATATTTAGAAAAAGGATCAACTAGGTCTATCACTAAAAGAAGTATGACTGACGTCCATGTCGTCGACCAAATGTGTTAATTATGTCATCTATGTCATTGTTAACAACTTTGTTGGCATATGTTCGTTCAATGTTAATCAAAGCCGCCGAATTCAACCGTTCTTGACCCATATTCGAGCGAAGGTATGTTTTCACTCGTCTTAACCCACTAAAAGACCTTTCAGCAGATGCGGATGTCGCTGGAATTGATGCCAGTATAGTGGATACTTCGTATAACACTGGCAATAGGTCGTTAAGTCCGCATTCAAACATAGATTTCACAACCTGCACAGCTGTTCTCGGCTGAGTATCCGGATCGGAGTCTTCGGTTACGGAATTCTCATACATACTCTTTTCAACTGCAAGAATTTCTTGGTCAACTTTGTAAAATTCAGCTACGAGTTCAAAACTGTTCCGTGAAGGTGTTTTGCTTAACACAACGTCCCCCAATGCGCAGAGAATTTCTTGATCGTTCTTACTGAATCGCGATTTCATTTCTCCAATAACGGAATCAAGAGATCGATAAAAGGTGTTGATACGATGATGGTTTTTTGGCGTTGTAACTTTCTCAACATTATCAGATGATTCCCCAATAAGAGCTTGAAGTCGACGAGACGGGCGGTTTCGTGGTGCCTTTGCCTCTTTGAATATGAACCGAGATCCGTTAATTTCCTCTTTTATTTCTTCAGACATGACTATCGTTCTTTTCCATAATAGCTCAAAATTGTTTTCGTTTCTACAATTTGTGAGGGTCTTTATAACTAAATCCGCATTTCTTTTAGCATTGATTACGTCAATGCTTTTCCCTTGTAGGTATTTACTCAAAGCGTTTGTATTTGACAATATGACCTTGAGCAGGATCAAGCCAAGGACGAATTGGAAATCACAAACCGCATTCAACAGGGCGGTGGTATCCCTGTAGGTTTTAGTATCCTTATCTTCAGATAAAATGAGAAGAGCTTTGATTACTTTCCTGATCTGTTCATAGATTGCTTTCACTGCCTCCCATCTGCATGACCACCTTGTTTGACTCATAGACTTTAATGTAAGATTTTTTATGAAATTGCCGTCAACTTTCACAGAACTGAATACAGCATGACGTTTTGGACTGGCTTCTAAAAAATTGTATAGGCCTTGCAATGTCCCTAAAGAATTTCTCAATGGTTCTATTTCGCTCATAGTATCTTGCAAAGCCAAATTAAGAACATGTGCATAACAATGCACATACACCGCACGGGGGCAGCATTCTTTCATTCTTGCAGCTACCCCTTTATGAATGCCGCTCATATTTGATGCTCCGTCAAAGCACTCACCAACAATGTCTTCCAATTTCAGACCATTTTCTGTGATTACGTTCTTCAAAAGTTCAAGCAAAACGATTCCTTCAGTCGAGGAAGTGCAAAAAAATCCAATGAAAGTTTCAAGTGTTTCACCCGCCAAAACGTACCTTAAGCATATTGAAACTTGCTCTATGCGACTAATATCTGACGTTTCATCCATAATGACAGCAAAATTTCGACATGACAACACGTCATCCTTGATTCGTTTAACAATAAAATCAGATAGAATATTTAAGATCTCGTTCTGGATTGACGGCGATGTCCACTGGATGTGCGACTTGAGTTGACGTTGTAATTTTTCTCCAAGCCACGGGATGTCATTACATCTTAGGTGCAACAGTTCCAACAGATTTCCTCGATTTAGGTCAGAAGCTCCAGCAATGTCATCTCTTTTCTCTTTGTGCCCTCTTAATGCCACATTTTGCTGTGCAATATAAAATATGCTGGTGATAATCACTCGCAGATATGCACGATTGTGCATAATATCTCGTTGATGAGCGTCCGCTAACTGTTTGAGTACAGATGTTTGTCGCTTACAATTAATCTTTGCGGTAATCCATTTGGTCATTGCATTCTTATGGACAGCACTTTTTGTATGCTTGAAGAGCCGATCACTCCTTTTCCAGTTATCGAACAAGAACGAATTGTCTTTCATAAATTCCTTACAAGGAAAGCATTCACATTTACGGCTTTGAATATCGAAACTCAGCCAAGGGTAAATCTTATACCATTGTTCATTGAAGTCTCTAGTTGATGTTTCATTACTGAACTTCCTACGATTATATTCTGAAAGAATTGGCTGGTGTGGTCCGTGTGAACCGTGTTGTACTATTTCTGGGATTGAATTAGGAGTGGCTGGTACTGAATTATCATTGACATTCGAGTTATCAATTGCGCTCGTGCTCTTTGTCACGTCTTGAACTTCAATGTGAGACTTGGCGGAACAAGTGCAACTTGCGAATTCTTTCTTGGTATTGCATATGTTAGAATTGTCGGACGGAGATACAAGGTTCACTTTTTTGGTTTTAGCACTTAATTCATTGACGATATTCGACGGCTGTGCTCCACACTTCAAACTGCCTGGACTACTGTCAGTGTCGCCCACCACATGAGTTGTTGGCCACGGAGTTGGAGTATTTTCTTCAATAGGGACATCACTGTGTGGTGAAGCAGTTTCAGGAACAATTGTTATTGATTGAGCAATTTCCTTACCATGTTCTTTAGACACAAAAAGCTTCGTTTGCTTTGACGGTTTTGTACCTTGTCCTTGGTGAAAAAAACTACTAAGCTGCGATTGGTTTGATTCCAGTACTATATTAAATTGCACTTTATCTCCATTATGAATATTTTTAATGTGACTTTCTTTATAGTCCGAGTCAATTTCTTTTTTGCATGATTCACAAACAAGTCTGTGGCGATAGCGTCGTTTACGCGTCTTTTTGGAACCCAAAAGTGACATGTAACACGAGTAAAGCAATCCGATATCTACAAAATGTACGCGGCATGAATTACGACATGCTGCAGGGTGTTATACTCCTGTTATAGTTTGTTTCCAAATCCAGTGACTTACTAAATTCTAACAGAGTTTTATATTCATGTATTATAATATTATTAAACGCAGTATTTCATACATTTATGAAGTACTGTTAAATCTTTTAAATGTCTAGAACTTCTCTCATTTTTGAATAATATTGGTTATTGTTACAGTACCTGTTTCACGATAATAGCTCGTACAGCCTCACAGTGCAATGGTGCATAATATAAATAATATCATTTGTTTTGCTCAGTGAACAGGTTTTGCTTCCTAACCATGCGGTACTTCATGTAGTTATAGCGTAGGGAACTCAGACACGCGGCATATTGCGCGAGTCGAATGCTCCGGAGCCTTCGGCGCACCTCGAGGCAGCTGGCCTCATCGGCTCAATTTGCGCATTTATTTGATTTTTCGAGGTGCACTGTGCCAGTACCCAGTGTCCAGTGATATCGAATTTTAACGTGTTTCCTTGGATGACATCTTCCCTTAAAATTTTGCCCGAATTCTCGATTATTTTGCCCGAATTTGGACAATTTTTCAAAATTTTTAGGGGGGCAGTTGCCCCCCCTGCCCCCCCGGCCCGTACGCCTATGTATGAGATTACCGACTTAAATAACGAGGTAATAAAGGGGAAGTTTTATAGAGAAGAATTGCAAGTTGTGTAGAAAATTAAAAATGACAACGAGAAATTTGTTTATTCCTAGCAATTGTCCGGGGGGAAATAATTTTACAAATGATTTTGTTATGTCTCTTTTATCACCAATATGTCTCTTTTATCACCTGTTTGAAACAAAACATTTTAATACTCTTGCTGACCATACTACTGTCTATTTTTATTCATGTTTGGGGCATAAAGATTATATTGAAATTAAAATTAAGAAAAAAAATATTCCCAATGGAATTTATAGTTTAAAAAAGATATTAAAATTTATTATTGGGAATATTGAGGAATATGGAATTATTTTTTTACAACAAGCAAATGGAAAACTTAAGTTAGTTTGAAATTCATTTTTTGAGAAATGGTTTACTCAAAAAAATGGTTTTCCTGATCTCAATAGTGGTGCAGAAATCAATTTTGACCATCATGTTCAATTAAAAAAGTCTGAGTATAATGAGACCAATAATGTTCATTGGGAAGTACTTTTCGGAAATAAGAAGATAGTACGTCTGGAAAAAAATTAAATACTTATACTAATAAATTTATAGCCTTAATAAAGATTTTATTGAAGGGGTTACAGATGCAAAGATTCTTTGAAGTATTTGCTAGGATTTGGAAAAAAACAAAAAATAACGCTTTTAAAAAAAAGTTTTAATGAATCATATAATTCTTCTTCAACTTAATGTATTGAGGATTCTTTTTTACCTGACATAAATAACGGTGTTCATGATTTATTTATTTATTGCAATGAATTGCAAGGTGTTGCAGTTGGTAAAAGTATCTCAGAGTTATTATGTGTAGTGCGAATTAAAAAAGATCTAGGAGAAGGGGATTCTGTGTCCTATACACCCCCGTCATTTAAGCGGAAATGAAAAAAAAAAGTAATTTCTTGCATTCTACGATAAAGGATTCAGGTGGAAAACATATACCCTATAATTTCGGAAACGTTAATATTCAAGCTCTTGTTCACTATGCTTAAGCTTAAGTAAACTTGCGAAAAAAAAAGATTTTAATGTTGCTTTTGCAACTATGATATGTCATATAATTTTATGTTTAAAAGTGATTATGAAGATCAGGATCTATATGCTTCACTTGAGAATTATAGTGGAAAAAATGTGAAGGGAAATTTAATAATTTCATGATTGATCTTAATGATGAAGATTTAAATAATGCTGATTCACCTTAGGCTAGTGACAATAATACGATGGGGTGGAAGGGTATAGATTATGGCGATTATACAATTTTCGCCCACGGATTGTCAGATTATTTAGATTCATCTATAATTAAGAGATCTTATTATTCACCAGCTGAGGCGAAGACTCTTAACATACTTAGTGGAATATCAACTCCATCCTTGAAACCAACATTATGTTCATGCAAGTATATTTATCGTAGTTATAGTAATATGCAATATATACATTTTTTCGCACCTCATCACAATAGAAGAGAGGAAGGTGGTTTGTCAACCCCTCAAAATTCAGTGGGTGATGAATTAGGTGTCGATCAATATTTTTTATTAGCCAAAATTTTTTTTCATTTTATTAATGTAAATGCAAATAAAGAAAAATTTACTTGCAAGTTTAAGCTACCCAAATCTCTTTTAATCACAAAGGATAATTTTAACAAAAAATTTAAGTTTATTTGTGAATATGAAGACAGTGCTAATGGTGCTTTTACAAATGAAGAAATTAATTTGCATTTTGTGTTATCAGATTGATATTAGTATCTGATTGAGATTAGTTTCTTCATTTTTTAATATGGCACGAAGGGAAGAAGATATTGAGTTGTGTAAATCAATGTTATACGGAAATTCACGAGGAAAAAATTATGCTGGAAACTTATTTTACATAAAAAGCATAAAAAAGGGGAGAGAAATAAAAAAAGAATCAATTGTTGAAGCCACAAGCACCGATGTAATTCCTCAGAGTAATTTGAATCAAGAAACAACCTTAAAACGAAATTCAGGAAAACAACAGAAAAGAAAATCCCGAATTGATGCAAAAGTGTCAAAAACAATTTTTGGTGGAGATTAAGAAATGGTTTATTTATCATCAAAGGATATTACATCGATAACGACAGATGGAAGAAGGGATTTTCCGAGGAAAAAACATCAACATGGAAAGAAAAAACAAAGAGGGGGGAAAAAGAAAAAACAGACAGGGAAAGGAATTGGTGGGGGAATGGCTGCAGGTTTATTAATTCCTAATTTAACATCAACTTTGGGGAATGTTTTAAAAGTGAACATTTGGGTGAGAGATTTGTAAGCGATTAAGAAAAAAATATATTGTCTGCATTTCATTTTCTTTGTGTCATCATGGTGAAGCGAAGTGCCGAGGAAGCGGGATTGAGTGACCCCAATCAAAGAATTGAAAAACATGATAATGTTTACGTAACAGGGATTGAATTGTACAGAAATTTTCCTGTTGATAAAACATTTGTAGAGAATCATCATGAAATTATTAATGCCACCCCTGTTGACCCGCTTGCCGACATTTACACATTCCGTCACTCAGCAACACCATCCGAATTAATTTTAATAAACAAAGTATGAATTTCCGCTGATTGTCAATTAATGAATCATGTCACAAATAATGCTGTTGCTGCAGCAGCTGATTCATGATGTTTATTAAAATCCCCATTTTTTTTATGCACCATGTGGAAAACAGAGAAGAATAAAATAAATCATGATTTAATTAACTTAATTTAATTAACGAGCATCTGCTAGAATAGAACAATGGGTATTAAGACTTCAACCATAAGATTCTGATGCACAGATTATAGCTGACACATTATCTTGGTTGGTGCAGAAAACAGAAGAAATGCCACGGAACGTTGCGGAGGAGTATGTTGGTAGTGTGGCAATGTACGTTGTTCCAATAGCGGTGTCTATTAAGGAAATGGAGAAAGAGTCTGTTAACACACAAGAAGTTAACACAGATCAGGCAATGTATTCAGAACAACAAGTGGAATTTTAGCCCAGCAGCATATAAAGCAGTGCGGACAGAGTTGTGTGTAGTAGGAAAGCTAGTGTTATGAGGTGTTAGAATTGTCATTCCTCATAATTTGAAAGGTGAGTCCTGGCCCACGAAGGACACCAGGGTATAGTAAAATCGAAATAATGTTCGCGTTTGAAGGTGTGGTGGCCTGGTATTGATAGCAAAATGGAACGAAGATGTAAGACATGTTTTGGATGTCAACTCGTAAGTAATCCATGTCTTCCAGAACCAGTAAAGAGAACTAAGTCACCCGACCAACTGTGCCAAATGGTGGCAGTAGATTTGTTAGGATCATTGCCGTTGGGGCATTATTTGTTGGTGCTTGCCGATTATTTCAGTAGATTTGTGGAAGTAGCCATTATGAAGTCAGTATTGTCACAACTGGTTGTTCGAGAGCTGGAACAATTCTTTGCAGTTCATGGTAATCCTGAGTCTCTAAAAACAGACAACGGACCACAATTTGTATCAGAGGAGTTTGGAGTGTTTCTAAAAGAAAATGATATTTTCCATTTAATGTCAAAACCTCTCTGGCCTCAAGGGAATGGGGAAATCGAAAGACAAAATAGATCCTTAATCAAGGCCCTTAAGATTGCTCAAATTGAAAAGAAATATTGGCAACGAGAATTGTTAAAATTCTTACTGGCTTATCGCAGTACTCCGCATTCCATGACTGGTGTTTGTTAGTCCTGCAAAGATGTTGTTTGGGCGAGAAGTCTGAACTAAACTGTCAGAGTTATGGGGAAGAAAGATGTCAAGGGAACAGTAAGGAAAGTAGAGTAAATAATCCTAATCCTGGTAGACCTGATAGACCTCAGAGAGTGTGTTGTGCCAGAACGTTTTAAGGATTATATATGCCCATATGTTGATCATAGTTGTAGGTAGTTTGTAATGCATGAGTTTAGTTAGTGCCATAATTCAATTTAAGTACATTAAAGTTGTAAAACGTTTTGTAAAAAAAACTTCAGCATAGACTAATTTAGGTAAATGTGAACAATAACGTTAAAAAAAAAGGGATTGTGATGTTAATTAGGTATAATTATGCATGCAATACTTGTGTATATAAAAATGGTTATAGGTTTTCAATACAAGCAGTTCAGTATTTGAACCTGTGTGCATCTATGCTCTAAAACAGTTGTTAGACACTAGTAGATTACCCCCCCATATAGCGCCAAAATCATGCAACGCGTGATCCCCACGCGGGCCGTCGAAAACTGTCGGATTTTCCCGAAGATGTGCGTGGTCTCCACGCAGGGTGAGAGTGTGACGTTATTAAACCGTAATTAAGTACACAGTAAGGATTTGTCAGGTAATACACATTTAGTATGACAACATTTTAATACTATGTTTCTTTCAATAGCATTAGGACTGTTTATTTTATTACATGATATTATGAGAATGTTTCTTTCAATCCTACTAGGACTGTTCGTTCATTTTAAGAGTTAATTTCTTAAATAATCTGAAGGGAACAGGTTTTTTATTTTTGTTTGTGATTACATTTGTCTCTCTCCAGCCATAACTCGTACGCTTCTACTTCAACTTTAGGACAATGTTGATATGCATCGGCTGCCAAATGCTTCCCGCAGGTCTCCAGCCATACTAGATTTTTTATCAGAATTTGCGCTTTCGGGCATCCAAAACACTCCAAATTGATGGAGGGAATGTTCAGGTTTGCGAGGAGATCCTTCTCGTATCAAACATATTGTTTACAAAAGGTAATTTGTGAGCGCTACAGTGTGCGCTACGGTGTGCGCTACGGTGTGCGCTACTCCCACGCGTGATGATGTGCGCACAAGTATTTGTTTACAAAAGGTCATTTGTGAGCGCTACAATGTGTGTTACACCCACGCGTAGTGATGATGTGCGCTACGGAAATAATTACATTACACAGAGTATTTGTTTTCATATGGCTACCGTATTATGATACAAGAGTAGCGATATAAGGCAGAGCAACGAGTACATACATACATACATCATTTATTAGAAGCTCCTCGAAAGGCTTTTCAGCTCTAATTTACACTTATTAGTAATATACTATATATCGATATATTTACAAGGGTTTGAATTAATTTACAAATATGTCATGGTAATATTTTAAAAACTCCAATTTAAAACATTGGTTGAAATTTACATTAACAGGAATTACTTATTTAAGAAATTCGTGAGAAGGTTTTTCTTCATATTAAGTTTAAAACTTTGGACTGTCATTCTAGATTTTAGTGAGTCCTCAAGGCTATTCCAAATTGATGAAGCCCTATATAAGAAGGACCTTTGAGCTTTAGAAGTTCTACAAAGAGGTTTATGTAATTGTTTACTCTGCCGTGTTACACGATTGCTAATCTCAGAACGAGTAACAAACTTTTGACATAAGTAATCAGGTGCTAACTTGTTCATACATTTGTACGTCATAACGCAGTCCCGTAGATACAAGACATCCTCGACGGGGAGCCAATTCAGTTGCTTTAAGGCAGGTGTTATGTGATCATATTTACGGGATCCTGTCATTATGCGAGCAGCAAAGTTTTGCACTGTCTTAAGTTTGTAAATGTTCTTTTGACTTGTTGAGGACCAAACAGTGGAACAGTAGAACAGCTTGGAGAAGACATAAGATTGTATTATCATTTCCAAAGTTGATTTCCTAAATAGGTTCTTGATTCTATTTATTTGATGCAGTTTCTTCATACAAGATGATACTGACTGTTTCATGTGTTCATCAAATGATAGACTTGAATCCATAATTAGGCCAAGATCTTTAGCATGTTGCACTGGTTGTATTGTTTTCCCAAAAACGTAAATGAGGTACCGCTGGAATGTGTTTCAACATCTGCTGTGTTCCAAAGAACATAATCTTTGTTTTATCTGGGTTAGCAAGAAGGCAATTGTTACTTAGATAAGTAGCAACCGTGAAGAGATCATTATTTACTGTTGTTACTACATCTTGTAAGTTTCCAATACAAAATGATAAAAACAGTTTGGAGTCATCTACATAACTTTCGAGTTTGCTATTTAGCGGAATACAAGGAAGATCATTAACGAATAGATTGAACAATAAGGGTCCAAGTATACTGCCTTGTGGAACTCCTTTCGTTATGGGAAGTAAGTCCGATATTTCGGCGCCAATCCGAACTGCTTGCATTCGTCCGGTAAGATAGCTCCGAAACCATTCTAGTGTACTTGACGAGATTCCACAGTTCTGTAACTTGCGGAGGAGACAATCGTGGTCAATACTATCGAATGCTTTGCTCAAATCGAGCAAAACAAGAACAGTAACTTTCTTTTCATCAATAGCTTTGAGAATATGGTCAGTTACCAACAAGTGAACGGATTCAGTCGAGTGTTTACATTTGTTGCCACTTTGATGACTTGTAAGTCGATTATGTTCTTCAAGATAATTTGATAATTGGTTAAAGACTATTCTTTCACAAATTTTAGAATTTGTTGTTAACAAAGAAATTGGTCGGTTATTACTTGCAACTTCGCAATCTCCTTCCTTTACATGCGGCACTACTTCAGCGATCTTCCAAGCTTTGGGGAATGTATTGGAGGTGAACGATAAATTAATTATTTCCGTTAAAGGCTTAGAGACAGTTGATAAACAATCTTTCATAACCTTTGTAGTCACTTTATCCATGCCGGGTGATTTATTTGAAGGCATATTCGTTACCACGGTCACAAGTTCTTCTCTAGTTATTTGGCTGAGGGAAAACTGCTCTGGCTCCGGGTAGTGTATTAAAGGTAGATCCTCTGCAACAGGAATTTGGTGCTCTCGTGCTAATTCCTTAACAAGTTCAGCTGTAGAATTGCCCACGGAAACAAAATATGAATTAAACTCATTCGCAATCTTTTTAGGATTTGCCGATTTTATTGAATCGTTTGGTTTATCTGATGTATACCGCCGAATAGTTTTCCAAATGGAATGACTATTGTTCTTATTTTGCATGATCTCATTATCGACGAACAATTTTTCCGCTTCGGTAATCATTCTTTTAATTTCAGTCTGTGCCTCTTTGTAAAGGGCCCAGTCAATATGGCACCGCGTCCTCCTTGCTTTTCGTAAAAGAGCGTCTCTCACTTTCATTTGGTCTTTTATTTCGGGAGATATGAAGGAACTTGTACGATGTTTAAATGACATCAATTTAACTGGTGCATGTAGTTCCAATACTGGAAGGAAGGCATTGTTAAATTGTTCCACACGAGTGTCTATATCAGTAACATTTTCTAAATTATTCCAAGAAACTTTCGAGATGTCATCACTAAATGTTTGGGGTTCATACAGCTTGTATGATCTAGATCTAATTTGAAAAGGTTTAGGTTTTGATGCCTTGAGGCGAATTGAAGCTGTTACAGTAAAATGATCGCTAATTGTATTTTCCAAAACTGTAGAGCTAATAACTTGGTGTGGATTTGTTGTTAGAATAACATCAAGTAAAGTTGTTGATTCCTTTGTAACTCGGGTTGGTTTTGAGACAATCTGTGATAGATTTAGCATGGTACAAAGTTCCTTTAAGACTTGAGATTCAGGTTTATTAGATAACAAGTCACAATTGAGATCTCCCATTATAATTATGTCTTTACCGTACAAAAAGGCTTTTATAATAGAGGGCGTCAAGTATTGTTCCAAACAAGTTATTTCACAATCCGGTGGGCGATATACAACACAGAGTAAAAACGATTTTAATTTTATATGTTGAATTCTTACCCACAGTTGTTGGAAACCATTTTCCGATGTAGATGATAAATCTGTGACTTCTTTTGCTTTAAGATTATCACGAATGTAAGCACATACTCCACCTCCACGTTTATGACGACGATCGCCTCTAAATAGTTTGTAACCTGATATGTTTACATCCCTATTACTCACCGTTGAGTTCAGCCAAGTTTCGCTCGCTGTGAATATGTCCCAATCGTTGTCAGATACTAATTCGTTAACCTGAATGAAGTTCGTTCTATTCTTTATTGAGCGCACATTAAGATGTGCTAGACTAACATTCCTTAGGGATTTACAGGCTGTATTTTGTGCCGTCAAGTCTGGTCGTACATAGATTAGATTCGCCGGACATACTTGTCGTCGGAAATTTGTAGAAATCCTTGTTCTTCGGGTCGATATTATTGTTGATATATTGCTTTCCTTACGTGAATTGTTCATCGAATTAACTGGTTTCGGAATAACATTACTAACTGGACCAGGGTTAGGATGAACATCGCCAGAGAGTTGTAATACCTCATTGTAAGTCGCTTGGCCATTTGCATAGTAAAGAGATCGTCTTTTACTAAATTTCTTCCTTACACTTGGATAATACTTGGTAAAATTTGTACATTTCCCTAATTCTTTAGTTATGCTACGTGTGGAAAGAGTAAGACAGTGTCCTTCCATCCTGAAATGTTGTGAGTATCTGTCTAAATGTATTTCAACACCAAGACCAAGTGAATAATCCGCTTGGCTGATTTCATAGCCATGACCAAGATTGGATATTACTGCCAATTTTACATTATATACTGTCGGATTCTTTATTCCAATCGCATAGGGTTGTTCACCAATTGATTCCTCACATTTTAAGTCGAGGATCTGGGCTAAAAGGTTAAATTGAACGAAAAAAACAGCAAAGGTGTGCAGAGAAAACATGACCACGTCCAGTAATTTTTCGGTATTACCTGAGAGAGTAATTTTTCGGTATTACCTGAGAGATGACGGTTTTGCTCTTGCTACTGTGACACATGTTATTTGTTAATATGAATATAATTGACAAAAATTGAGCAAGCTCAAACTGTGGCTGAGCTTACGGATTTCGAAAATCGCTATAATTTAACTGATATGGAAAGGGATTTTCTGTTTGAGAAGAAGATAGAAATTATGAGTCGTTTACTTCGATGAGAAATGGAGAATGAACGATATGGTATTGCTGCGAACCTGACAGATTCTTGGACCCCTGAACAACGCCAAAGTTTCATGAACGACTGGCGAAATGATGAGTTATTCAACGATAAAGGGGGGCTTGCTTCGGGGCTTGCTGATACTTGGACGCCAGAGCAACGAAGACATTTTTTAACCGATTGGCAAAATGATGGATTTATGTCACAGCTTGGTCATGGACAGAAAAGACCTGTCGACGAAGTGAACGAGGGTGCAAGCACATCTAACGAGGTTAGCGATAGTAATTATTTTACCATGAGAGATGTAAAGCAAGTTAAAGTTAAAAAGTTTAAAACTACCGGAGTGGATTACACCGTTCAATTTATGGACACATTAGCTAATTTGGAACTTAACCAATTTCACAATCAACTGCACAAGATATTTGGGAGTTTGCTAAGGACAATTACCTGTGATATCCCAGAGCACGATCAGGTCCGTTTTGTGTTGCAATCGCCTCAACTCGAGACTCCTATCTCTCTTCCATTCATGCCTCTTTCTCGTCTTACGACCGAACGTGTTTTAGCCGAATTTGAACGGGTCGTTCAATCTAATCGTGATTTTCGTTTGAATGATAGTGTTAATGTAAATTTAGTTCATGTTGAAATGCCAAACAGAGGTACTGGGACAAAAAGAAGCGAAATCAATTTAGAAAAGCATTTAACAATGAAGAGGGCAATTGTACATATTCAAAACGCCGACGAAATTTGTTTAGCAAGAGCACTAGTTGTTTCTATCGCGAAAATCGAGAATAACGATTGCTATAAATACATAATCATTCATCGAAAGCCACTTCAAACACAATTGGCATACGAGTTACATGAAAAAGCTAGGGTTCCAATCGGTTCTTGTGGATTAGATGAGGTTAAGCAATTTCAAACCCATTTGTCGGATTATCAGATCAACATCGTTTTGAAAGAACATCAAAACACCATAATTTATTCCGGTCCCAAGAAAGACAAACGGATATATTTGTTTTTGCATGATAACCATTACGACGTTATCACAAGCATGCCGGCCTTTTTTGCTCGTAAAAAGTATTGTCACACCTGTAAAAAAGGATATGATAAAATGACTGATCATTTGTGCGCTGATTTATGTAAATTGTGTCATTCGCAAAACTGTCCATTTGTTTCATGGATTCCATGTGCTGGTTGTATGCATATTTTTAAGAGTCAAAAGTGTTTTGATCAACATAAACAATCTGTAGGCAATGCAAAATCCATCTGTGATTCTTTGGTCAAATGTCTTCATTGTGATCTTGTTGTAAAACGGAGTAGACTGAGGCGTGATTTGCATCACTGCGGTGAAACTCGTTGCTCTACGTGCGATACCTATGTGCAAACTGAGAATCATCAATGCTATATGCAACCCGTAAGAGCGAGAAACACCAGAGACATAAACGAGGCAGCGAGCCTTCTCGATACAGAGGCAAGCGATGAAGACAACTCGCCTCAAAGCGGGTACAATGAACTTTTATTCTTTGACTTTGAGTGTCGACAAGAAAATGGAAACCACGAACCCAACTTATGCGTAGTACAAAACGAGGCGGGTGACGAATGCATAGTTAAAGGGGATGATACAAGAAATGAGTTTTGCGAATGGTTATTTACCAAGGAACATGCAAACTGTATTGTGATGGCCCATAATTTTCAAGGTTACTACGATGGTTATTTCATTCAACAATTTCTACACAAGAGCGGTGTTATTTTTGATATCATCATGCGTGGTGCCAAAATTCTTACATTAAGTGTCCCAATGTTCAAGATTAAATTTATCGACTCTTTGAGTTTCACACCCATGAGACTTGCTGATTTTCCGAAAACATTTGGTATCAATGAGCTTGCAAAAGGTTATTTTCCACATCTTTTCAACAAAAAGGAGAGTGAGAATTACGTTGGACCTATTCCACCAAGTCCATTTTACCATCCTGATGGAATGAATCCTGATGAAAAAGAAAAGTTTCTGGAATGGCACAGCAATTTGAAAGAAAGCGATTACGTGTTCAATTTCCAACAAGAGATTCTAACGTACTATCGTTTGGATGTTGATATTCTACGTCGTTGTTGCCTTGAATTTCGCGATCTGTTTCATGATGTCACAGATATCGACCCGTTTGAGAAATGTCTTACCATTGCATCAGCCTGCAATTTGGTGTTTCGAAAGAATTTTTTGAGAGAGAACACCATTGCAATCATCCCTCCTCACGGTTATCGCCCGAAAGACAAGCAGTCAATTCTAGCTCTAAAATGGCTGACCTTTACTGCTGAAAAGAACGACATTTACATTCAACATGCCCGCAACACGGGTGAGAGACGTGTTGGCAATTATTTGTTGGACGGTTATCACGAAGAGACGAACACAGCTTACAAAATCAATGCTTGCTTTTGGCATGGTAAGTTTTTAAACATTTCTCTTTTTTTTTTTTTTCTTTCTTTAATATTTTTTATTCAATCTTTCCAGGGTGCTTGAAATGCTATGCCAGAGATACGGTGAACAGTGTTAGTGGTAAAACTATGCATGACCTGCTTCAAGCTACAATGGAGAAGACGTGTCACCTCAGAGATCAGGGCTTCAAAGTTGTCGAAGTGTGGGAGTGTGACATCAAGCGAGAATTAGAATGCGACGAAAATATGAGGAATTACTTTGACAGTTACGACCTAGTTGATCCTTTGGAACCTCGCGATGCCTTCTTTGGTGGTCGAACCAATGCTGCAAAATTATTTCACAAATGCAAAGATGGTGAAAAGATAAGGTAAAGTGTCAATCTTAGAGTAAGGTACAGCATTATCATATAATTAATTATGACGTCATTTCTATTGTGATGTCATAGGTATGTAGATTTCACTAGCCTATATCCCTGGGCAAATAGATGACGCGAACAGTCGTCGGCCACACTCATATCATCACAAAAAATTTCGACGAAGACATCTCAAACTAATCCAGGGCTGCGTGCATTGTCAAAATTGATGTTGAATTCATTTTGGGGTAAGTGTAGAGCTATAAACATGAAAGTACATTTTATTTTATTTTGATGCATTTTCATGTCTTTTCATGTCTTTCCCAGGCAAATTTGCGCAACGTCCTAATATGACCAAAGTGGAATTGATCAAAGACCCACAAGTTTACTTTGACTACTTAACTTCAGATGAAATCAATGTTCTCAACGTAAATTTCGTGAGTGATGAAGTGATCGAAATTCACTATGAAAACAATGAGAATTTGTGCCAAACTCTAAAACGAACATGGTCATTGCTGCTTTCACCACAGCTTACGCTCGCCTCAAACTCTACGATGTTCTGGATCAACTTCAAGAAAGAGCGTTGTATTACGACACTGATTCGGTGATCTTCGTTAGTAAACCTGGTGATCCAGAGCCCCCTACAGGTCCGTACCTCGGCGAACTGACGGATGAGTTAAAGGGAGACTACATTACCACATTTATCTCGGGTGGACCAAAGAATTACTGTTACCGCACAAATTCGAACAAAGTTGAGACAAAGATACGCGGTATCACGCTTAATTGCACCGCTAGGCAAAACGTTAACTTTGAGGTGATTCGTGCTTTGGTATACCTTCATGCAAAATGTAATGTCGCAGGGTGGGTATCCGTAGATATCCCATTCAAAATTACTCGCAACACCAAAACAAAGGACATAGAAACCAAACGCATGAAAAAGGACTATCGTATTGTTTATGACAAACAGGTTATTATTGATGAATACAAAACACTTCCATACGGATTCTAAATGCATATACTCTATATTGTCTTTATGTATTATATGTTTATACGTTTCTTGTAAATATATGTTTTCATAATATGTTGTATGTTTCTCTTTGAAAACCCCTTCACACATACAGAGCTTTAGGGACTAAAAAAGTCCCGCACGGGACAAGCAGTCCCTCAGGGACACTTAGTGACCTATGTTTCTCTTTGAAAACCCCTTCACACATACAGAGCTTTAGGGACTAAAAAAGTCCCGCACAGGACAAGCAGTCCCTCAGGGACACTTAGTGACCTATGTTTCTCTTTGAAAACCCCTTCACACATACAGAGCTTTAGGGACTAAAAAAGTCCCGCACGGGACAATCAGTCCCTCAGGGACACTTAGTGACCTATGTTTCTCTTTGAAAACCCCTTCACACATACAGAGCTCTAGGGACTAAAAAAGTCCCGCACAGGACAATCAGTCCCGCAGGGACACTTAGTGAATGATGTGCGCACAAGTATTTGTTTACAAAAGGTCATTTGTGAGCGCTACAATGTGCGTTACACCCACGCGTAGTTATGATGTGCGCTACGGAAATAATTACATTACACAGAGTATTTGTTTTTATATGGCTACCGTATTATGATACAAGAGTAGCGATATAAGGCAGAGCAACGAGTAATTTTTCAATATTACCTGAGAGATGACGGTTTCGCTCTTGCTACTGTGACACATGTTATTTGTTAATATGAATATAATTGAAAAAATTGAGGAAGCCCGAACTGTGGCTGAGCTTACGGATTTCGAAAATCGCTATAATTTAACTGAAGAAGATAGAAATTATGAGTCGTTTACTTTGATGGGAAATGGAGAATGAACGATATGGTATTGCTGCGAACCTGACAGATTCTTGGACCCCTGAACAACGCCAACGTTTCATGAAGGACTGGCGAAATGATGAGTTATTCAACGATAAAGGGGAGCTTGATTCGGGGCTTGCTGATACTTGGACGCCAGAGCAACGAAGACATTTTTTAACCGATTGGCAAAATGATGGATTTATGTCACAGCTTGGTCATGGACAGAAAAGACCTGTCAACGAAGTGAACGAGGGTGCAAGCACATCTAACGAGGTTAGCGATAGTAATTATTTTACCATGAGAGATGTAAAGCAAGTTAAAGTTAAAAAGTTTAAAACTACCGGAGTGGATTACACCGTTCAATTTATGGACACGTTAGCTAATTTGGAACTTAACCAATTTCACAATCAACTGCACAAGATATTTGGGAGTTTGCTAAGGACAATTACCCGTGATATCCCAGAGCACGATCAGGTCTGTTTTGTGTTGCAATCGCCTCAACTCGAGACTCCTATCTCTCTTCCATTCATGCCTCTTTCTCGTCTTACGACCGAACGTGTTTTAGCCGAATTTGAACAGGTCGTTCAATCTAATCGTGATTTTCGTTTGAATGATAGTGTTAATGTAAATTTAGTTCATGTTGAAATGCCAAACAGAGGTACTGGGACAAAAAGGAGCGAAATCAATTTAGAAAAGCATTTAACAATGAAGAGGGCAATTGTACGTATTCAAAACGCCGACGAAATTTGTTTAGCAAGAGCACTAGTTGTTTCTATCGCGAAAATCGAGAATAACGATTGCTATAAATACATAATCGATCATCGAAAGCCACTTCAAACACAATTGGCATACGAGTTACATGAAAAAGCTAGGGTTCTAATCGGTTCTTGTGGATTAGATGAGGTTAAGCAATTTCAAACCCCGGTTTAATAACGTCACACTCTCACCCTGCGTGGAGACCACGCACATCTTCGGGAAAATTCGACAGTTTTCGACGGCCCGCGTGGGGATCACGTTTTGCGTGATTTTGGCGCTATATGGGGGGGGGGTAATCTACTGACACTACACTAGCTTCATGCCTGATTGATCTCCTAGCGGAAGACAGATTCCAACTGACTAAGTTCCTCAGCAATCGGCGAGAAATGCTGAAGGAAATTCCTATCACTGAATGAGCAACACCTACTCTTAACCTGGACTTAGATCAACTACCTATCAATCGTACCCTTGGTCTATATGTTGGGATGCCAGAACTCACAAGTTTTATTTTTCTAGCATTAAAACAGACAAACGAGCAACTAAACGCGGTATTCTTTCTGTCATTAGTTTGTTATTTGATATGCTTGGCTTTCTTTCCCCATTTATTATATTTGTGAAAGTAATACTTCAGGAACTTGGGCATCAGAAACTTGACTGGATGATGAGATACCACAGAAACAACTTGCAATTTGGCAAAAATGATCCAATTGTTTCTTATATTACCTAAAGTCAGAATTCGGTTTTAACTGTAGCATCTGCTTCAAATTCAATATTCTCGATTGGAATTTTCATCATCTATAGTGATTTGGTTGTTGCGTGTAATTTGCATTGACGCTGTTGAACTTTCCTTACTCTCCATTGGCATTGAACTTTTGGTGGGGACTCCATCTCTTCCTGCTGAAGTTTAAGTGCAAGTTTGAAGTTGTTCAACTCATCGCCAGAGCAGATGACTAATGATGCTTGTATATTTCCTTTTGAAGTAAATTTTATGCCACAATTCTCAGCCAAAAGATGCTTGTGCCAACCCATTCTGTGATCTGCCTCACTTAAAACCAACGCCTTAACATTTTTTCATGATGTGAGCTTCCCTTTGAGATGTTTTTGTAGAGTAGCCACATCCTTATTTAATAGTGACCAATTTCGTAGCCCAAAACTGATGTATGTGTCTTGTCGCTCAGCGATAACAATATCTTTAATTTGTTTGGCAACAGAATAAGTTAGTTTGTCTGCAGCTCAACCACCATCGTCCACTTCCTTTCGTGTCTTATTCAATTTAACACACAAACGGCCAATGTCTTTTTCTATAGCTGTATGTTGGGCCTTTTTATTCATGTGCTTGGACAGAATGCCACAAGAAATGCCAAGCACATGCTTGGACAGAATGCACAAGAAAATGCGGATTTACATGGAGAGAAGGTAAATATTTTTTCCTGCGGCCAAATTTCATGTGACATATCCCACATGCAGATAAACCTCCCCCATTTTGGGATGATGCTCTGTAGCTCTGTTGAAATTTTATCTACCATCTCTTTTTGTTTGAAAGCGTACCTTTCAAGGCATCATTATATGTTGTTCCTTTTCACGTATATTCTAATGCTGTTTTCTTTTTCTAAAATTCCTCTCATTTGGACATTGAAGTAACTTTACAAAAAGTCCACTTCAAGTCCATCATCGTCTATGATCCAATGTAAAGAGGCTGCTTTCGCCAAGTGTGGGACATCTTTAAGTACACACATTTTAAACATTTCAAATGAAAAGCTCTCTAATTCTTCATCCAATATGTAAATTGGTGTGATGCGCTTTAGGCCGTATTCTGTGGCAGATTATCATTCAGTTTGTTGCCCCCCTTCAGGCACTATTTGAAAACACGATAGAAAATTAGGATAAATTATAGAAAGTCTAAATTCACTTGTTTTCACTTTCACAAACCTGCAGTTTTCGAGCATTTCATCTTCGAAAAATCAGTGAATTTGCATGTTTTGCAATATACCAATGCCATTTTGATTCAGGAAATGTTTTGGATACTTGGTGTAATATACAACATATATAGCAGATTCAGCAGTTTTATACCGGTATTTAAATGAAGTTTCCTGCATTTTTGCTGTGCAAGCAGGTTTCAAGAAGGAAGCTTTCAGTGGAGTTTTACGAGCTTTTTCACAAATTTTCATAGTTTTTCAAAACTAAATTAGTCAGAGAAAACTTAGACAACAATTAATTGGAAAAATATCCGACAAGTTGTGATTTTTTTAACTAGGAAAAATCTGGAATGTGTTCTCCCTCCCATGCTGCTTTGCATGCCAACGCTTTTGCAGGTTAAAAGCCACACTTCTTTTTCTTCTTAAAATTGAATTGTGGTCATTCTTTCATTGTGTTGATCTTTCTTTCTTTGACTCGAAAAGAAAACACATAACAAATTGGCAGACAACAAAGTCTGGAGTTTTGCAAATAAGAAAATAACGCATTATCCCACAGCTTTACTACCCTATACACTGATGCTACTCTCCTTTATAATAAACTAACTTGCTATGGTTAAAACTATACAATACAGAAACATACTCCGTATCGTAAATCAATTTCGACCAAATAAAATTGTGAGAGAATTACGAGTGCCTTATAATTTAAAACACAAATAAAATGTTGAACTCAACCCTTTTAACCAGACAGCTAATACCACAACTCATCATGGACGTCATCGCTGAAATCCAGATTAGATCCTGATCCTTCAAGTTCATCATCGTCATCAGATTGAGCCAGGCCATAACTGTTATCATCGTGGTTACCATCTTCAACTACTGCATTCTGGCAATCACTGTTTTGCAGGAACAGCGCATGGTTGAGCATCCAGTCTTGCACTTGCACTCAACACACTCCATTAAAGATCACGGAGCGGGTGGTTGTGTCATCCAAGTTATCTCTAGCTCTTTATCGTCAACCATCCAGCCATTACCAACCGGTGATGGAAGATTGACTTCTGCGATTAAACACTGATACCATGATTGCTAATCCCATTACTGGTAAAAGCATGAAAGCCTAGTAAACAAAGAGCAACATCCACGACCAAAAATTTTGAGATAATTGCTACAAATACGCAACAACTCTATCTCCCATGCCAGTCAAAAAGAAAATCTCTTTCTGCGTCTGTTGTTGCATAGCAATCGCATGTATAAGAACATGTGTATCAGGGCTTTTGATAATAACTTTATCGTACGTTGCTGCTGCGTGGTTAGCATGTAGAATTAAACGACTGTCTACTTCTTTGTGGTTGCAATGAAGCGAAGACACCTCATTACTTGTAACACTATCATTTGGGGAATCACCCGGATATAAAACATAGCATCTTTCTGTAGCAGTTATGTACATAGTTGAAATGGAACACCACCAAGAGGAGTTACATGACCTCCAGTGTTCACAGGCAAGTTACACTGAGTATATGAGCAGTCAAGCCAAGCGGACGTGCCTTTTAGTGCTCCGCCTAATGCTTGAATTTTATTCCCTAAACTATTGTATTAAAGTCAGAGGTATCCATACAACCTATTAGTTTTTTGCTTCTGTCCAACTAATGCCACCTAAGAAGAACAAGAATACTTCAAAACCAGAGAATCCTGATGGCGAAATCAGCGCCGAAGTTACGGAATCGACGAATGAGAAAGCAACTCTCAAAGCACTCCTAGATAGTCGCCTGAACAAACAGTCTGACCATCTGAATAATCTATTCTTAAAGTTTTTGAAATCTACAAAAAGCGACTTGGATGAAATAAAACAAAGTCAGGACTTTTTAAGTTCTAAATTTGATTCCTTAGCTACATCAGTGAATGAGCTTCGAGCCGAAAACAACGACCTACGCACATGTAACGCTCAGTTAACTGATCAAATGAAGAGCCTACAACAGAAAGCTGATGCATCTGAAGATGAATTAGAAAACCTAAAGCAATATATCCGAAGAGATATGCTAGAAATTCACGGTATTCCTGTCACTGAGGGCGAAAATACGAACAATATTATTTTAAACATTGCTAAGCTCGCTGATCATACATCCACACTGAAGCAAGACATCTCAATCAGTCACCATTTACCCTCTCGCCAAGGTCAAATCCCAGCTATTATAGTTAAATTTGGCCAAAGAGACACCAGAGATAAAGTTTACAAAATGAGGCGTAACCTGTTTACAAAAACCTCAGCTGACCTCGGTTTCCCTGAAGAATCTCGTATTTATATCAACGAAAGCCTGACACAGAAAGGTAGAGACTTGTTATGGGCAGTTAAAGAGTATAAACGGGAGAACCGCTATAAATATGTCTGGATATTTGGTAAAGTTTTCCTTAAGAAAGATGCCACTCCTTCTTCACAAGTTTTCTCCTTCACGTCAAAAAAAAACTTTGATCAATTAAAAGCTGGACTCAGTTCTCATCGATGACAACATCACTTATGGACTCAAGATAAGTTTGTATAGTGTGTAATTTAGTGGTTCAATATGTCTGATATGCTCAACTTGCCTTTTTGTCATCTTGATGATGACGAATTTAACATGGTATTATACGAGTTTGAAAATGGTTTGGTACGATTTGATGAGGACAGGTTATCCTCACTGGTATTTAACCCATTGCTATTTGACCACAATAATAATCTTGCCATATGGGGTGACTTAGATGCCGATACTAATTTTTATTCTAAAGTATCCCATAGCTGCGACTACTACACTGAACATAAACTAAGTGATTTATTGTCTACCAAGGTAGAGATACCAAACAATAACTGTTTTTTGATCCTCCATCTAAACATAGAAGTTTACCCAGGAATCTTGAGAATTTATCATATTCGCTTGCCATTATCAAACACAACTTTTCTATTATTGGTATTTCCGAAACCTGGCTTCGCCATGACGGCCACTTTGTTAGTGTTGACGGGTTCAACTTTGTTCATAATTATAGGCCCAATAAAATAGGAGGCGGCGTTGGTCTTTATCTAGCTAACGAGTTCCAATTTCAATTACGTTCCGACCTTGTCTTTGCCAATACAGCATGTGCTGAAAGTTTATTTGTTGAAATTCCGAATCCCAAGGGAAAAAACATTATTGTTGGAGTAATATACAGGCCTCCCAATGAAAATGTTGATGGGTTTATTAATAATACTGACAAACTAATCTCCTCCATTTCTAAAGAAAACAAAGTGTGCTACATAATGGGCGATTTTAATTTGAATCTATTAAATTATCATAGCCATCAACGTACCGGTGAATTCCTCGATATTATGTACTCTAATATGTTCTTTCCATCAATAACACGGCCTACCCGCATTACATCTAATTCCGCTACCCTTATTGATAACATATTTACAAATAATTTGGACTCATACTCATTTAGTGGACTATTATTCACCGACATTTCAGACCATTTACCAATTTTTGGCTTTTTTCGTGATCAGTCAGTGGTAAATCATGGCGATGCTTATGTAACTTTCCGCGATAGGAGCAAGACAAACTTATTAAAATTTCAAGACATTCTTAAAAACCATAGATGGTCTGATATTCCTGGATATGATGACCCCAAGCATGCATATGCCAGTTTCTATCATGACTTTATGCAAATATACAATACCTCTTTTCCAGTAAAAAGATTAAAAGCGGCAAGATTTAATAATAAGCCTTGGCTATCCAGCGGTATTTTGAAGTCCATAAAGAAAAAAAGCAAGTTATACAAGAAATTATTAAGTTTTCCAACTCCTTCCAATGAAGACAGGTACAAAAAGTACAAGAATAGATTAACCCACATATTACGCACCCCTAAACGCCTATATTATGAAAAGAAGCTGGAATCCAATAAAGCCAATATTAAAGCAATGTGGAAAGTTATTAATGAAGTTAATAATAAGAAAAGCCGTAGTACCTCTTTGTCATCAACCTTTATTGATAACAATTCAAATGTTACAAATCCTTTAGATATTGCCAATAGGTTTTGTGACTATTTTACTAACATCGGCCCGAACCTATCCAAAAACATACCTTCCTCAACGCAATCACCCACGTGTTATTTATCTGGTAATTTTGCAAACCCGTTGTTTCTCAACTGTGCTGATGAATCGGAGATAATTGAAATAGTTCGTTCATTACGTTCAGGGATTGCGGGAGGTTATGACAATATTCCTATGTGGTCCCTAAAAGATTCTATTGATCTAATTTCTCAACCATTGACTCATATTGTCAATTTATCAATTCAATCTGGTATTGTTCCTGACCAGATGAAATTTGCACGGGTTTTACCAATATTCAAATCTGGTGAGGATAACTTGTTTTCAAACTATAGGCCTATTTCAATTTTACCGGTATTCTCTAAAGTGCTTGAAAAGGTTGTTTACAATCGTCTGTTGCATTACCTAAATGAGCAGAATATATTGTTCCATAATCAATATGGTTTTAGGAAAAATCATTCTACCTCGCATGCTTTAATCAATTTGGTAAACAAAATTGCAACCGCATTTGATGAAAAAAAGTTTACTATTGGAATATTTCTAGACCTTTCCAAGGCTTTTGATACTGTCGACCACAAAATTCTTTTTCTAAAGTTGGAGCATTATGGCATACAAGGATTGGCCCTTGATTGGATGAAAAGTTATTTTACCAATAGACAACAATATGTTAAATATAATGGTATTAATTCCGTATGGAATAATATTAAATGTGGTGTCCCTCAAGAGTCAATTCTTGGACCTCTATTATTTCTTATTTATATCAATGACATAAGTCATGCCTCCAAAATTTTTGAATTCATCTTGTTCGCTGATGACACCAATGTATTCCATTCCCATAGTGAATTACCTGCCTTAATTAATGTAATCAATAGCGAAATGAAGAATCTATCAGAGTGGTTCTTTTCCAACAGATTGTCTATTAACCTTAAAAAGTCTAACTTTATAATTTTTACTCCTCGGCAAAGGAAACAGATGCTTGATTTGTCCGTTAAAATAAACAATCACTATCTAGTAAGAGTTAAAGAGATTTACTTTTCTCGGTGTAATTTTGGATGAACATCTGTCCTGGAAGTCTCATATTTCTCATATTGCAAGTAAAGTATCAAAATCCATTGGGATCATATACAAATCAAGCTTCTGTCTTACCAAGTCTGCCTTGCGTACTTTATATTTTAAGCTTGTTTACCCTTATTTTAATTATTGTAATACGATTTGGGGCTCGACATATCCTACTAATCTCAATCGTCTTACGTTACTTCAGAAAAAAGTAATCAGAATTTTAAATAATATATCTTTTGATGCACATACATCACCCCTTTTCAAATCGTTAAATTTACTCAAATTTAAAGATATATATATCTATTGAATTTAGGTAAGTTTATGTTTTCTTATAAAAATAATCTCCTTCCACAAAGTTTTAACAATTCTTTTCCATTAACTAATCAAATTCACACCCGTAACTTACGTAGTGCTGGTCAATTTTATATTCCTTACTGTAGAACCAAGACTAAACAGTTCACCAAGGACCCAATTTTTTAATTCACTGAATCCATACATTCATAACTCCCCTTCACTCTCATCGTTTCAGTCCAGGTTAAAATATTACTTTTTGGCTTCTTACTAATAGTATCTAATATTATAATTCTCTTAAATTTACGAACTGTGGTTCCTTAATATATCTCATATCTTAATTTTATGTACTTCATAATTACCGCCATTATGTTATACTATCGTACTTGTGTATTCTCTTGTATTTTACATCTTGTGTGCTGTTCATATATTTTGTTTACAAAATAGTTCATTCTGTGATGAGGTAACCCAAAATCTAATAAGCCATTTGGCTTTTACTTGGGTTTCCTCGCCACAATATTTTCTTTTATATATATATTTTTTTTCATTTACATTTCTTTTTTCTTCTGTAATGATATTGTGGCAAAATTATTAAATCAAATCAAAAATAAATCATAAAAAAGATATGAGGGATTCCTAGTTTTCACCGCAACTTAAACACTTTTTCCACTGTTTTGGAAAACTCTGATCTTTTCCAAAGATGTGAACTTTCTTGGACTCCTTTTTCATTTTTCATCTCTTTGTTGTCTCTCCGCATTCTTTATGCTCAGCTAAGGATACCTGTCTGCGACAATCTTATCATTTGGAATTATACTTTCGTGCTAGTGTGATGAGGTTTTTAAAAGAGCATCATCGCTAAATGTTTTCCATTTTCCTTTCATCAACGGAATCACTCAGGGGCGGATCTAGGGGTCGTCAAACCGGTCACGCGACTAACGTAAAATTTGCAAAAAATAAAATGATAAAAATTTGACTTTCGAAAAGTAGTCCAGTTATCTTTATCATGCAGTGCAGCTATGGCAACTGAAGATTATGTTTCGTAAGGCAGAGCAGTCCAGTTACTGCAGAATCTATTATCATACAGCGGTAGTATTTACTAATCTAATCTTAGTAAAGTTGTCTTGAGTTTAATCTAATCAAATCTCAGTGGTCCAGTGTTTAACTGTGCTTACACAGTACAGTGACTGAGTGACGAGCAAGGTTAAGTCATTGAACAGCTGGCATACGCAAAGTCGACCGGTCAAAAAGTCAAAATCCAGCGTTCTGATTGACCTAGACCATTATTACCATGGCAACTAGTGATTTTTCACAATTTTGACTGATCTGTGGGGAGTTCTGACCGAATTACAAAAGTCAGGGGCGACGCAATCTCATTAATATTTGACGCATGCTAAAGTCTTTCTTTGGCAAGCTTATTCGAACTGTCAAGTTGTATTCGAGGATATCAGAAAGTTGGAATTTAGAAATGTCCGCTATTAAGCCTACTCTGTACTCAAAGGTTCGATCCCCTTTTTCGATAAACGATTTACCAGTCCTACAAGAGTGTTGGGATGATATTATAGCGCAAATCGACGCTAAACCCGAGATTTCGGTCGAGCAGTTGCTTGACGCGATGAATACCACGAACAGCAGTTTAAGTAGAAATATAGGCGCCGAGATCTATATTCCGAAATGTGTGCGAGATAAAAACAAGGACAAGTCGTGCACTGCAATAAGGTAAATTTTATTTCATACATCTATTTTATTTCGTTGATTTAGGATAATAGGATTTTAGATAAGGTTGTTTGTTAACAATAGTGATTAATGAATATTTAATATAAGCGAGCAAGACTCGCGCCTTGCTGTATGCTGTCTGCTACGAATTTATATTTACACGTTCAATAAATTTGCATATATTTGCGGCTGAAATTCTAATTTCTAAACTCAATTCGTAACATTTAGAAAGCAAAAAAATGAATAGTTATAACTGGCTAGGTTTGGATTTTACTACATTTTTAACTTGAATTTACTCAATGTTTGACAATTGGTGTAAAGTAATATGACACTATGACTCTAGCATTAGTCACCTAGACTCTTAAATATAACTGTATAAAAACATCTAAAAGTGCCTTGTCACTTGTCATTGCCGTAAATAACTGTCGCCGCTATATTAATTTGCTTAGGTTGAAATAGCGAATGAAATTTAGAGTTTAATTCTGTATCCTGTCTGTTTCCTTAGATCAGAAGCCTCAGGAGATTGCCTTTATAGCTCTGTTTCTCTTGTATTGGTAGGTGACAATACTTTAGTGCACACATTAAGAATTTTGACATCACTTGAGCTTTTCATGAATGCTCAATTTTATTCTGATCATCCCTGCTTTTTGTTTGCTGTTAAACAACACCCTGAATGCTTCGGCAAAAGTATGCCATGAAGGTGACACTAAGCCTGGAAAATCATTTCAGCCAAATCACTTTGTACCCCTTCTTTTCCATGTAAAGTTGCAAAAGCGAAAATTTGTTCCTAGTTTAAAGGCATCCGGATCTTTAGCAGACAAAAAACAAAAACTGTCTTCTGATTCTTCTCTTTCCTCTAAAAAGGCTCTAAAAATTCCTGCTGGAAACATTTCTGATTTTTTCAAGGTAGCAGAAAAACCCATTGCAAACCCAACTTTTCAGAGGAAACCTAATGAGTCATTTTCTTCTGCCACATCACTAGCTGCTCACAAGTTAAAGCAGACTAGTTCTCCTACCACCTCTGCAACCACCTCTCAAAAGAAACCTAATGAGTCTCTTTCATCCGCCCCTTCCTTAGCTCCCCCATCAGGGGATTCTCTTATTTCTACCAAACCAGATATTCTTTTGTCTGGTAATGTGAAGTCAAATTTTGTTCATGAATTTGATGTTGCATCATACAGGGAAAGAGTCAAGGGTATGCATTCATCTGAGATTTGTAATCTAGTTAGAAATGTCTTCAGACCTGACAAAAATTTTCCCTTTCCTAAGACTAATGGTAGAAGTTTTAGATATAACTGGCTTGAATTATATCCAAGGCTTTGCTATTCACCGTCTCTGGATGGTGCATTTTGTTTGTCATGTGTGCTATTTCGCGAAACATTTTCTGGTAAAGCTTCTAAGATAAGTAGATTGTTTTCAGAACCACTTCGCCATTGGAATGATGCTGCATTTACTTTTAAGAAACATGCTGGCCATGGCAAAGGAGGTGAAATGGGGTTACATGCTTCAACATCTCCAATGCTCACTGCAATACTTGCACAAATCTCAGGGGCTGCAGAACCAATTGAGATAGTTTTAGATAAAAATCTGAAAAAAGAGATAGAGGAGAACAGGAGTAAACTGGCATCAATTGCTGATGCTGTCCTCTTGTGTGGTCGTTTAGGTTTGCCACTACGTGGACATTGGGATGATTCCAAATATCATCCAGAGGTAGGCCAGTATTCAGCTGGGGGGGTTGGCAATTTCAATGAAACTGTTAACTTGAAAGTGCGATCTGGAGATAAGGTTTTAGAGAACCACTTGAAAACATGGCAAAAATAAGAGCTACATTTCAAAGACAAGCCAAGATAAAATTATCAAGTGCTTTGGTCAAGTTATCTCTGAACAAATTGTAAGTGATATTAAGGAAAGTAAGTTTTTTACTATCATTGCTGATGAGGCTGCAGATTCCTCACACAAGGAGCAAATGGCCCTTGTTTTGCGTTTTGTTGACAAGAATATGGATATTAGGGAGGAGTTTATTGCCTTCCTTCAGTGTAAGTGGGGATTAAGTGGAGAGAATCTTGCCAAACTTATATTGGATGCCCTAAATGATCTTGATTTGCCTATTATGGATTGCCGGGGGCAAGGTTATGATGGTGCTGGTTCTGTTGCTGGTTGTGTTAAAGGTTTGGCTGCCCAAATCTTAAAACTAAACCCCAAAGCCCTTTATACTCACTGTTATAGCCATAGGTTAAATTTGTCAGTCTGTGATAGTTTGTCGATTGTTGAGATAAAGAAAATGCTGAAACATGTCAAAGAAGTGACAAATTTCATTAATGTGTCCCAAACTCGCAACATGCCTTTCGAGGAAACTGTTCGTAGTAGTTCTGAAACCGACTCAAAGAAAACTAGACTGCCAGATGTTTGTCGAACAAGATGGGTTGAACGAGTTAAGGGTCTGAGCACTTTTGAAGAACTGTTTGTTCCTGTCTATAACTTGCTTGATGACATGACAAATGGGAAGTACAATCCTTCTTTACGTACTGATGCATCCCATTTGCTGTCACTTATTTCTAACTTTGAATTTGTTGCCATTTTGGTAATTACTAGAAATATTATTAATTTAACTCTTCCTGTAACGCAACTTTTACAAGGCAAGAGTATTGATGTGATGGATGGCATAGAGTTAATCTCTTCTTTGAGGACCAGCGTTGTTAATGTAAGAAATTCTAATGATTCATATCATGACCAATGGTATGAAATTGCTCTGGCTTTATCTGGAAAAGTTGGTGTTGAAGAAGCTAAACCAAGGACGGTTGGAAGGCAGACAACCAGAGCGAACCATCCATATAAGACTATCTCTGAGTACTACAAAAGAATAATCACTATTCCTTTAATTGATCATCTTTGCTCTTCTTTGGATGAAAGATTTGACATTGATAGTGTCAATGTTTATCTGGGGCTAAGCATTATTCCAACTAAGATGTTTTCCCTGATCCATGAAGGAATTGATTGGAAGGCAAAGTTTAAGACGGTTTCTGATTTTTATGTTGATGATTTGCCTAATCCCTTAGGTCTTGATGCTGAGTTGTTATTGTGGCAAACTTTCTGGGAACAACGTGTTGGCGCTCACCCTAGCAATATTGCTACAACTCTAAAAGCTGTAAATTTTGATGGTTTCGAAAATATTAAGGTAATACTTCGCATTTTAGGAACCCTTCCAATTACGTCTTGCGAGTGTGAGCGTTCTATTTCAGCTCTGAGGCTGCTTAAAGACTATAAGAGAAGTACTATGGTCGAGGAACGCCTTAACGGTCTCGCTTTGATGAAAATGCACCAGGATATCATCCCTAATTTAGAGGATGTCATTGAAAAATTTTCTGTTCACAACACTAGGTTGAAGTTTAACTGAGGTTATCTTCTCGTCTGTCTGAAATCGGCGATGTCATTAACTTTATTCTTGCACTCCGTTAAATGCTAGATTATTTTTCTTGTCAACAGAGGAGTCTCGCAGCCTAATAATTCTACATATAAACCAAATGCCAATTCTCTCAATACCCTGTATGAATGCAACCAACTTTATTCTTTTACTCTGTCAAATTGTCAAATCTTGATACACAGTATTGGCATACAGTATGGACGGTATCGGTTCTGTTTTTTACTCTTTCAAATACGGTGCATTTATTTGCGTTCTTCCTGCTTAATTAGTTAGACACTTTAGATATATATCTAGGAATAGGCAGCTAGTTTAGTATTAGTTGGGGGTAAGGGCAGGGGGTAAAGGGTTAGAATTGACTTGGGATGGTGTGACCAATCACATCCATGAAATGTCCCATATTGTCACCCATTTCTAACCAAACTCCTTTTGCTTATTCAAAAGGTGTGAAGGCGGGTATCTGGCGCCATAACCAGATCACTTTACAGCCTTTTCAAGGGCTGTCCATGTCGGATTGCACTTTGCTTTGCTATGCAAATGTATTTCCTAGGCATGCTGATGAGCCCTGATATGGGGCGAAACAGACTTGAAATTAATGAACATTGATTATAGGGATGTGTATGATTATATTCCATTATGATTATAATCCATTTTTATGAATTATAATAGAAGACAATCAAGACATAATAATTACATTTCTTCAAGTACTTTCAAGAGCGAGTTGCGAATGGCTGTTGTAGCGAAAATCAATATACTTTTGTCCTATCGATTGCCCACTAAGGTTTTGTTATTCTCAAATTGCCGCAAATTGCTTTTTAGAGGTGGGAAAAACGTTTTCGAAAACTGAATCCTGAACCCCTCAGAGAGACCCCCTAGAGCTAGCTTACAATCCGAAAATTTTGACTAACATACGAAAAATCCTGGATCCGCCCCTGGAATCACTGCCATAACATCTGTATACCTGGACAATCAAGCACCTTGAATATATAACCCTTTTACCTTTTCAAATTTATCAACCCTTTGAAGTTCATTAAATACAAATAAAGTAAAACAATTTACTTTTCATTTCAAAAATTTGTAATTGCTTTTCATATTTTGCACTACCAAACAGTTCAAGATTAATGCATTCAAGAGAATAATAAGAACATAAATCCTTTTCAATATGTCCACCCTTAAAAGCAAAAACAAATTCATCATCTGAAAAATTCCGTTTAAAAATATTATGAAATTCATGCTGAGTAATATCAGAATAAGAATACTTTTTTCTCAAAAATGGTAAACCATGTATTCTGTTTGAAACATATGAAACTGATGAGAAATCATCATCACTCAAAACTAGGGATCCAAGGATAGTGCAAAGTTTTCATGCCCTGTAATACCTAAACAACCAGACGTTTTCCCAACATAAACATTTTGACTTATGCCAGTAAAAATATAATGAACTAGGTTAAACATTAATCAAAAGGAAATTACTCAAAGTACTCAAGTTACGTTAGTCGCGGATACTGTCACTATTAAACTATAATTTTAGTTGCTCATGTAAACCGGTTTAGTCTCTTTTCTTCGTCAAACAACTGTGACTACATTTACTGCATTTATATGACTGCCTTCCTTATTTAACCAATGCACACAACCTTGATTAAACTGTAAACAACACATCATGCTTTTAAGTTTTAAAAATAAAACTGCCTATACATATAGTCTTATAAAGTAAAAAGCAAATTCCGAACAAACAAGACATCTTGAGAATTAAAATATAATTCAAACAAGACACAGATTAAGACTGTAAATTTTTGACTTTATTACAAAGTCATCTTCAGACAGAATGAAATACAATACTTTACAACGCATATATATACAACACAGAGAGAGAGCGCACATGTCAATCCAGCATGTAGGCGGAAGGCCAGTAAACCAAGCAGAGCGAAACATGATAAGGTTGTGAATAAAACTAAATATGTATGCTATATTTACAACAATATGTTAGATAGATTAATTTAAGGAAAGAATTTCTACTCAAATCATGTCTCAATAAAATACAAAGATTTCTTTCCAAACCGGTGAAATTCGTCACTATTTATGACACTAAAAGGTTGTCTTATTTTGTTTCTAATAAAGACAAACTTCCTTCTTTATCTCGTAGCAATTTAGTATACGAAGTCGCTTGCCCTGGCTGCGGGAAAACCTATATTGGCATGACGCAAAGGTGCCTTTCTGTACGTTTGAAAGAGCATTCCACTAGGCTCTCTTCTAGTGCAGTAGGCCAACATTTCTCTGAGTGTGAGCATGCTCAATTCTTAGCCACACTACAAAACCAGTTCTGACTACTCAACGATATACCATTATCTTTGAATAACCCTTCTCCTATTGAGAACTTAGTTTTCAATAACTATAGAATTCTACACATAACTAAATCGAATAACTATCATATTCTCGCCTTTCTTGAAGCACTCTTAATCAAACACAACAAACCTTTCCTTAACACTGGACTTAAAGCCAGCAAAGAACTACAACTGTTCACTTAATCTCTCTATTTTAATTGTCGGGTCTTTCTTTCCTTAAATTAATCTATCTAACATATTGTTGTAAATATAGCATACATATTTAGTTTTATTCACAACCTTATCATGTTTCGCTCTGCTTGGTTTACCGGCCTTCCGCCTACATGCTGGATTGACACGTGCGCTCTCTCTCTGTGTTGTATATATATGCGTTGTAAAGTATTGTATTTCATTCTGTCTGAAGATGACTTTGTAATAAAGTTGAAAATTTACAGTCTTAATCTGTGTCTTGTTTGAATTATATTTTGATTCTCAAGATGTCTTGTTTGTTCGGAATTTGCTTTTTACTTTATTTTCTTAAATTGTCGGCTGGTCATGGTTTTTGATATAGTCTTATGGGTAGCTAGAAACCAACCTTTATATGATATTTGTCAATTCCTTCATCAATTAATACACTGTCTTATCCCTTTTTTTTATTGACATTCATGAAAAATCATTTAATCACCTGCAATAATTTTATATTCATTTTGCAAAAAAGCATCAAACCAGCGCTTCACTTGAATTGCAATGCAAGATTTACTAACTTCTACTTATTTCATCACGTCAGTGATATCCGTCAACGCATTGGTTTGGCTCAGGTTTTTTCCCACGTTTAAATCGCATTAATCTCGTGCGGCGAACATAATGAGCTAATATTGGTATAATGAACAAGTATTATTAAACCTGCAAGTTCTACTAAACGCATTTTAATTTTACTACCCTATTGTTACCCGTCAACGCTTTGACTTTTCCCCCCCACCTTTGACTTGTATTGACGTCTTATGCAATTAAGTATCATGAGCATATCATGCATAATACACGTGTGAACAGGCACACTCTTGTGTTTTTTGACACTGATCGCAAATTTTTCCTCTTTACATACACTGGAATGACATGGGCACACGTCAACACACTTCTTCACATCCTCTGTTGTCTCAACCTCTTTATTTTATTGACTTTCATGACAAATAGCTCAAGCAACCCCAAAAATTTCATATTCGTTTTTGCAAGAAAGCATCAAACAACCACTTAACTTGTAATTCGGCTTTTACTAATCATATTTTAATTTTACTACACCATCGTCAACCGCAACAGTGATCGGATTTTTTTCCCCTGCACATTTGACCCTGCCATGACGTCATTCGGCAAACATGACACCACCATCATCACACGCATAAGTATTAGCGCGAAGTTCAAATTCACACAGTCGGCTCAACCAAGGCTTCGGGTAACATCTTCTTTGCTCCGTCACCACATGCTGACATGTGACCTGTTTGCCATTAACTTGATTTAATTAAGTTAATATATTTAATACAGGTGAACCAGCACATTTCTATTTTTTTTGCACTGATCTCATTTTTTGAACAATCTGGATGGTCGATGTTATCCCCATAACAGAATTCCCATAGGTCTGTTTTACCTTCGTCTTTTTGTGCCTTTGCAAATACAAGAAGTTCTTGTTTTGTTCTAATTTGCTGGTACAACAATATCAAAAATATAACTTGGTTGCAATCGTTTAGCTCTTTTGACCGTTGCCTTTTTACGCTTGGGCGTGGGGCTGCTATCATCGCTGGATTGTTCATTGTTCTGCGTATTGGAACGAGCCATTTGAGAGTTGGTGATGTGAGTCAGACTGGCAGTTGTTGTATTTGGTGGTTGCTGGTTTGTAAAATCAGGATGGTTTGACGAGTGAAGTGGCAAAGTGTCTTCTTTGACAACATAACTGTACGCGCTGTAATAGTTGATATGCGTAGAGCTGAAATGTACGTTGAAATGCTTGTTTTCCCTTAAGTACTTCGCGATGTGTAGTTATCGGTGAGGACAATCGCATTTTACTGCCATATGGTAGTGATAACCTCCTTGTCAGGGGCGTTCCTTTGAAACACACCATTGAAGAACTTGTGCATTAACTGTGCTATATGCTTCGATCAAGGCATCCACAAAACCTTCTCTGGTGGGTACAAGCGCCATGGATGCTTGGCTCAACGTTATTAAATATACTTGGCGATTTGATCGCCGCGAAATATTACTTTCCCTTTCGGAGCTGTCCATATTAAATGTTAGTATAGTGAAAGTACGTTCCAGGAATATGTTTACATTTTGAAATCGACAACTTGCGAATGCTAACATCCGATCGATCCTTCAAAATTATTGTTGACTTTTGAGTTAATATTCATTTTAGAACCTAATACAGGGTGAGTAAAAAAAACCTGACACCTTTAAAATTCAAATTAGCTGCGAACTTATGGCTGGAGTTTGACAATTTCCATTGTGTGCAATCAACAAGACGTGGTTAATTAATGCAAAAGTGTTTAAACCAATTCAACATTCTTTTTTATTACAGATCTTAAAATGCATTTTAACTCCCATAGGGAGCAAACTTTATGTTCAAGGTTAATTAATGGGGTTCATTTATTTGATATGCTTTGTATACCCATGAGATATTTTAGGCAACTTCTGTCACATTACAGCCAATTACAGACACATTGCAGCTAATTTGAATTTCAACAAAGATTTCATTTTTTTTTTACTCACTCTGTATATATTTTGATTAATTAAGTAATTGACTTGTTTTGAGGCCAAACTATTAGAGGTTAAATATCATATTTGTTAGGACTTGTTGATTCGAAATACTGGTATAAGTAAAGTACGTCTCTGCATTAGAGTTGATTACAAGATATTATATTTGCATGCAAGTATCCTACATTTGTTGGCTTATATATAAGTCACATTTTATAATTAAATATTTGTCCAATACAACATGGAATATTTACTTTAATGCAACAGCTTTTGGAACTTGGACTATAAAAGCATATTGTACTGTACTGTACTGTAGTATTTTTCAATGGTCTACCACGGTCTACCACAATTTAAGATAATAAGTATTTCACAATACTATTAATTATTTTATTGGTTGACTCTGGTAGACCGTATCTTGCGAGAATTTAATTTCAATTAGTGTTTATTAATAATGTACAATAATGAATAAATATCCATTAAAAACTTTATTTTTCATAGACGAGAGGAATAAAAATAATAGCAACAACAGCTAAAATCCTTTACCAGCTGATAGTTTTAGCACATATAGAATTAAAGTAATTCCGAAAAATGAAATCATAATACAAATTTATTTTGTATATTTCCAATCAAGATCGATTCATCTTCAGCAGAATGGTTTACAAGATTTGCGTAACTATAAAGCCTGTACAATTTAAAACATGCGTGAGCGTAGCACGCGTAAACAATTAAAACGAATTTTGACGTACAACGAATTCAAATGTTAACCGCTATTCTTCTGTTCAGCAATATTTGCCATTAGTTAAATAACTGCAGTTCTCTAATAGCCTTTAATCCATTATTTAATATTGATTTGCGTCTTTTGATGTGCAATGCTTCTTTATAAAGTAACAAGTTCCAGTTGTTTGAGTAGTCGATGATTTTAGTATTTGTCAGAACAAGTTCTGTCAGTTCATTGTTAGATTTAGAGTCCAAATCAGTTGCGATGTAACAGGAGTTTAGATGTTTGTTGACAGCACTATTTTCGTCTTTGTATGCATGTTCTTGTACCCATTCTAGTAGCGTTCTGTCAGTTTTACCAATGTAGGATTTGTTACATTTTGGACAAGTAAACTCGTAGACAATGTTGGATTTGCTTTGTTTAGGAACTTTGTCTTTGGTGTTTGTAAATAAGTTCAATTTTGTTGTTGTTACTTTCGTTCTGATTTGTACGTTAGCGTTAAGGCAGCGCAGAAGTTTATTTCTTTAGTCCACGTAATAGTTGTTCTCCCTTTGTACCAATATATGGCATTTCTAACCATAGTGTAGGTATAGTGGCGTTAGCGTCTGTTACGTTATCGTTGTTCTCATTGTCAGTAGATTCAGAATGGTGTTGGTCGAAGCGTTTCATTAATGAGTAGACAACATGTTTAGGATAACCGTTCCATGAAGCAATTTTCTTTAAAAATTGCAGTTCTTGTGTGAGTTTAGATGGTGAACAGATCTTGTAGATGCGGTGCTTTATAGTTACGCAAATCTTGTAAACCATTCTGCTTAAGATGAATCGATCTTGATTCGAAATATACAGAAAAATATATGATTTCATTTTCGGAATTACTTAATCTATATGTAACAACAGCAAGACACCTGAATATATACATTATAATGTACCACATATAATAGAGATTTTAATTGTTTGTCGTAATTAATACTTCAGTCTTTGTCCCTTTCTTTCTATATTTTGTATTTGCCTATTCATTGAGTATATAATGTTGTTAATTATGTCTATATCAAAATTCGTGAGGGTATCTATTACCCGTTTTTGAAAGTCCTGGTAGTTCTCGAAAAGTATTTTCCTTTCTATAGCATCATCGTTAAGCTTTTTCTTTACTAAGTGAAAAAGATTCTCAATAGACCTTTCCCCTTTTAGCAGCACGCGCGCAATGCATGACGGTAGTTGATTATCAAAATTCATTTTAGTTGTCATGGCACAGTGTTCGGAAGTGATTTTGTTTCAAAGGGAATCTTGCCGATTTTCAGCTTTTTTATTTCAACGAAAAGTATAATGCTTGTATCTTGAGACAATTATAGCTCCAAGCGATATGTACAGGGAAAAATAGAAGGGATCAGGGGTGGTTTTAACGAAAAAAACGGCTTTCCGAACACCAAGTGTGAACAGTTTATTCGGCGAAAATGGCCTTCGAACACGGTTCCATGTCACTTTTAAGCGGTGAGTCTTTGTATTATGTAGCGATCGGATGATTATTTTGATATGTACACAATCCATTATGTGTATATTTTACGCATGACCATTTTTGAATCCGTTCACACATTTTCTTCGCTATTTATTGTTGACTGAATCATGGCATGTGCCTTCGATTTTCGGCTATTATTTCGTTCATATATAACCTTGCTTTGGGTCGTTTGGCTTTGTCTGTTTTGGCGCGAAAAATACAAACATTTGTGACCAGTGTAGCAGTTTTAGTCAACAGCTGTGATATTTTCGCTTGTTACCTGGAATTTTACTTGTTTTTGTCTTGCAAACCTTTGAAAGTCGTGGTTCTTATCTACTCGTACTTGCCAGCAGTAAAGTAGGTTCTTATAAACCATTCTAAAATTCGAAATTAGTTGTATTTCTAGTTAAAAAAATTGTGTCTAAAATCGCTAAATATTATAAATAGTTAATATTAACTTAGATAGTTTTTTAATTTAGTTGAATTTTTGATATTAGGTAGAATTTTTTTAGATTGAATTAATAAATAGAGTATAATATTTCATACAGATAATTTTATATTAATATATTTAAGTAGTAAAACTATAAATAAAGCTATAATAATAATAGACATAAATATATATATCTGGCAAAAATGGGAGATGAACCTAGCACCTCAAAAAATGCAGACAATCTCAGGTAGAAACCACATGTAAAGTAAAGCGTGGGAATCAACTGGTGTGTTCCTCATTGCACAAATAATAATATAAAGAATCCAGAACTTTCATTCCACAAGCTTCCCAAAGATCAAGCTTTACAAAAAAAATGGGTCAAACTACTGAAAACAAAAGGGCTAGTGAGCATTGGTCAAAACACAAGAGTATGTTCAACTCATTTTCCTGGAGGGAAAAAACATATTTAAATAACATACCTACTGAGTTAACTATTCGTCAGAATGTCAAAGCTCGAAGGCAGCTTTTTAGACAAGATATTTCACAAACTTTTCATATAAAAGAATGCCCAGAAATCGAAATTACATCATCCACTAACAACAAAGATATAGATGTGAGTAAAGCAAATGACACCACTATTTCACCTATGAATTCATGCGAGTTGGAAATGAAAGAAGAAATTAACACTCTAAAAACAAAGTGTGAGGAACTGCAGAAAAAGGTTGAAGCTGCTGATAAATGTGCCTTTCGGCTAGAAAGATTTATTGGTAGTGACCATGATTTTAAGTTTTACACTGGATTTCCTGACTATGCAACTTTTAGTGCCTTTTTTGAATATCTTTCACCCACATGTCAAAATTTGATATACTATGGTTCTAATACCACTTTAAATTCTGCAAGTGAAACAAAGCATGGCAAGCCTAGGATATTATCTCCCCAACAAGAACTATTTATGGTGCTGAGCCGAATGTGCTATGGGTTGTTGTTGGAGGATGTGGCACACAGATTTGCTCTATCAACCTCACATGTTTCCAGAATTTGGATTACATGGGTAGCCTTTTTGCACCAAAGATTACTTGCCCTACCAATTTGGCCAAGCCATGATTTTGTGGACAAAAATATGCCGGAATGCTTCAGAAAAAATTATCCTGCAACCAGAGTAGTCTTAGATTGCACAGAATTATTTATTGAGCGCCCAGCTTCCTGCAGGGGTCAGTCAGCTACATTTTCTTCATATAAAAATCATAACAAAGCAAAAGGGTTGATTGGAATTTCCCCAAGCGGATATCCTAGTTTTGTGTCCTCCTTATATGCTGGTCGAATCAGTGATAAAAAAATAACTAAAGATTGTGGAATATTAGAACTACTAGAACCTGGGGATCAAATCATGGCAGACCGAGGCTTTGATATTGAAAGTGATCTCCCACAAGGAGTCCTTCTTAACATTCCACCTTTCCTTGATGGAAAGGAACAATTGTCCCTAGAGGAGGAGTTGACCACAAGGAAGATAGCATCAGTTAGGGTCCATGTTGAAAGGGCTATTTCCCGAATAAAAAACTATCGAATTTTACACCAAGTGGTTCCAATAACACTAGCAAAAGACCTGGATAAGATTTGGGCAATTTGCACTTATTTGACACTGTTCCTACCCCCATTAATTGTTGAGAAGAAGTAGAAACGGTAACATTGTTATTGGCTTGTTAGGCGTTTTGTAGTACATGAAGTATTTTCAAGAATTTGAAACAGCACTTAAGCTTGCTTAACATATGGTATGCTGATGTTTGTACAAATGTTTGCTGATTATTTTGTTTTCAAATTCAGTTGTAGAATGCTTTAAAGCACACAAAATATAAAAAATTGCATGTTATAAGTTTAACACATTCATTTTTCCATTATATACTCAAAGTAGAACTCTGATAACTGTGGTAACATGGTTTTCTCCCAAAGTTCCTTGTCAAAATAAATTCTTTCAACATGCAAATCACTGTTTGTGAAAACAACAAAATCTGACCAGTTAAGCCCAAGTATGGCCAGGCATCCTTGCACTTGATAGTAATAACTGTGGTTATTTTTTAACAATATTTTATCACCAATTTTAGTAAGAAAAAAGTTCTTGTCATCACAAGCCTCATTTATTGTGCAATCTTGCTTAGAGTATGGGCATTTTATCTCTCCAAGTCCTAGTGCAGAGGTAGATTCACCTGAATCATGGATGAGGAAATCTGGGCTGGCCCCTAACCAAGGCGATGCTTTGTCGACAACAAACCCACACTGTGAACAGACATCAACACTGTTTTGCTTGTATGAAACATATTGCTTTAAAGATTTTTCGCCATATCGACGACAGGCAACATGGCCGCTGGTTTGTGTCTCAGCTTATTTTCATTATTTTCTCTTCTTACATCACAAAATACTTTGTTGTATACTAACAATGTTGTTTCTATTGCTCTTGGTGAGCTTTATATTGATGGATTGTATGAGGATGGCATGCTTTTCAAGAGATATTGGCCTTTGAGTTTTGGTATACGAATGCAGTGTATACGTACTGATATTGCATCTCATTTCAAGACTCGACATCCTCTAGTCAAATTGACAAAGCATGGTCAGGTTTGTCTGGCCTTGCCTTCAAGACTTTTCGTATTGGATCTTGCTGTGCATATGGACGTTTCAAGAAACCCTGGGCCTACATCTGGTGTTTGCTATCAGTCAGAATATCAACGGTCTTTGCAATCATGCAACAGCATCAATACTATAACTGAGCGAGGTCATGCTGAACTGAATTATTCAAACACACCACCTTATTTTGTTCATCCATTGTCATCGTATCATAACTTTAACTCGCTTCCCTCTGTGTTTACCCCGAATGTTAGTCGATGTAGAGTACGAAATATTGGGCAGATGAAAATCACAGGGTCTAATCCTATTCCCGTCATTCAGTACACAAGGAGAACATACACTGGCTATAGAAATTATAGACTGAATAGTAAATGCCTCACTGAACATAATAATTTAGTCCAAATTCAAAGTTTGTGTTCAAACAATTCGCGAAGGAACGGGTTTTCTATGCCTATTAGTTGTTCCATTCTACCCCCTGTGGATCGTCAATTTCGACTTCATGACGGCTTACGGTTTGCATGTGTTAATGCTCGGTCGGTACGAAATAAGACGGCAGAAATTGTGGAGCATATTGTAGACTCGAATATTGATATATGCATTATCACTGAAACATGGCTAAAGGATTACGATTATGTTACTACCGCGGCATTATCGCCTAATGGTTACGGTTTTAAAGGCTTTCCTAAACAGTCAAATCGAGCAGGTGGTGGAACTGGAATCATGTTCAAAGATTCATTAACTGTATCTATGGCCGAAGCGAAAGAAACGAAATCGTTTGAATATTCTGAATGGAACGTTTGCATACACAAACGTAACATTAAATTAGTGGCATTGTATCGCCCTCCATATTCAGAAGCTCATCCTGTACTGCCTAATATATTTTTTGAGGAGTTTTCAAATTATCTTGAGACTATTGTCATGTCTCCTCAGTTGTTGGTAATCACAGGTGATTTCAATTTTCATCTTGACTGTGCCTCTGATAACAATGCTAATACGTTTATTGAACTCTTGGACACTTTTGGACTATGTCAACATGTAAATGTGCCAACTCACTCCTCTGGTCATACACTGGACCTTATTATCACACGATCGTGTCTGGATATCAAAGTAACTGAACCTACTACCACCACATTTCTCTCGGATCACTTGTTCGTTGAATGTAAACTAGATGTCCCTCGACCCAATTTATCAGTAAAAGAACTTCGTTTTCGTAAGTTAAAACAGATAAACTTGAACTCTTTTAAAGGTGATATTTTGTCGTCCGAATTATATTCTAGGACAACCTGGCAGGATATTAATGAGTTGGCTAATTGCTATGACACCACTCTTATGCGAATATTGGAAAAACATGCTCCGCTTAAATGTAAGACCATGGTTGTTAGGCCCAAAGTACCCTGGTTCAGCGATAACCTTAAGAAGCTCAAGCGGAAGTGAAGAAAATTGGAACGAATCATGTTAAGAACTCAATGTTCATGTGACAAAGAGGCATATCGCACAGTGCGTGACGAGTATTCATCCTTACTGAATGAAAGTAAAAGATCCTATTATGCTGATTTGATTGAAGATTGTGCAGGGGATTCGAAAAAACTTTTTCGAGTAATCAATATGATATCGAAAAAGCGTCAATCTAATCTACTACCACCTCATGATGATCCCTTTGTCTTGGCTAATCAGTTTGGAGAATATTTTTTTTGGAAGATTGAACTTATTAAAACAGAAATCGACAGTATCGTTACTGAGACTCCTGTTGTTGAGTACCCACAGCATGTTCCTAAGCTTGAGGCTTTCTCCCCCCTTTCTGACGAAGATGTACACAGAATTATTATGAACTCATCTAATGCCACTTGTCAGCTTGACCCTATTCCAACATCACTTGTAAAGTCATGTTCTGATGCTCTCGTTCCAGTGATTACCAAAATGGTGAATTTGTCTCTAGAAGATTGTGTCGTACCCGATAGATGGAAAATTGGCCTTGTTTTACCTTCGTTGAAAAAGCAGAATCTTGACCTGGTGTTTTGTAATTTTAGACCTGTGAGTAATTTACCATTTGTCTCCAAAATTGCTTAAAACGCAGTGTTGCCAGACATGTTAGATCACTGCTCAACTAACTCACTTATGCCATCACATCAGTCGTCTTATCGGAAATTTCACTCCACTGAGACTGCTTTGTTGAAAGTCCATAATGATATTCTCCTGAACATGGACCAACAAGAGATTACATTACTTGTTCTTTTAGACCTTAGCGCTGCGTTTGATACTATTGACCACACTATTCTGTTGAAAACCTTGGAATCTGACTTTGGAATAGTGGGGAATGCCCAGAATTGGATTGCTTCCTTTTTGTTAGGAAGAGAACAACGTATTGTTGTTGATCAAGTTCAATCAGATGGTGGTGGTTTAACCTCTGGTGTTCCTCAGGGCAGTTGCTTGGGTCCAGTGCTTTTTTTACTCTACACTTCAGGAATATTTAAAATTGTTTCAAAACATCTCCCTTCTGCTCACGGCTTTGCTGACGATACCCAATTATACCTTTCATTTAAACCAACGTCTTCATCCTCCCAGTTGGATGCTATTCGACTAATGGAAGAATGTATAGCTGAAGTTCGAGCCTGGTTAATTGGACACCAACTGCTAATTAATGACACAAAGACTGAGTTTCTGATTATTGGTTCGAGACAGCAGCTGTCTAAGGTGACTGCTAACTCCATCAAGGTCGGAGAATCCATGATTATGCCAATATCATCTGTGCGTAACCTCGGTACTTGGTTCGATAATCAAATGTCAATGAGTGTCCACGTTGGGAAAGTTTGTAGCAAGGCATTCCATAGTTTGTATAACATCCGTCAAATTCGAAAGTTTTTAACTCCTGACTCGACGAAAACACTAATTCACGCCTTAGTCACTTCACATCTTGACTATTGCAACTCTTTGTTATATGGTATACCTCAGTACCAATTTAATCGACTGCAGCGAGTTTTGAACGCTGCTGCTCGAGTTGTCTGTGTTGTTCCTAAGTTTGGGCATATCTCACCAATCTTAAAGGAGCTGCATTGGTTACCTGTTCGATATCGCGTGGAGTTCAAAATTGCTCTCCTTGTTTTCAAAGTGTTACATGGGGAGGCACCTGCATACCTTGTGAACTTGCTTCAATTAAAGGACGTAGGAACCTATCGTCTAAGATCTAGCGGGCAGAAACTACTCGTTGTTCCTAGAACAACTTGTAAAACATTTGGAGACCGTGCTTTTTTTAAAGCTGGTCCTGTTGTGTGGAATAGCTTGCCTCTTAATATAAGAGAAATCTCTAATGTTTTAACATTTAAGAAACATTTAAAGACCTTTTTGTTTACAAAGGCCTTCGGGTAATAGAAAGACTTGTAGTTTTTAGCTTTTTGATTTACTATTTTGGATTTCTGTAAAGATATATTTTTATACATATATATTTTATATAAGTTAGATAACAATGGTTGTAAATTGTAAACTGCGCTTTAGAATATTTATAGTTTTAGCGCAATATAAACACTTTTTAAATTAAAATTAAATCTATTTCTTTTTGTTTCCCCCACTTGCAAGGCATAGGACATGATGCTGACTTAGTACCGGCTGTAAGTGTTTTAATTATCGACTTGGGGTAAATTGATTTTCTTCTTTTGATTACTAAACCAAAATTTGATGCTGTGATGCGATGGTTCCGCTTAATGTACCACCTATCACACAAGGCTTGTCCATGTGTGTTTCGCTCGATTTCTAGGAATTGATCATGACTTACTTCTAAACTAGAAGCTTGAACTACTTTTTCTGCAGGAATGTTCGCAAAGTTAATTTTCTTATGTTTTAAATTCTCCAGTGTTTGATCTCGCACATGACAATCATTTTGGTTGCAGGGAATTTGTTCACTGTGACATTTTTTTGAGGGAAGTTTGCTGTGGATTTCTTCAAAAAGGACAGGTTGAAAATTGTTTGACTGTAAAATGTTACTTTAAAATGTTGCCTTTTTTTTGCATTGCAAATTAGTGACCAATTTCTTAATGTCATTTTGAGATACATCACCATTGGGAGGTGTCGGGTTGAAACTGACATCCCTTTCATTGCTATGTTTTCGCTTTGCACTTGAATCTTTTTCATAGGAGGCTTTTTTAAATGCAATGTCCTCAAAAAGGATGGTATCACTGGGATTGGACATCTGTCCAGATGGTACATTCCATTTTTGTAAAACCTGGGTACAGGTTACAACATCGGGCACTTCTGACACCTCTAATTGTACATAGTCAATAATTTGATACAACATTGCCGCAATATGTTTACATTGACCTCCCTTGCCTGCCTTACATGAGCAATGTCCACGGATAACGTCACCATTTATTTGATCCAAGTGTACATAAACCACATAACTCAACTTTTTCATTGATGCATGCACTGTTGCTTTTAATATGAATGACTTTCTGCCTGCACTATTTGGAACATTGGGCTTTACTTGAACGTTGCTAACATATCCTTCCTTAAACAAACGATAGCCTAACTTCTCGTCTTTCTTAGTGCCAGTTGAGTCCAGGCCCAGGTGTATTTGAAGTTTATTGTAAGTAAATGGAGGTAGTAAACTGAGATCCCTGGTCCACAGTTGAATTTCTACCTGAGAATTGTCTGCATTTTTTGAGGTGCTAGGTTCATCTCCCATTTTTGCCAGATATATATATTTATGTCTATTATTATTATAGCTTTATTTATAGTTTTACTACTTAAATATATTAATATAAAATTATCTGTATGAAATATTATACTCTATTTATTAATTCAATTTAAAAAAATTCTACCTAATATTAAAAATTCAACATTAACAAATTTAATATTAACTATTTATAATATTTAGCGATTTTAGACACAATTTTTTTAACTAGAAATACAACTAATTTCGAATTTTAGAATGGTTTATAAGAACCTACTTTACTGCTGGCAAGTACGAGCAGATACGAACCACGACTTTCAAAGGTTTGCAAGACAAAAACAAGTAAAATTCCAGGTAACAAGCGAAAATATCACAGCTGTTGACTAAAACTGCTACACCGGTCACAAATGTTTGTATTTTTCGCGCCAAAACAGACAAAACCAAACGACCCGAAGCAAGGTTATATATGAACGAAATAATAGCCGAAAATCGAAGGCACATGCCATGATTCAGTCAACAATAAATAGCGAAGAAAATGTGTGAACGGATTCAAAAATGGTCATGCGTAAATATAACATAAATGAGATTGTGTACATATCAAAATAATCATCCGATCGCTACATAATACAAAGACTCACCGCTTAAAAGTGACATGGAACCATGTTCGAAGGCCATTTTCGCCGAATAAACTGTTCACACTTGGTGTTCGGAAAGCCGTTTTTTTCGTTAAAACCACCCTTGATCCCTTCTATTTTTCCCTGTACATATCGCTTGGAGCTATAATTGTCTCAAGATACAAGCGTTATACTTTTCGTTGAAATAAAAAAGCTGAAAATCGGCAAGATTCCCTTTGAAACAAAATCACTTCCGAACACTGCGCCATGACAACTAAAATGAATTTTGATAATCAACTACCGTCATGCATTGCGCGCGTGCTGCTAAAAGGGGAAAGGTCTATTGGATTGATGTCAGGTGATCGTGGTGGTATTTTAAAGCATTCATATCCTAATTCATTATAAACTGCCCTGGCACATGCACTGTTTTGACTCGGGGCGTCGTCTTGCAAGAACCTCAATGTGGATTTACAGGAGCGAATGAATGTTTGTGGGAAGTTGTCTGTTATATAGTCTGCAAACATAGGTCCATCAAGGTGTTTGGCCCAAATAACACCTTTCTCAAACGAAATAGCAACAAACAATTTCACACGACGGCCACCACTTAAACAATTGGATCCTTTTGCAGTACAGCCATGGTCAAGTCCTTCACCTCGTTGTCTCCAAACGCGACCTCGGAGCGCTAAGGCTTAATCATACGGACGTGTTTTGTGTATAAATGACACCCCATCGAAAAAGAAAGTTACTCCTTGCGTCCAGAAGTCGGCCTCAGGATGATCTCTGGCAATCATTCGTGCAAACTTAAGACGTTTCTTATGATCATTAGGTGACATCAAACCTTTTTTCCTTGCTTGTAACCCGTGGAAACTGTTTCTGTTTAATACTCGTTGCACAGTTCGGTTGCTAATTGTAGGTGATAAGTTCGCCTCAAGGGCAACTCTCTTTGATGAGAAATTTCCACCTGTAGCTGATTGAACCTTTTTTGATGTTCTTATAATATGCCGTTCAGTTCTCTTGTTAATTTTTCGTGGCCGCCCCAGACAGGCAGTCGGAAATTTGACGGGACAATGAAACGTTTTTGCAATCCACAAAACTGTGGCGTTAGATACCCCACATTTTCCAGCGATTTCTCTTGTACTCATTCCCATATTCTTATGTATATATATATATATATATATATATATATATATATATTAATATATATATAATTATATATATATATATATATATGTATGTATATGTATGTATATGTATGTATATGTCTGTATATGTCTGTATATGTCTGTATATGTCTGTATATGGTATGTATATGGTATGTATATGGTATGTATATGGTATGTATATGTATGTATATGTATGTATATGATATGTATGTATAGTATGTAATTGATGTATTATATGTATGTATATGTATATGTATATATATGTATATGTATGTATATGTATGTATATGTATGTATATGTATGTTATGTATGTATATGTATGTATATGTATGTATATGTTGTATGTATGTATATGTATGTATATGTATGTATATGTATGTATATGTCTGTATATGGTATGTATATGGTATGTATATGGTATGTATATGGTATGTATATGGTATGTATATGGTATGTATATGGTATGTATATGGTATGTATATGGTATGTATATGTATATGTATTGGTATGTATATGGTATTTATATGGTATGTATATGTATATGTATGTATATGTATGTATATGTATGTATATGTATGTATATGTATGTATATGTATGTATATGTATGTATATGTATGTATATGTTGTATATGTATGTATATGTATGTATATGTATGTATATGTATGTATATGTATGTATATGTATGTATATGTATGTATATGTATGTATATGTATGTATATGTATGTATATGTATGTATATGTATGTATATGTATGTATATGTATGTATATGTATGTATATGTATGTATATGTATGTAATGTATGTATATATTATATGTATGTATATGTATGTATGTATGTATGTATATGTATGTATATGTATGTATATGTATGTATATGTATGTATATGTATGTATATGTATGTATATGTATGTATATGCATGTATATATGTATGTATATGTATATATATATATGTATATATGTTATATGTATAATGTATATATAAGTAGGTAACCCCCCCCCCCATATAGCGGAAAAATCACGCACCGCGTGATCCCCACGCGGGCCGTCGAAAACTGTCGGATTTTCCTGACGTTATGCATGGTCTCCACGCAGGGTGAGAGTGTGACGTTATTAAACCGTAATTAAGTACACAGTAAGGATTTGCGAGGAAAATATTTTATTTGTCAGGTAATACACATTTAGTATGTCAACATATTAAAAGTATGTTTCTTTCCATAGCATTAGGACTGTTTATTTTATTACATGATATTATGAGAATGTTTCTTTCAATCCTACTAGGACTGTTCGTTCATTTTAAGAGTTCATTTCTTAAATAATCTGAAGGGAACAGGTTTTTTGCTTGTGATTACATTTGTCTCTCCAGCCATAACCCGTAGGCTTCTACTTCAACTTTAGGACAATGTTGATATGCGTCGGCTGCCAAATGCTTCCCACAGGTCTCCAGCCATACTAGATTTTTTATCAGTATTTGCGCTTTCGGGCATCCAAAACACTCCAAATTGATGGAGGGAATGTTCAGGTTTGCGAGGAGATCCTTCTCGTATCAAACATATTGTTTACAAAAGGTAATTAGTGAGCGCTACGGTGTGCGCTACTCCCACGCGTGATGATGTGCGCACAAGCATTTGTTTACACACATTGTCAGTTGATGACTTTGTTCAAACGCGTTTATGCATACATTACTGGTAATAGGTTTTAATGACAGGACGAACCTGAACATGTTCCCCTCCAAACAGATTACACAAATGCCGGTTTACTTATCACACAGTAAGAGTTTGTGAAGAGTATATTTTATTTTACTACTGAGAATTACACACTTGTATGTTCATTTTAAGATAGGTAACCCCCCCCATATAGCGGAAAAATCACGCACTGCGTGATTCCCACGCGGGACGTCGAAAACTGTCGGACTTTCCCGAAGTTATGCGTGGTATCCACGCAGGGTGAGAGTGTGACGTTAATAAACCGTAATTAAGTACACAGTAAGGATTTGCGAGGAAAATATTTTATTTGTCAGGTTATACACATTTAGTATGTCAACATATTAAAAGTATGTTTCTTTCCATAGCATTAGGACTGTTTATTTTATTACATGATATTATGAGAATGTTTCTTTCAATCCTACTAGGACTGTTCGTTCATTTTAAGAGTTCATTTCTTAAATAATCTGAAGGGAACAGGTTTTTTATTTTTGTTTGTGATTACATTTGTTTCTCTCCAGCCATAACCCGTACGCTTCTACTTCAACTTTAGGACAATGTTGATATGCGTCGGCTGCCAAATGCTTCCCACAGGTCTCCAGCCATACTAGATTTTTTATCAGTATTTGCGCTTTCGGGCATCCAAAACACTCCAAATTGATGGAGGGAATGTTCAGGTTTGCGAGGAGATCCTTCTCGTATCAAACATATTGTTTACAAAAGGTAATTAGTGAGCGCTACGGTGTGCGCTACTCCCACGCGTGATGATGTGCGCACAAGCATTTGTTTACACACATTGTCAGTTGATGACTTTGTTCAAACGTGTTTATGCATACATTACTGGTAATAGGTTTTAATGACAGGACGAACCTGAACATGTTCCCCTCCAAAGAAAGAGATTACACAAATGCCGGTTTACTTATCACACAGTAAGAGTTTGCGAAGAGTATATTTTATTTTACTACTGAGAATTACACACTTGTATGTTCATTTTAAGAGTTCATTTCTTAAATATTCTGTGTATGCTTATGATTATTGTTCTCATCACTTGTAAACTCAGTCACCTAGTTAGTACATGAATGTCTACTTTATCGACATAATGCTTTAAAATCCAATATTTGAGTTCAACGTATCCGTGATCTACGCATGCACACCATAACTTTCGAACAAACTCCTTATTTGTAAATGTTTGTCTTTCATCAAAAACAATCTTCCATTCGTTTTCGTCTTCTACCAGCGTGGATAATATTTTGTTCTCAAAGCTGGATAAGGTCATGTAGATAATTGGGTGCGCGGCATCTTCTCCCCAATAAAAGATTAAGTCAGCTACTTTTATTTTTACGGCAAATAAAACACTCTTCGCTTCAATTCTTGTCTATGATCAGTACGGAGCGTGGTTCTTCAATCGATGCGTGTGTACTTGTGCATTTCAATCGCACTAACACGGGGTTTACCTGAAGACATGCGCGGCCTCCACGTGAGATGATGTGCGCACAAGTGTGTTATTGCAACATAGCTTACACGTGGAAGACTTGCGTGGGGCTGTGCGCTCACGCTATACATAATTATAAATACAAACTAAGGATTTGCGAGGAAAATATTTTATTACTCAAATTTTACATATTATTACATCATTGAGACTATTTTTTTCAATACCATGAGGACTATTCATTTTAAAAGTTGATTTTTTAAATATTCTTTGTATGCTTTGTGATGACTGTTTTCGTGACTTGTAAACTGTTCTCTTGTCGTTTTAACCGTGTACTTAAGGGTAGACGGTTTAGTAAAAAAGACGTACAATAAAACCTGACTCGAGTTGGTCATTTTGGTATGAGTGTTCTTTCCAACGAGATAGCTGGTTCAAGATACTTAGAACATATCATTGTGGTCGTCATCATCTTCTCTGCCTTTATTTCCTACACATATTCAATCTTGTAATCGTTTAAAAGCCTCTTAATAAGAAACTTTCTCTTATCAACGGCAGCTTCTATTGCTTCTTGGTCAAAATCATCATTTGTAATAAACTCATCTTTGGTGTGCATTATTTTCTTATGTACCGGATCTTTCTTTAGTTGTCTCATCCACAAAAGGCGCTCTAAATAAATATTTTCTAATTCTTTCTGGAGTCTAGGCATAGCATTGAAGTAAGCTTTCTCTTTTGCAGAGTGCTCATCGAAACCACTGTTTAAAAGGCTTTCTTTCATTTCCTCGAAAACTGTTTTACTTCTTTGTTTTGCTTCTTCTATTAACGATATCCAGGGATCCATTTCTTCTTCACATTCTGAGTCAATTGTCGTCGAACTTCCACATTGCTGAGTGGAAGTGGTCGAGACATCATCTTGGAAATCACTTTCTTGACTGTCCGAGTCTGTTTGAGACATATTTATTTCTTGTTCTCGTAGTGGGCAATACTCCCGTTCGTGTCTGCGCTGATTGTAACTGCTGCTGAAGTATCTTCCGCAAAATTGGCAGCTCATCCCCTTAGCACTAGCAGTGTGGAAATGCCTTGTTATCGAGCAGCAATGCAGTTTTATGAACAGATGAGCAACTGCTCATGAGCAGTTATGAGCATGTGCTCATAGGCCCGTTTGGGCCCTATATGGCCTTATATGGCACTATTAGGCGTCCCAACCCGCGAGGCGAACTTGACCATGGTAGAGTTTCTCTTTGAAAAGCCCTTCATACATCCAGAGCTTTAGGGGCTAAAAAAAGTCCCATAAGGGACAAACAGTTCCGCTATATGTTTCTCTTTGAAAAGCCCTTCATACATTCAGAACTTTAGGGACTTAAGAGGCTGTCTCCCTAAGATCCTCCTACCGACTTACGCGTTGAAAAATATTTTCCCTTCATAATTCTGTCATTTATTGGCCTTTGTTAGTGTGTAATAAATATGCATACATCTTTTGCATTCTTATTTTATTTTTCAAGTTTTGCGATATTTTCTATTTTGTGTCTGGCATGGCTATTTTTAGACAATTTCAGACGTAAAATTACCCATTTTCAAAGGAACTCCAGATGTGCGCACGGCATAATTTGGTTTCTATTTTTGAGTCACTTGAAAGACTTACAGCTATACAACAATTTGACGGCAATGATTTGTATATATTACAGGAATTCGAATTTTTTTTAAAAAATTCTAACGGCAATTTTGTCGTGCCGTTAAAATTGCAAAAATAGTCATCATTCAACTTTGTTTTTATCAAAAGTGCAACCAGTTATACACCCAGACCAAACTTGAAATTAAACTACTAATACTGTTCTAAAATTCTATGGAAAAACATTTTTGGGGAAACAAACTTGTGCGCTGTGAATTTAGATAAATTATTTGCAATTATTTGCAATTTGGCGTGGCATTAAATACGCACAGAAATAATCATCTCAGTGTGTCATTGAACAAACAGCTTAATAAATCATATGTTTAAAACATTTGATCACGTTAAGAAGAAACCCGAAGAAAAAGAAGAACATTTCATGCATTTCGCTACCTATAGCATACTTTGGGAATAGATAAAAGCAATTAAGCGTGCATGTACTTTGCCTGGCAGTGGTATAATTGCATGCAATCACAAAAATTATTCGCAGTTATGTTATAAGGGCTTTTTATATATTTGTCCAGTTTTATCGCTTTAATATATTTATTGCTGTAGTTTATTCAGCATATGTAATCGCTCTTAACGTACATGCACAGCCACAGGCATGCTGTAGTCGGAAATTTCATGCGCTTTGAAATAAATTCACTAAACTTACCGGTCCAGGTAAATCCATTATCCTGTCACATAAATATTTGCTTTCGCCGTCGCCGGGTAAATGTTCCTATACAGCGATTTGTACAGTAATTAACTTGGTTTCTAATGCGTTTCCAGATTTATTTAGTGTCAATTAAAGAGTTACAGGTACATCCAGCAAGCATATCTCTAACTTTCTCAATCAGTGAGGATTTGAGGTTCTTTGACTTGAAAGGTAATTCGAACTCTTTGCAGATAGATTTCAGCACTTTAACGTTGAAAACTTTAAGTTTATCCTTCTTGAAATAGTCGCAGAGGTTGTACACATCATAGACAATGGGATGTTGTAAACCTACTCGTTCAAGAATGCTGTCAACAAGCTCTTGATCGCAAATATCTTGTGCAATTGCTACTAAATCTTCGTCTTCAGAGCTTTCTAATTCAGACATCAAAACCCGCGCCTTTTCATTCCCGTGCTTCTTCCGGGCAGCTGATAATCGAGAAAAGAAATTTTTAATCTGAGGTGCTGTCAGCCATTCATCTCGAGTGAAACGTTTTTCGTTCTTCTCGTTTCTTGCACTTCGCATATCATTTTCCACATCTGACGGATTGCTCTTCATCCCGGTGATTTCACCTAAATCAAATTTATCTGTCAGGTAGTCTCTCACATTTTGGCTAAAACGTATGCTTCCAGTTCTGGACTTACTCAGTGCCCAACCCATACTGTTCTCACAAGCGTTTTGATCTGACGAAACTGCACCCATTAACTCAACAACGTCAGCGTTCTTGTTTTTCTTTCTGCAGTCGATAGTCAGAAATTTTTCTGCCCAATCCCTTCTTAACTGGTCATACAACGATTCACTTAGAACTGTGTTTTCGTGCTTCCCTACGTCTAAATGAAGTTCAAGATCTTCAAAACGTCGGAAAACCTTCCCACAACCAACGATACTACATTCGAATAGCCCTTCTTCAGTATTACGCCGCTCATTTGGCCTAACTGGCCTACTTTCTCCCCTAGAAAATTCTTCTTCTTGTTGAATATTAGTACTCATTTGTGGATTTATCAAAAAATCTTTGAAAGGAAGCAATTTTCCTTCACCAATTCCAAAGGCTTTCCACACCCTTATACCTGTGTCTTCGAACTCAATGTTATGGTACGCACTAATACCGTCAATGTTCTTTACTTTGATTGTCATGGAAGAACAATCTATTCGGTTTACTGAGGCGGTGGTTCCACAAACTGGGCGTTCAAGTAATGCTCTCCTCATGTCGCTGGCTGTCAAAATGTCATGTCCTTCATTGCAGTATTTCTGTATTGCATGTTTCATTGGACAAAGAATTCGGTCACAGACATCTTTGCCATGCTGTGGCTCCGAAAAATCATAACGCATGATCTTAATGCCTATTCTTTGACCTAAATCTTTCAGAGAAGCTGGAAGAAAGTTGTTATGATAACACCCAGCTTCATCTGAACGCAAATACACCTTGGATATCTTGCCATTACTCTGATGCAGAACTTGAAGAAGATTTTCTAGGACAGACAAGACGGAGTACCAGTCTTGAGTGCACGTGTCCATCAAATGCGCATAAGTACACACTTCCAGCTGACTTGTTTCTACATTTTTAGTAATAACGCTACTCACGTGCCAACTCATTCCCCGCTTTGCGTACCACTCGGATTGTTTTTCCCTGAAACGACGCTGCGTAAATTTCATCGCCCAGTCCATTACAATGAGCGCGGAATTCTCCTCCAGAATTTCAAGAGCGTTTTGCTTGGCCATTTCTTGGTTACAGGAGCGAAGAATGTGACATTTCCATTTGAGAATGTTTTCTTTGCATTTACTGAAATCGTGCATGTAGTCTCCTCTTTGCTCGTTAGAATACATGGCGCTTGAATGAGTTTGAATAGTGTTCTCAATCTCACTAAGGACAAATTTGAACTCTTCACATCTGTCGCAGAAAAGATTATGTTCATGACTGCAAGATTTTTGAAAAACAAGTCAGTTTTGAATCGCTCAACGCAAAACTTCTGCAATGATCTGGGCATGGACTATGTTCTTTGCAATGCACACTGTAATCGGTCCTGAGATATAGTATGGCGTTATTTAATTTTCTTAGGGAACTCTCAACCCATGACTTTGTTACACCTAGACCCTCCATTTCAATAACGATTTTCCTTAATTTCTCAAATGCATTTGAACCTTCCGCAGCAATATTATCGATGCCTTGTAACGATTTTCTCTCTGACGCTTCCCTGACTTCTAACACTCTAAACAACGTAGCCCGACTGAGCGGTTCCACCTCCTCTTCTTCACAGTGTTTGAAGTATTGTTGAATTAGTGTTGATCTGGTTACATTCCGAATGATGTTGGGCATGGTTAACGTTTGTCCACAATCGAGTTTGAGCTTTCGTGTTCCATATGCTACATCTTGGTAGAAATACGGTCTGTTTGAAAAGGCAATGAAATGATCAAGTTTTGTTCTATCAATTCTGACTCGTGAATGCCTTTGTGTCTCTATTATGTTTCCAGGGCCATTTTGCTGGGCGTGAAGTCTGGCTTTTCTGATCTGCCACATAGTAACTTTTGCATAAGGCTCGTGTAATTTCATTAGTGTTTGCGCAGGATAATTATGCGCGTAGATACTCAAAATCTGTAGTTTTAGATTTCGTGTAGTAGCATTCTTGTATGCAGTCATAAGAGCTGCAAGTTCTTCGGAGACATGAATATCACTTGTAGAATTCATAGCTTGAAAAAGCTCTTCGCCAGCGTTTGGAGCAATCACTTCACATATCACTTGGCTTGCTTCGCTTGCCTTTTCGATGCACGCTTCTTTCTCACTTTGTGTAGTTTCATCCCAGCTGCTAGTTAGTTGAAATGACAATGGTGAAATTTCTTTGAAAGACGTTAAACTTGCCAGATGAGACATAGATTCGTTGTAGACATCAGTTGTCGAATGGCTAGATTGGTTATCATAACTTGAAGAGGAGTAGTTTAGTAAAGTGGCATTGCTAGGTGCCACATGTCAGTCGCATCTGGACTAGCCAAAGTAGTTGAAGGAGAAATAGTTCCAGAAAGACATGGCGATAGTGATGTCATTTCCAGTCTGTGGATAAAAACGTGAAAGGATTATAATACCATCATAAAAAACAATGGTAAACAAACAACCTGTGGTGTTTTAAACACAGCTGAAAAGGGTGAAATATAATGCGGTATATAGTCATTATGCATACTGTTTGCTTATAATATGAAGATGTATGAATCCACATAAACAGAAAATTGCACTGGTCTGTGATAGCATTTACTGACTCGGTACCAGTCCTCAGCCTGACCCATTCACTTTCTTTACTCATTTTTTCGTCATGCTTTCCTCTACAATCCCGGCATATTGCTAAAAATAGAGACAGGTTCAAGATGTTTTGTCCAAGAAAAAAATCGAAGAAATGATTCCAAGACAAGAATAAGTACTTACGAGATCCGATAGGTACTGTTTTCCCAAAGAGTAAATGTGCGTCTTTAGTAAGTTGTAGTGTTATAACATGATTCCCCGTCACAGCAGAGTTTGATCCCGTATGAAGTGGATATTGGCAAACACGTGATGGACGCCAGAATTTTCCCAAATTATAGCGATGGTTGGGCAAATTCTCATATGTTGTAGTTGCTCATGGGAGATCTCAAACACTCCACAACGCAATAAAATAAGCTCATACTCGCAAAGTTTTTCTCTTGACAGATGGCATCTGGACAGGTGAGTGCTCACATCATCCGAACATTCAAGGACATTAACACAGTCAGATTTCCCCCGGAAAGTTCCACATTTAAAATCAAAATAATCGGACAGGAAACAAGGCAAATCCATTGCGGTTTAAAAGTTATATAGTAGTTTATGTTGAATTCACTGAATGTACGCTATATTAATACTTTACACATGCGTTTCTAAAAACAGAATGATGTAATATCAGTCTAAAAATAACACAGCACATTTGAATAGCTACCTTGGGGGAAAACCCGCCTTACCGTCGGCTGTAAATTTTGTTATTTCTTTGCCTCCGACAATTTTTGAATGTTATTTTATTTTCACAAGAGTGATTTTACGCTGAATAAACTACAGCAATAAATATATTTGATAAAACTAGATAAATATATAGAAAACCCTTTTAATTGATATTTTTATTGACCAACTACCAATAAAGGATTACGCGCTTGCATGTTTTATCTATTTCGAAAGTATGCTAGTGAAAGCAAATATTGTTTTATTTCATAGGAATTATCAAATAGTTGTGATCAGATGTTTTGAACATATAGTTGAAGCTGTTTGTTCAATGACACACTGAGATGATTATTTCTGAGCGTATTTAATGCCAACGTCAAAATTGCAAATAATTTATTTAAATTCACAGCGCATCAATTTGTTTCCCCAAAAATGTTTTTCCACAGAGTTATAGAACAGTATTAGTAGTTTAATTTCAAGTTTGGTCTGGGTGTATAACTGGTTGCACTTTTGATAAAAACAAAGTTGAATGATGACTATTTTTGCAATTTTAACGGCACGACAAAATTGCCGTTAGAATTTTTTAAAAAAAAATTCGAATTCCTGTAATATATACAAATCATTGCCGTCAAATTGTTGTATAGCTGTAAGTCTTTTAAGTGACTCAAAAATAGAAACCAAATTATGCCGTGCGCACATCTGGAGTTCCTCTGAAAATGGGTAATTTTACGTCTGAAATTGTCTAAAAATAGCCATGCCAGACACAAAATAGAAAATATCGCAAAACTTGAAAAATAAAATAAGAATGCAAAAGATGTATGCATATTTATTACACACTAACAAAGGCCAATAAATGACAGAATTATGAAGGGAAAATATTTTTCAACGCGTAAGTCGGTAGGAGGATCTTAGGGAGACAGCCTCTTAAAAAGTCCCGCAAGGGACAAACAGTCCCGCTATATATGTTTCTCTTTGAAAAGCCCTTCATACATCCAGAGCTTTAGGGACTAAAAAAGTCCAGCGAGGGACAAACAGTCCCGCTATATGTTTCTCTTTGAAAAGCCCTTCATACATCCAGAGCTTTAGGGACTAATTCAGGAGCAGTTGCTCATGAGCAGTTATGAGCATGTGCTCATAGGCCCGTTTGGGCTCTATATGGCCTTATATGGCTGCCAATTTTGCGGAAGATACTTCAGCCGCAGTTACAATCAGCGCAGACACGAACGGGAGTATTGCCCACTACGAGAACAAGAAATAAATATGTCTCAAACAGACTCGGACAGTCAAGAAAGTGATTTCCAAGATGATGTCTCGACCACTTCCACTCAGCAATGTGGAAGTTCGACGACAATTGACTCAGAATGTGAAGAAGAAATGGATCCCTGGATATCGTTAATAGAAGAAGCAAAACAAAGAAGTAAAACAGTTTTCGAGGAAATAAAAGAAAGCCTTTTAAACAGTGGTTTCGATGAGCACTCTGCAAAAGAGAAAGCTTACTTCAATGCTATGCCTAGACTCCAGAAAGAATTAGAAAATATTTATTTAGAGCGCCTTTTGTGGATGAGACAACTAAAGAAAGATCCGGTACATAAGAAAATAATGCACACCAAAGATGAGTTTATTACAAATGATGATTTTGACCAAGAAGCAATAGAAGCTGCCGTTGATAAGAGAAAGTTTCTTATTAAGAGGCTTTTAAACGATTACAAGATTGAATATGTGTAGGAAATAAAGGCAGAGAAGATGATGACGACTACAATGATATGTTCTAAGTATCTTGAACCAGCTATCTCGTTGGAAAGAACACTCATACCAAAATGACCAACTCGAGTCAGGTTTTATTGTACGTCTCCTTTACTAAACCGTCTACCCTTAAGTACACGGTTAAAACGACAAGAGAACAGTTTACAAGTCACGAAAACAGTCATCACAAAGCATACAAAGAATATTTAAAAAATCAACTTTTAAAATGAATAGTCCTCATGGTATTGAAAAAAATAGTCTCAATGATGTAATAATATGTAAAATTTGAGTAATAAAATATTTTCCTCGCAAATCCTTAGTTTGTATTTATAATTATGTATAGCGTGAGCGCACAGCCCTCCCACGCAAGTCTTCCACGTGTAAGCTATGTTGCAATAACACACTTGTGCGCACATCATCTCACGTGGAGGCCGCGCATGTCTTCGGGTAAACCCCGTGTTAGTGCGATTGAAATGCACAAGTACACACGCATCGATTGAAGAACCACGCTCCGTGCTGATCATAGACAAGAATTGAAGCGAAGAGTGTTTTATTTGCCGTAAAAATAAAAGTAGCTGACTTAATCTTTTATTGGGGAGAAGATGCCGCGCACCCAATTATCTACATGACCTTATCCAGCTTTGAGAACAAAATATTATCCACGCTGGTAGAAGACGAAAACGAATGGAAGATTGTTTTTGATGAAAGACAAACATTTACAAATAAGGAGTTTGTTCGAAAGTTATGGTGTGCATGCGTAGATCACGGATACGTTGAACTCAAATATTGGATTTTAAAGCATTATGTCGATAAAGTAGACATTCATGTACTAACTAGGTGAGTGAGTTTACAAGTGATGAGAACAATAATCATAAGCATACACAGAATATTTAAGAAATGAACTCTTAAAATGAACATACAAGTGTGTAATTCTCAGTAGTAAAATAAAATATACTCTTCGCAAACTCTTACTGTCTGATAAGTAAACCGGCATTTGTGTAATCTCTTTGTTTGGAGGGGAACATGTTCAGGTTCGTCCTGTCATTAAAACCTATTACCAGTAATGTATGCATAAACGCGTTTGAACAAAGTCATCAACTGACAATGTGTGTAAACAAATGCTTGTGCGCACATCATCACTACGCGTGGGAGTAGCGCACACCGTAGCGCTCACAAATTACCTTTTGTAAACAATATGTTTGATACGAGAAGGATCTCCTCGCAAACCTGAACATTCCCTGCATCAATTTGAAGTGGTTGATGGTTGTGTAGTTAACAACAGTTTCCAGTCCCTTACTATTGATTCGCCTTTTCTTAATCTTAAGAGCAATTCTCTAAAACGTGTTTGTTCTGGATTATGCCCTTGTACACGCTGATTAACATCGAGTTTAACAACATTATTAAACATCTTATAGGTCAGGTAACCTTGTTCGCTAATACTTTTTGTTGGTATTGCATGATAAAGTGGTTTGTCTGCGACAGGGGGCAGCTGAGCTGGATCTCCACATTAGATAACTGATTTGTCACCAAGAAGTTTATCTTGTAGGCCAGATGATTGCTTTAATCGCCTATCTATCCAGCCAAATGGTAGCTGACCAAGCATTGAATATTCATCAATTATAATATTATCAATGTCATGTAAAAACTCTTGTAATCTAATAAAATTCTGGCCAGTAAGATCCTTATTTACTGAGAAAAATTTGGCCTTTTTCTATTGCATGAATAGTTTGGAAAAATTCTAGGAATAACATTATCTGTATGTCTGGTTAGCTTATTATTAACAACCTTAAACTGTGTTGCAAACTGAACGAAATTTAATTTGGCTGTAACAGTCGCATTGTTGTATTGTGCACAATTAGCATACACATGAAAAAGAGAATTGCTTGAGCAAATGTCCGCTTCTGCAGTTGATGTGTTAATTCTACGAAAGCCATTTAGGCTAACTGGTATTACTCTAAAGCTAGAACTGTGTAGTTTTAGTGAGAGCAAATGGTGCATTGTTTCTTGTGCAGCATAATCTCTTTCACCAATAGTTTTCATAACAACTTTTTTGATAGCTTTATGAGGATTACTATTGCTTGGAGCATTACTCATGATTTTATTGAATGCTGCTTTAAAGATAGGTGTTCTGGGTTCACCCTTAGCAGCATACTTGGTGAGGTATTCAACACAAGCATAATGGTCAATAATTGGCTCTCCAACCTTGTAGTTGGAGTTGCTGGTTATTATTCAGCCGAGAATCATTTATTTTCATGCAAATCACAGTCTGCAATGTTCTGAAAATCTTTTTGACACGGATGAATGCTTGGTCTTACCCATAAAGCATTGTCTGGTGGGTTTGGGTTAACTGTGGAAAGCAACCAATCAACATATTTACAAGCCCTTTCAGCAGCTTCTATACCAGCCGTAATATCATTGTCAAGCTCAGATGTGTTATTACCTTTTTTTCTCATCTTTGAATTTGCAAGCTAAAAATCCTTTAAGGGCAGTCTTAGTAAGATCACACAAACCAGGGTCATTGTTTAGTTTAGCAATGCCATGGCAATGTATGTGCCACTTGGCATCAAGGGTTTTGTACAGCCAATGTTTGATAAAGCTTTCAACTCTTTGGGTAAAAACCAATCCACTAAATGTGAATTTCTTATTACAGCTTCTCACCTTTCTTTGCTTGTACTATTTTCATTTCCTAATAGCCTATGCGACTCTGGCCAATGCATATCAGCTGAAGAAAATGTAAAAAAAATGTGGGAGTCCAAACAGTGGTGACAATTGCTTTAAAAGCTTTTCTCACCTTATACCAGTAGGCATTTGCGCCAGCAATATTTGCAACATATCGAGATATCTTAGAAAAAAACATATTTTCAGACTCAATTGTCATTAAATCAGATAGAGTACCATTAATAGGGAGTAATTGTAAAGCATGATGATTGATAGTGACATCACTATAATGCGGATTGTTTCTTAAAAGCCATAGCAATGCATGATGCACTTTTTCTCTTCTGACCTTAACATCCTTAAATGTGTTATCTTTACCTGTGACAGAACATAGGTGAATCCAAAGTTGCTCAAATTCTTTGTCATGGACGGTCAACGTTGGGTGATTTTGTTAGATATGAATGTTAGATATGTTAGAGTAAACACTGGTAACCAGTATCATCCTGATTGGCCAAGACAAAATGTTTATATTTAAAATACAGCGTCAGCGATTTAACTGTCTTTTTAAAAAGCCATTTAAAAACTTTTTACAAAAAAATCTGTGCTTAAGACAAGCAAATTTTTCGTTAAAATCAATGTCCAATTTGGAAACCGAGATGCAGAAGGAGGCAGGTTATCACAAGGAAATGCTGGCAAAAAGAAGGGTTAATCATAAGGCCAAGATGGATAAAGAAACGGCAGAGGAAAAGCAGCATAGGTTAGCAAAGCGAAGAGATGCGTACAAAAAATGGTCAGGGTAAGTACATGCGATGAAAGAGGAAAGAAAAGAGATAAAAGACGTGAAGAATCTCATAAGAATCTTCTCATAAGCATAGAATTGAAGTGAGCTCCAGCAAGGTACTCAAGAGACGAAGGGAAAATGCACGACTACATTTGCAACGAGAAACGTCAGAAGAAAAGGAGAATCGCTTGGCGAAGCGTAGGGCTGCTTATAAACAGAGAAAAGAAGCAAATACAAGTGAAGAAAGTGAGATGCAAAGGGAAGAAAATAGGGCTAACACAAGAGAGAGAAGGCGATGTGAAAGTGTCCAAAAGCGAGCAGAAAGGCTTGAAAATGCGAGGAAACGAGCGAAAAGATCCTATGAGACAAGGTCAATACCTCAGCAGGTACAGTCAGAAAACGATCAGGTAACTCTGTGTGATGAGAATGGTACAAATGATGATGCTAAAAGTAGTTCAGACCAATATTTGCATAAAGGTGGTTGGCAAAATGTTGACAACCCCTTGCATGAGCAGGAGTTTGTTCAGAATGAAATGCACAGTTTTCATTTAGATCAAGAGCATTTAGAGCGTGGGCAGTGTACAATTTGTAGAGAGGCCTGGCCAACAAGGCAAAACTTGGCAGCAGATCCCTTCGTTTGTTACCGGTCCAAAAGAGACAAGAAGTCCCCAAAGAATTTCAGTGCTGGCAATGACATGGACCCAGGTATTGTTCCTGAGCAATTGAGAGGTTTGACACAGGTACTAAACTTACCACAGGATATTCAAAGTTTTTTGAATAGGTTGCCTGCACAAGTAGCTGACTTGCCTGTTATGATTGTGCGTAGACAGGGTGCTGATGAAACACATAAAGATTTTATAGTTCATCAACACAGAGTGCTAGAAGCTATATTGTGGTTGAAAACAAACAATCCATTTTTCAAAGACATTGAGATTGACAGGGATGTTATCCAAAGCCTACCAGAGAATGGTGTCCCTGAAGAGCTAAGGTATGTTATTGATGACAATGAACTTTCAGTTCATGTTGAAAATGAGGGCCCCCCGCAAGAACCTGTAATGAGTGCTAACGCAACAGTTGAAGAATTAGTTTTAGGAAATGGCAGTACATCATTTATTCCTATGCGTCAAAGACAAAGAAAGGATGGTGCAGCTATCAAAGATGCAGTAAATGAGGTTGACCCTTTGGACTGGCCATCTACAGAAGGTAATGCTGTTAATGAATTTAAAACAGATGGTTTGGGAAGCATGGCATTTCCAACACTATTTCCCTATGGGAAAGGTGACCCAACAAACAGAGTCAGGCAACATGAGGTAAGTTTGGCAGAGGCATTCAAACACCTAATGAAGTTTGCAGAGAGGCTACCAAATGGTAAGTTTGAATTGAGGTTTGCCTCTCATCCTCGGTTCCCATACTGGGCACTGAATATGAAGCAGAGACATCAGTTACTTGCGGCAACATCCAGCAGATGCAAACATGACTATGGAGGAGCTGAAGACAATGGTGAACTCAATGAGTGCAAATCAAATGGTAAATTGTTTGCAACAATATGTTTCAAAAATTCAAGGAACAAATCAGTATTGGTATCAGTGACTGCAAGAACTATTATCCCTGATTAAACAAAAAGGTTGCCCTACCTTTTTTTTCACTTTTAGTGCAGCTGATAGCCATTGGCCAGACTTGCAAAGACTTTTGCAAAGTAATGAGGGTGCATCAAGAACAGAAAGAGCACAAGCAGTGATAGACAATCCACACCTGACAGATTGGTTCTTCATGCAAAGGCTACAGGAGTTCATCAAACATTGGCTTCAAGGTGTCTTGGATGCTGAATGGTTTTGGTATAGGTTTAAATATCAGGCCAGAGGAAGTATACATGCTCATGGATGTGCTAAATTAAAGAATGATCCAGATATTTGATTATTACGTAAACATGCACGTCAAGCAGTACTCGAAAAAGAGAAAGAGAATGAAATGTCCCCTGACGATTTTGAATTCTCTTGCCAGGAAATTGTCAGAGAGGGTGAGGATGCGAAGAGAAAGCTAATTAGGTAGGTTTGTATGTATATCTAAGTATTATAAATGATTTACACTCACCACATAAAGTACGCAAATTGTGTCCAAGGTATAAGTTGCATGTGCATTATTAGAGATCTTTTGTATGTGCTGTAGAACACTTAGTTTTTGCCTACTAATGCTGCAATGTTGCAAATTTTGCAATTTGCAAAATACAGCTTCCACATAAATTCACAAAAAAACAAAATTCCGTATATTTTCTTTAGAAATTGATATTTCCTATTGCTAAGGAATTGAGAGTGTAAAGAAAGTATTTACATTATGGAGAAATATATATAAACAAGACGCCTGTTCTGGCGTTAACTCCAGCGCACGTGCCAGTCTTCAATATAGAGCTTCTGAACATAAACAATACAGTTCATATTCGCATTTAGATGCCTTGCGAACCTAAATGTTCGATCGCGAAATTCAGAAGCACATCGTACTTTAAAAAGTATAGAAGTTCAATTGTTCAAAAATGTAAATAAACGGCATGATACATTCGCTTTGTCTTACACTTTGCCTTTGGAATTCGCACTTATATAGTTATATTAAATCTTCAATCCTGTGCAAACTACGAGTCAAAGCGCCCATACACGACCACATCATCTTGTTAAACGGCAAAATAGCAGCGATATTACTAAAATAGGACCAGAATCTACATGTATTGAATATATTCTTACCCCAATTCAATCTAAATTTAATCGAAAAGCATGAAAAGAACGGTTTATTTGTTCCTCTTGGAGGAATTGCCGTATCATGCGAGCGAAGTCGAATCGCGCATCGGAAAATTAGCCAAAGCTGTGCACCACAACTCTTGGGAGACAAGACTGGGACATAGATAAATACAGTCACATACACATTTTAAATACTAGTATATTTCGCGCCATTACACACTTGCGACGACAAAAATAATAAAAAAATAAAAAATAAAAAAAAACAACAAAAAAAAAAAACCGAGGCGAATTTTCAACTCCATCGCTGACGCAGGAGTAATTAGGTATTATAACCATGTTACTTTTTATCCCTTTTAAAGTTATGTTGACTGGCTTGTGACCACAGTTAATGATGATCTGCCGGATGAGAACTGGACAGTACCAGCTCCACACCCTTCTGCTGTGAAAGCCACATCAGTTGATAGTCATGATGTTGATTATCACAGGTTAGTAAATTTAGTAGAGAGGCACACCAGATGCAGTCCAGCGTATTGCCTTAAAAAGAAGAGGGTTGACCTGCCTGCAGATTTGAGTTCCCAAAACCATTACAAGAGGAGACTGCACTGATTTATGAGGTTTGAGGTAAGAAAAATAAATCTGTACACTCAGAGTTGTACACTCAGAGAAAAAACGAGAGGCTGAATTCACACAACAGGGTCATGCTTGAGAATTGGCGGGCCAATGTGGATTTGCAGGTAATTGTAGATGAAAAGGCATGTGCAAGATACATGGCCAAGTATGCAGCAAAAGGAGAACCACAATCAAAATCTGCTTCTGACATACTGTAGTTGTCTGTATCTTCATTACAGAATGATGACCAAGTGTCTTCTGCAATCAAGAAAGCAATGATCCAAGTTGCTGGTGATAGGGACATGGCTGCTCAGGAGACTTCCCATATGTTACTCAGTTTGCCTTTGGTAGGCTGTACATATAGTTTTGTTACTGTTTCTTTAGAAAACAGCAGAAAAATGATCCTTGATGCAGAAAATCCACAAGAGGAAGTACTTCAGAATTCTGTTCTTCAAGTTATGGAGAGCGGACAAAAGTGGAGAGTAGGTATAGGGGGTTATCTCAGTTGAACTTGATGCAGTATGCATCTCAGTTCACAAGAGTCAGAAGTGAGTTGACAAAACGAGTGAATCCTTCTATTGTCAGGACATTTCCAAAGGTTACAGCCAATCCTGGCAGCCCTACCTTTGGAAAATACTGCAAGTATCAACTCATTAAGTTTAAACCGATTGGAAGGTAAGTCATCAAATGCATGGGACAATATGGAGGAAACTGATGATATGTTTATTAACACATATGCTTCATTTCTTCAGACAGATTTTGCTAGAGACAATGTATTTGGGTATTCTATTGAAACAGAGATGGTCCATGCTGCACAGACAGCTGAAACATATGGAACTGATGAAAGTAGTGATGAAAACGATGACGAACAGGATCAACCTAATGAGGAAGAGCAAATTGAGGATTGGATGTTGTTATGTAGACTCAACCAACATTATGAGGATGCAGGAAATCAAATGGCAAATAACAAGGCAGTGGATTGGTTCAAAGCAGCAAGAGGTGTGCCTGGGGATTTGTTAAGAGAGTCTCCTTGATGGATTTCTAAACAGAGAAGGGACGCAGAGGAGCAAGGTATGTAGTATCACACAGGTGACCAACAAGTGGTGGTTGACCCAGGAACCTTGAATGACAAACAGCGGCTGGCATTTGACATTATCACTGCATCCATGGTTAATGATGAATGCAATCCACTTCGTATGATTGTAAGTGGTACTGCTGGCACAGGTAAGACATATTTGATTAAAAAATGAATCCATAACTGGAACTGTAGGCACTGTCAATCTTGCCTTTTCTGTTGCTTGTGGTGAAGTTTGTTGTTGCTTCCCACAATTAGTTTGAAGAAGTATTTCACGCTTAGATTTAAGATATGTTTTCTTTAAATTATAATCTCCAAAACTCACTTGCCCGCACGCTCTCTCTCTATCTCTATAATATTATGTCAATCAAAGTGTCAGTTTTGTTCGCTCAAGAATATTAACGATTAACTTGTTCACTTCCGCTAATAACAAACTAAGAAGCTACTAACATTCACGACATGCTTGAAAAATGGCAGATTGTACAGCAAACTTAACACATCTTTGCCAATCTGGATTTTTAATGCCCATGAGGGAATTTGCAACATCTATGCCAAACACATCCCATTCATCTTGTTGATCTCACTATTACTATCTTGTGTCAATTTGGTAAGTTCACCCGCTGCAGTCTTCATCCACTCATTTTCTTCTGAGCCCTTTCTTTTCCTCTTTGGATATATACCAAGTGCCTCAGATGATGTCTCACTGCAAGTGCTACCAGTTTCTAAATTTTCATCTTTTTCAAATATGTCTTCATCACCATCTTCTTTATTGAGCTTTACCATATCCTCTTGCATGTTACTGTATGTTTATGGAACGCCGGGCTGTCTTATGTTATTAAAACTCCTTATATTAGGTGCTTTTGTCTTTATATCGGGTACTTTTGTCTTTATTTTCGGTACTTTCGTCTTTATATTGGGTACTTTTGTCTTTATATTCTGTACTTTCGTCTTTATATTGGGTGCTTTTGTTTTTATTATGGGTACTTTCGTCTTTATATTGGGTGCTTTTGTCTTTATATTGACTGCTTTTGTCTTTATATTGGGTACTTTCGTCTTTATATTGGGTGCTTTTGTCTTTATATTGACTGCTTTTGTCTTTATATTGGGTACTTTTGTCTTTATATCGGGTACTTTTGTCTTTATATTGGGTACTTTTGTCTTTATATCGGGTACTTTTGTCTTTATATTGGGTACTTTTGTCTTTATATCGGGTACTTTTGTCTTTATATTGGGTACTTTTGTCTTTATATCGGGTACTTTTGTCTTTATATTGGGTGCTTTTGTCTTTATATCGGGTGCTTTTGTCTTTATATCGGGTACTTTTGTCTTTATATCGGGTGCTTTTGTCTTTATATCGGGTGCTTTTGTCTTTATATCGGGTGCTTTTGTCTTTATATTGAGTGCTTTCGTCTTTATATTGGGTGCTCTTGTCTTTATATCAGATTATTTCGGCTTTACATTTTGTGCTTTTGTATATAAGCGAGCCTCCGTTATTTGTAGGCCAGCAGAAGCTTCATGGCCGTGGTCGACGAAACACGACGATAGCTTCCGACAATTTGGTGAATGAAACCAATGAAACACAGGTATGGGCACGAACAGTGGCCACGAATCACTGGAAACAATATAAATTTTTAAAAAGTCCAAAATGGCCAACCCGGAGACATACGACACTGTAAGTTCAAAACAAATGGATACCATATTAAGGAAGTTGAATCTGCAAAGTAAAATTGATTTGTTTCGAAAGGAAAAGATATCTGCCGATATTGTTTGTCACTTATCGTCAGCTGATTTAGGAGTGCTTGGTATATCAAATCGCACTGACATGATGTCACTACGAATGGAATGTAGTAAATGCGGAGGGCAGCAACCAAAACAAAGTTTTGACGATTTACGAAGTGGTCCTCCATCATTTTTTATTCCCAAATCAGTGCTCGAAACACATCTTGAAGAGGGTTTCACAATTTCTGAAATTGCATTAATGCTTGACGTTTCGGAAAGTACCATTTATCGACGGATGCGAATGTATGATCTCAGCAAACTAAATTTTACCGTTATTTCTGACGAAGACCTGGATTGCCATGTACTTGAAATAGCAAAGCAGTTTCCACAATCGGGAGAAAATATGGTAAAGTGTATCCTATCACAAAGGGGCATCAAAGTGCAGAGAATGAGACTCAGGGACAGTTTGCACAGGGTTGACGACGAAGGAATCCAACGTCGTAGGCTAGGTCGGTTGACAAGAAGAGTATATGCTGTGCGAGGACCAAACCACCTTTGGCATGTGGACACAAACCACAAATTGGTAAGGTGGCATTTTATCATTGTTGGTGGAATAGATGGCTATAGCCGTCTTCCTTTGATGTTAAAATGCACTGATAATAACAAAGCAGATACTTTGTTACACTGGTTCGTTACAGCAGTAAACCAATATGGTCTACCAAGCAGAGTTCGGTCCGATAAAGGAGGTGAGAATGTCGCAATAGCGGATTACATGATATCTAGAAGAGGTACCCAAAGAGGCAGTATGATAACTGGCAAAAGTACCCACAACCAAAGGGTAGAAAGATTATGGAGGGATGTATACGAAGGAGTACTTGGTTTATATTACAGGTTATTTTATTTCATGGAAGATCAACATATCCTAGATCCTTTGAATGATATTCACGTGGCAGCACTGCATCATGTCTTCTTACCAATGATCAACAATCAATTAGATGTGTGGAAAAAAGCATGGTCAACCCATAGAATGCGCACTACAAGATCAAGTCCTCTGCGAATGTGGGTAGCAGGGCAGTTACAAAATCCATTGGGCATTGAACTTACTAATGTTGAGATTGAAAACTATGGTGTGGATGGAAATATTGATGATAGCGCAATAGATAACGAAAGGCCAATTTTCTACCCTTTGTCTTTTGTGGTACCCGAAGCTTGTCAAGAAATTCTCAGAAATGAAGCACCTACAAGAGCAAATTCTGCAAATTTTGGTATTGATGTATACTTACGAGCTCTTAACATTATCCAAAACTTTTTACCTTCGTAATAAATGTTCTCGTTAAAGCTGAATACATTTAACACAACATCATAATGTATATTGAACAGCATCAAACCTCAAGAAAAAAATATCTCTGCAAAAAAGTGCAGATTAAAAACGGTGAATTGTTTATTCTTGCGTTGCGAGTTGATGTTGAAATATGCTACGTGAAACATCGCCTTAAGTTGCTTTCAACACAAGTGAAATACACCAAATATATGTATTGAATAGAATTTATCTGTTGCCAAAATAGGCATTAGAAAATGCATAGTCATATAAATTAAACAACATTATTTGGGGCGGCAAAGGTACCCCATGAGAAGGACGAGGTAACTTGAGGCAATTGCTACATGTGTTAAATGTTGGCAGGAACAAAGTGGAAGCTTCATAAAACTCCAATGATGGATGGATTGAAAAGCCTAAGACAGGCTCCTCGTCTGCTGAAGTGGCAAATTGGAGAACATGGGCCAGAGTAATATTGTTTCTTCTCCCAGCTAAATAATATAAATAAAAAATGACATAACCTAAATTTACATTATAATATAACTGTGCTGGTTGGTCAAGAAGCGTTACATATCCAATGGAATACTAACCTGCAGCTTCTCTCAAGTACTTTAGAAATGCTGAATACACAAGTCTTTCGAACGTACAGCTGTTCGAGCCCTCTTCACTAAATTCCGGTTTTAGTAAGTTTGTTAGCACCTTCAGAGTCAGGGTTGCTCGCGTTGGTTGAAACACTTTCAGAAATGTTGGCAGCTGGCAACCAACCTTCGAAGGAAAGACAAGAGAAGACCTCACAAAAGAACTGGTCCTTAAACACAGGCAGAGAGCTAAAGAGGGAAGCATGTAAAAGTAGTTGCCCGAATGTATCACCCATACCCCAGTGTAGGCACGAAACTGGTTCCAAAAATGGTTTGTTATACCCACAGTGGTAGTACATAATATGACTATAAGGTGTATGAATTACTGGCAAGCTGAAAATGAACTTGACCAGCATTATCATGATGCACTGTGGGAATGGAACCCACATCATGTGGTTTGGTAGGTTGAGACAGACTAAGACAACTGGATGATAATATTTCAGATTTATCTGTGCATCTTAAAGTTGTAGTTATGTTATGCAGAAGAATCTCAACCATAGTAATGAAGGAATATATTTGTTATATTGTGGTGGTCATTTGATAGGAATACAATCTTCTGATTTACAGATATAACCTTTGGTTAAAGGAATATACCTGGTATAAACCAGTTTTCATGAAACCTTCTCGCAAACTTGTTAATGCTGCTGAAACTTTATTTTCACTGAAGATTGCATGTAAGATGTTATCTGGCATAAATTGTGGGACCTTCCCATTTTGAAGAATGCTTAACCCTAATGAAAAAAAAAAGTTTAAATCTATTGAACAGCAAAGATAGATAAGTGAATATGAAGAAACACAACAGAGGAATAGCATCAACTGATTTTAAATCCATCAAGTTAATTAAATAAACATTCATTTTTATGCTTTAACTTACCAAAAATAGTACCAACTAATTCATATTGTGGAGTTATATGCTCTTGAATGCCATTATCAAAAAACTTTGTTTTAATTTCTTTTATTACAAGCCGAAAGAACTCTTTGCGAGGTCCTCCATAATCTGCTGCTACCTATTGTTTAATTTCACAACAACTTTCAATTAATAATATTGAATACATAGTACTGACAATAAAAAAGTGACTATTATTTAAATTATATTAATATTGACATTTCATTCACTGTTGAAAGCTAGTGGGAAGGGGTTGGTGGTTCAGCAGATAATTTTTGTAAAAGGGGCACCAGAAATTTCAAATTATGTTTAGGGATGCACCAATGTTAGTCTTTATCACATCTCTCATATTGTCACAATTCAAAATATTGTAACCTATAATTATAAATATCTATACCCTTGAATCTCACAACTTTGTAATTGTTAGTTTTGGCATAATTTGTAAGTACTTATTTGTAATTAGTTTACTTCATAATTTTATATGCTTAAGCAGTACATGTACATACACCATATGTTAGCTAGCACAATAGTGATCCTTAACATTAAAGTAGTGGATCAACTAAGGTAGTAGATAGCATTAAACTAAGTTTATAAGAAATATATGGTATTAGAGAACAGATTTATTACTCAGCTAAAACAGACTTTCAGTGTAAATTATCCAAATAAACAGACTAGGTTAACTGTCAAGTACATACAGTTGACAGTTTATTGCAACATGCAGAATACCTTAAAGTGTGATCAGATTTAAAGAAAACAATTACAAAGAGAAGTGAAGTAAATACATTATTCGATCTAATGATTACGTGCATGGGTATATTGTGATACTGAAATAGTTTAATACAATGGTGTATAGTCTACCTTTTACTGCTGGTAAGTTGACATCAGGGATTTCGTCGCTTAGAATGGCAACTATTTCTTGATATTCTTTTTATTATATTTCTGTTTCTGCAAGATAAATTTTTAGGGGGATGACCTTCAGGATGACCTTGGCTTTGAACTGTTACACTTCCGCTGTTGTTCATGTCAAGAACAAGAAAATTTGGCACTTAAGTAAAGCGAGAAGCTTTAGTGAAAAATTAAACTCACCAAGTAAAAATCTTTGCAGTTGAGCAGAGCTTTTCCTCTCATCATCACTCTTGTTTCCTATGGGTTAAAGACTGAAATTGGTTTAAATGAACATCTAATTTGTAAATACTGTGCGCCGTGTAAGCGTATAAAAAACAACGCAAGCTATTTACTGGTCAAAAACGTCCTCCTTTGCCCTTCACACCTTCATCAGGTCTTGCTCCTATATTTAAATATACCCTTAATTGGGACTTTTTTACATCATGCACTCTATATTTTTTATGCAAAGACTTTTAAGCTTTCACATTTTTAAATTTTCCTGCTGCAGTACTTGCCTTTTGTATATTATGTAAATATTGTTGAATATTTTAAAACAATAAAGACAAAAGAAAGGCAGAAGAGAACAAAGAATGTTCACCCCCTTATCGTGGGGAAATTGATGACTTAATCAGCTAATCACAGGGCATAAATCTGTGACGTAAGGTAGGCAACTATCATTCCACATGGTTTTAACACAATTTTGCAAAAATTTTGACGAATTTTCGATAAGTTTAGTCTTTTAGGAGTGATTTAAGACCAAAATATTACAGGATACGTGATTAGTATTTACTCATGCTCATACTGAGTTGTTTTTTTAAAGAAATTGAAGTGTTTTTGATGTTTTTTATTGATATATTATTTGTATATAGTAATATACTTGCCAACCTTTTATATATTTTATACATAAAAAATTATTGACATTTTTTAATTATGAATGTGTGCGCTACTTCATGTAATGCAAATTATAACAGATCAAAATGCTATTTGTGGATTAATGCCACAAAAAAACCCATTGTCGGGTAACTTATGATTTACCTGATGAGTGCCATTGTGTGCTGCACAGTTTAAAAAGTTTGTTTTGTTCAGAGACGAACTCCCTTATTAACAATGCACACACGCATTCATTTTTTATAGTTCAACCTAATATCGAACTTTAGCTGAATATGCCCGCACTTTATATGCTGTCGCAGGTGTGCTTGCATAAATGTAATGAGATCATAAACTTGAAAACTTTCTGAACTGGTGTACAGCATACCTTTAAACTAAATCCAGATTACCAAATTTTATATACACATTTGTCCATTAAAAAGTTTGTAAAACTGTTTCAAAGCCATTCCCGAGGTTAATGTTCCTAGCCTTAATTTAAATTTTAATTCTACTAAATATTAAGGTTCTTTAAACCACTAGAATTTACCTGCATCGAGTGAAGTGCCAAAAATCATAATTAATTTACCCCTACATATTCCCTACATTACCAGCATATACACTTTAATCACCCTTGCTCTTGTCAGCTACCTTAGTGGCAAGAGGACTGCACTGGCATCACAATAGCATAGGTGCAATTCCTGCCGAAGAACCGATAGTTGACTCATTTTTGCATCAACTGTTGCTGGCTTTAATTTGAAAGTTGTATAATTGCGCTCAAAATTAATACCCTTTAAACCTCTATAATTTACCTGTTTTGGTATTCAGTCTGACGGACTGGACTTGTTTAATGTTTGCCACAAATATACATATATTTCAATTACCAGGAAAATAGAATTACATGTACAACATTTAAATAAATTACGAGTAATATCTATGGCAATATTTATGGCAAGGAGACATTCTGAAACCACCAGGCTTATTATGTGAATGCCTTCTTGGTACTCACACAGAATATTTAAATATTAACATAGGAAATTATTAAGTAATGACAAAAATGACACATTACAACAGAACCATTCCGATATACGAGGAATTCAGCACACATTCACACTGCGACAAATATAACAAATAAATTAGAAATTAAGAATTAATAAGGTATAACGTAATAATGGCAATGACAACTTGACATAATTCTCCTATCACTGACATCACTATTGATCAAGAAGATATTTTTTCATTCCAATCCTGAAGGAACCGAAAGTCTCTGCTTGTATTACACTCTCCGGAAGCAAATTCCATAGTTTAAGGCAATTGAAAAGAATAGTGTGTTGTTTCTTTGTGAAACTACAAGAGTGTGTTCGGTAGAACTTTGCATATCTTGTGTTACAATTATGAATTTCATTACCCTTAATTAACAGGCAAAGAAAGGCAGGAGAGAGCAATTTTTTATGATAAAGAAACATAAATTTACCAGTGAAAAATAAGTTGATCTTATAAATATCAAGCAATTTTAATCTTTGAAAAAGGGGAGCAGTATGCGCTAAGAAATTAGAATTTGTTATTATTCTGACAATTTGCTTTTGTAATAAAAATAAACGATTTAGATGTGAGATAAAAGTTGTCGACCAGACAAGATTACAGTAATTCAAGTAGGGATAAATTAAGGTATAATATAACAACAATTTTGTTTCAGAGGATAAATGTAAACAAGCACGGAAAATTTTACCAATTGATTTTGAAATCTTATTGGAAACATGATTTATATGAAATTTCCAAGACAGATTTTCATCCAAGTAAACTCCCAAAAATTTATATTGCTGTTTTCGTGCCAGCGAAATACCCTCAAAATTGAGGGATATGTCACTAGTAATCTTTTTTTGTCAAGATTTAAAAATAACGTAATTAGTTTTATCTATGTTAATACTCAACTTGTTCGCCCTCATCCACTGCCCAACATTTGCAGTGCATCATTCATTATCCTTGCAAGAACAGTAGGATCATTATGAGAATAATAAATGGTAGTGTCGTCTGCAAATAATAAAAGGTTCAACTGAGCGTAATGAATTAGAAATATCATTAATATATAATATAAAAAAGAGTGGTGCCAAAATAGAACCCTGCGGCACTCCACATCGTACAGTAGCTTCAGAGGCTGTAGTTTTCCCAAGCTGGACAAATTGTTTTCTATTTTCAAAATAGCTCTTAATCCAACTGAAAACCAAACCACGAAAACCATAATTTTCCAGCTTATGAAATAATATTTCACGACTAACTGTATCAAATGTTTTGAATACGTCTAGGAATACACTAGCTGTCATTTTATTCTCATCAATGGAAGTCGCAACTTTGTTAGTCAAATGTATGAGTGCGAGTTCAGTTGAGTGTTTCTTACGAAAGCCAGACAGATAACAACACAGAAATTCTAACTTTTCGATAAAATGCAAAAGCAGTTTATGCATAACCTTCTCAAAAAATTTGGAAAAATTAACTAATATTGATATAGGTCTATAATTTGGACATTTATCCGTATCACCAGATTTAAAAATTAGTATTATCTTGGCGATTTTCAACCTGTCAGGAAATAACCCATTTACCAAAAACTTATTAATAATATACGTCAATGGTTTTGAAATAAATTCAAAAGAGTTTTTGATTGTATGCATTGGTATATTATCGAAACCAGATACACATGTATTTTTAAATGACATACATATTTCACTAAGCTCACTCTCACACATCGGTCTTAAAAATAATGTTTCAGGCATAGCTGGTTTTAGAAAGCTCTGAAAAGAACAATTTGCTGGGGGTATCTGATTAGCTAACTCTTAATTTCAACAAATTCGAACTCTTAATTTGTTGCTCATTGGCTTGATCACAAATTTCACTCTCACCCATATATTTACTAGTAGGTGGTTAACTTGTGAAGAAATTTTGATCTGGATCGTGATGAGTTATTGAAAAATTATCTAATACTAAAGTCAGATCATTTAATGGGTTAAAAACTAGTGTTTCTATACGATCAATGTTATAATTGAGAGGTCCATGTGATAGTTCGTATAATGCTGCATGAAACAAGTTGTCATTAAGGTGATTAAAGGGTAACAATTCAGTTAACGATACTACATTAAAGTCCTCCATCATTATGGATAATAATTCAATGAAAAATTTACTTATCTTTGATTATACACACATTAAGTTGCAAGATTAGTGAAGCCAGATCATCCAGCTTAAGGATTCTAATAACCGGAGCACCATCGGACTTGCGGAGGCAGATTGCTTTGTTTTTAACCCAACAAAATTTATATTGCTTGGCTCTTTTAATCTTGTTTGCTTTCTATAACAATTCCTGCAATCTTGGGGTTATGTTTTCTTATATTCTAATATCACCCATTCAAGTTCTAGTAGCCAAACCAAGTTGTTCTTGTTTTGGACCGTTGGCCTGCTTCTTTGCAGCAAGTACTCAATGTTGAGCTATACAGCGTGTGAATTTACAAATAATTGCTTTCAACATTTGACTCTGTTCTCTAGCAGGTACACAATGGGCTATATCTATGTCATATTCCCAGATGCTTGTCACCCTGATAGCGTGAAATAACTTTATACACAGTGCCGTGGATTCTTCTGCTGATTCTGCATCACATTTTTGTGGTACACCTGTAATCTTGAGGTTGTACTGGTAGCTGTACTCTTCGGATTGATCGATTGCATTTGCAAGGTTTGCACATTTTTTAGATATTACGTCAATCTGTGATTTGATTAGCTGCAAATCCTTCATAGCGGTTTCTTTAAATTTAGCAAGAACATCATATTGGTCACTGATGAATTGAATGGATTTCTTTTCGGATTCATTCAAGAGTTTTATTTGCTTTCCAAGATAGCCACTTTCTTGTTCAATATGTTTGTCAATTTTGTTCTCAACGTCTTTAGAGACTTGACTAAGTCTCTCATTTAATAGAGCTATTTCTTCTTTTAATTCAGAATTTCCCTTTTTTAGCTTTGCTGTTGCCATTAATCAAGATTTAACAAAGTTTCGAGTATGTATAAAGCAGAGAGAGCAAAATTACATGTCTGACACGGTTGACTGACCTGCATCGAGCGAAGTGCTAAAAGCCATAATTGATTTACGCTCACCTATTTCGGCATTACCATCATATACACATTAACCATGTTTGCTCTTGTCAGCTACCTTTGTAGCTCAGTGGGAAGAGCAACGATTCATACTAGAGGACCGATAGTTTATATGTTTTCCCACCAACAGCTTCCGGCTTGAAATTAATGCCCTTTAACCTCTAGAATTTCTCTGCATTGAGTGAAGTGCCAAAAATCATAATTGTTTTATCCTTGCATATTTCTGGCATTACCATCATATACACATTAATCACCCTTTCTCTTCTCAGCTACATCTGTAGCTCAGTGGGAAGAGCACTGTTCCAGTGTTGCAATGGTGTAGGTTCAATTCGTGCTGCAGGTCCAATAAGTTATTCATTTTCCCACCAATGGTTTTTGGCTTGAATTTGAAGTGTGTATCATTATGATGGCACTGCAGTGCTCTTGCCACTGAATTGCAGAGATAGCTGTATAAGATGTGTATAAGATGGTAATGCTGGGAATAAGTTAGGGTAAATCAATTATGATTTTTAGCACTTCATTCAATGCAGATAAATTGTATTTGTTTAAAGAGCATTAATTTCGACTGCAATTATACACACTTCAAACTCAAGCAAGCAACATTTGATGCAAAAATATGTCAACTATCTGTCGTCCTTCAGCTGGAATCGAACCTACGCTATTGCGATGTCGGTGCAATGCTCTTGTCACTGAGCTAAAGATGTAGCTGACAAGAGCAAGCATTGTTAATGTGTATATGATGGTAATGCCAGGAATAGGTGATGGTAAATGATATATGATTTTTAGCACTTCAATGGATGCATGCAAATTCTTGAGGTTTAAGCGGTCTTAATTTCGAGTGGAATTATAGACTTCAAATTTAAGCTTGGATAATGAATGGACAATTGAATAAACTATGGGTTCTCGGGCAGGAATTGAACCTACGCTATTTTGGTGCCGGTGCAATGCGGTTGCCACTGAGCTACAAAGGTAGCTGACAAGAGCAAGCATGGTTCAGAAGTAGCTGAAGGGGCAAGGGTGAATTAATGTGTATATGATGGTAATGCAAGGAATAGGTGAAGAGAAATAAATTATGATTTTTGACACTTCACTCGATGCAGATAAATTCTAGAGGTTTAAAGGGCATTAATTTCAAGTGGAGTTATACACACTTCAAATTCAAGCCAGGAACAGTTGATGGAAAAAATGACTCAACTCTTGAACTCTTGGTCCTTTGGGAGGAATCAAACCTATGCTATTGCAATGCCAGTACAGTGCTCTTGACATTGAGCTACAGATGTAGTTGACAAGAGCAATTATGGTTAATGTGTATATGATGGTAATGCCAGGGATAGGTGAGGGTAATCTTTTATAATTTTTGGATCTTCACTCGATGCAGGTGAATTCTAGAGATTTAATGTTTTAATTTTGAGTGGAATTATACACACTTCAAATTCAAGCCAGGAACATTTGATGCAAAAATTAGTCATCTATGGAGCCTCCAGCAGGAATTGTACCTACGCCATTGCGATGCCAGTGCAGGGCTCTTGCCACCAAGCTACCAAGGTAGCTTACAGGAGCAAAGGTGCTTAATGTGTTTATGATGGTAATGTTAGGAATAAGTGAGGGTAAGTGAATTATGATATTTTGCACTTCACTCAATGCAGGTAAATTCTAGAGGTTTAAAACATCTTAATTTCGAGTGGAATTATACACACTTCAAATTCAAGTAACAGTTGATGGGATAAGCTGAAAGAAATGTTCTAGGAGTTTAAAAAATAAAAATAATATAAAGTGGTAATGTGTATTTGTAGGGTTTGTCTAATAATTAGGTAGATTCTGCCATCAACCAACACTGTGGAAATTGGTTTGCATTCATTGTATATTTATGAATCTTTTTGCACAAACTTGGTGTGCAAAAAGATTCATAATTATACAATGAAATATCTCTTGCACTGAAGATTTGAAGCTTGGAATTAATAACCTTGTGTATACTTGTTAATAAAAACCTTGTTCATCTAGCTTAGCTTTTTTGAAATTCTTGTTTCTTGCTGCTTTTCATGTTGTCTCTCCACATTACATTCCTTGTACACCTTTGTTAAAAACAGTGTCATGGTGTAATTGCAGTTTATATCACATTGGAATTTGTAATGTGCAAAATGTTGTAACAACAAACCAGATCTCCTTGATACAATTGTTGCAAATGTTTTTTAACATCATTGTTGTCGGCAATGAAAACATTTCCATAATAACACTGGGACTGTGACCTATATATGTATGTGGAAAACAAATAAAGCCTCTCATCTGGTTTATTGAGTCTTGACAGGAACTGAAACACAGTTGTGTTGTGTCGAAAAATGAATGTTGTCTTGCAATTGGACAGTATACAAAATCTTTGTATAATCTTAATTTATTCTCGTTATCTGTTCCTCATTTGCTAAATACCCATATTGGATGAACTACGTTTAAGAACTACTCACAAGCTAGAATGTTTATAATGATAGAGTTTCATATTTCCAATCAACATGGCATGAATGCTGCTCTTTTTCACAACAAAGGGCGCTCCATCCAGTTCACACCCTTCAAGGATTCCATCTCAAATTGGAAATACTACTTCAATTGCAACTGAGAATATAGTTGGGTTATAGTTGGGTTGATAATACCACTCTTAAGAAGAAAAAGGTATATACTAAATATTTTTTGTAGGCTCTGTTAATGTATGTATATAGTCCTTTACTAATGTAACTATATCAATAATCAAAGGATAACACTATTTTACCAATCTCTGCCAACAAACAACTCAATTAAAAGAATACTAACATTAAAAAAGCCTTACTTCTGCTTGAGATATGTTTTTTAAATGGAACCCTAAACTTGTAATGTACCATATATGTAATATGTTTCAAAATAAAACATACTCTTCCTTTGCTCAATGAAAATTCCACTAATGCCTCAAGAAAACTTTTCTGTGATGTTCCGGGCATTCTTTTATGAAATACGTCCCACATACAAAATAAATCTTGGTCAAAGATATGATGGAGATGATCCAACACTGCCAGGCCAATAACCATTTTGCAACATTAATTGAAAATTGCATAATAGTTCACAAACCAAACTGCATTTAACACATTTCGCCATATATTTGTTGAAATCAAATCGACCTAAAAATAATACATCATTCAAAATCAATCATATACCAAATATACTTCTGATACCACTGGATAGTGATTTTTTCATTTGCTCTGAAATTTTGCAATGTTTAGTATAACATGTAATTTTATGGCTTTTCAAGCATCCTTAAAGAAATCACTATCTGGTGGATATAGTGCTATCCAGCCTTTGTACAACTGGCCCCAGTACTCTCACTTATACAATAAAATTGTCTGCCAGAGGAAATACTTAAGTACATCTAAGATTAATCAGGGCACAATGCAACTCAATAGGTTAACTCAGAGACACATGGGTGGAAAAGCCAATAGATCTATTCAGTGCCTGTGCTGTTTCTTTGATAAGTTAAATCATCTGACCTTAAGGAGAATACATTGTAAAATACTATACGTCAGGGCACAATGCATGTAAATGATGCAAACCCACAGAGACAGAAATCAAGATGCAGCTAAAACAGTACAATATGGACCTTTCACAAGTAACAAGGTAATAAGTTCAAAATATTGCAAACCTACAACCATTTACAATCAATTAATAACAAATTAATCTTTTATTAACACATTGAAAGGTGGTAGCGTGAGCTGCATCAACGCTTTGAGAAATTTTTGAAAAGACAACTAAGAATGCTGCTGAATATTATACATAATATACCTATCTGTTTGGTTGCTTGGGTCATAATACCCCATTTCCAGCAGCATTCTTAGTTGTCTTTTAAAAAATTTTTTAAAGCGTTGATGCAGCTCACGCTACCACCTTTCAATGTGTTAATAAAAGATTAATTTGTTATTAATTGATTGTAAATGGTTGTAGGTTCGCAATACTTTGAACAGTCTGTTGCAAACTTTTTAACTTTGTTTACATGTCTTTGGATAAAACACATTACTCCATGCACTTACACCTTATCCATTAACAGAGACCTTCTGGCATTTATTTTTATTCCTGTCATCCAGAGGGAAATGGACATATTCAGAGAAACAATATGGAACTCTCATTGAGTCAGAAAGAGGCACAAATGCCTAAAGGGATCCCCAATCATTTGTATTCATTCCCTAAAAAATATGGTGCTGAAGAATGCGGTATGAATAAAAAAAATACCATTCCAAGTTTCAAAATGTGTCAGTTTCATGCTAGCAAGCATTTTACATTGCTCAATTATTCAATTATCATACATTTTTCAGGATTACCTGTAACTAAAGAAGACTGTTGGGGAGGATTTTTTATCACCCATTGTGCGAACTGCATGTGAACGCATTATCCCAGATTTGGATGGTATCAAGCCTACAGATGCTGCTGATACTTACCTTTTCCTAAAGACGCATTATCCAAATACTTAATTTGCGGTTTACTTTACCACCACTGAAGTTCTAATGAAAAGAACATCATTTAACATTTTGATTTTCTAAATAATTGTGAATATTATTCATTATTTTAGTGTTGCCTGCTAAAAAATGTATAGCAAGTATGATGGTCCTGTACCAGTTTTGTAAGATGGCAAAATAGGCAAAAATGTAGAGTGGGATTTGGGATTTAGAGAAAGAAAATCCAGGCAAGAAGCAGGTTTTTAAATATATTACGAGAAGCAGAAAAATTGTGGCAGATTGTGGCAAGATGCAGGAAAGTATGTTTAGTAGATTAGGAATATGGGACTAATCAGATGACCAAAAATGTCAGGCGGGAAAATGGGATTTGATACATAAATCAGTCAGGATTGCGGAATCGGTGCAGAACCTTCAAATATGTATAGTGTTTATACGATTGACTTAATTTGTATGTAAATATTTAATATAGAGTGAATGTGTGGGCGTTGTGAGCAGATAAAACTCGCTGACTTGCAAGCAAAGTTTAGTCTTGTTTAGTTAGTCTTTGAGATATAATACCTTTGTACATGAAATGAAGTAATAAAATATAAAAGTCATAACAAACTGGTGCTGAAACTCGGGACTTTGTAATGAGTCTAAATGGTTCAACGACGAAGAATTGTGCGAGCTCGAGTGATGTCCCTGGCGGGGCAGACGATATGAGGAACAATTACAAGACTTGAAGTTTAAAACCTTGAAGCGTGAAATGCAAATTTGTCGCGAACTGGAAATTCGTCAAGCAGAACGTGATTTAGAATGTCTTAGTATAAAGAAATCCAACTCATCAAGATCAAAGAATTCTTTATACTCTCAATCGGTTATAAATAAATCATTAAAAGGAAAGGAGAGTATTTCCTCTGATAAGGCTAGTGTCCAGCTTCCAGATGTCTTGAATCAGACTAATAAGAAGTTTCCAATTGAGGGTACTTCCAACGAAATTTTGAAGCACAGTACACCGTTAGTCCTTGGGAAAAGACCGTACCACTATGGACATTTGATGGAAAAAAAGATAATTGGATTAGGTTCTTTCAGACATTCAAGGCCGTGGTTGATAAACAGCCCTATGATGCAATTGTAAAACTTGCTATCTTGGAAAAACATTTAACTGGCCCTGCAAAAGACTGTATTAGAGGGTTTCTGTTTACTGAGCAATCGTATCCCTTAGTTTTAAATGCTTTAGAAAATAGATTTCGTGATGAAGAAGATCAAGCAAGCTCTTACCTTGGAGCTATGGAGAATTTACCAAAAATAAAGGCAGCAGACGTACCTGGCCTTCGGAAATTCTACGATGATTTGAATACTAACATTCAAATATTAGAAAATATGGGATCAGATGTCTCCATTCATTTAAATGATCCAAGAAGAATGAAATTGCTAACATCCAAATTACCACGTAACCTTCTGGTTGACTGGGCAACATACCAAGAAGACAAAGGTATTGGATCTGATATGCGTGCATTTATTGAATGGTTAAAAAAGAAAGTTCATATTCTAGAGAAAAAACTCTGAATCTGGTGATAGATGAGCTCCAGGCAAGCAAGTTTTCAAACCATACGTGCATGTTACAACACGTGATGAAGTCACTCAAACCGAAATGATAAGAACTAATAAAGTATTACCTGGAAAAGAAAATTGTTGGGTTTGTCGAGACGGTAACCACTGGCCGGGTTAAAGAAAATGTCAGTAGATGAAAGGAAACTGTTGATGAGACAAAATGGTGCTTGTTTCAAATGCTTGCTTCGAGGACATTTCATCAAGAAATGTAGACGAAAAGTGGGATGCCTTATAGAACACTGTAAAGGGACACATCATACGTTATTACACAAAGAACATCCTAAAGAAAGCAAAGGAAGTGACTCATCGAATGGCGAACAATCCAAAGCAAAACCAGAAGAATTAACAAAGGAAGAGACGTCATACACAAATTTGAATAGCTTAAAGAAGAAGGTTGTAGCTCTTCCTGTAAAGAAGATTGAAGTCCTAAATGATTATGGTCGAAGGGTTACAATAAATTGTTTGGAAGACAGTGGGAGTCAAGTGACATTGATAACTCACCGTCTGGTTGAACCAGAGTATATCCGATACCAAGAGTATCTCAGATTTTCTAAAAATCTCATCACTGGCAATTTCTGGATCATATAATGTATAATTAGCCCCTTTGTATATCAAGAAGCATAATCTTCTTATCAGATGAGTGGTAAGTATAATGCACCAGGCATTGTGCCTGGTCAAAAATCTCCTTGCATCCACTGTTGGCTTCATTTGGTGGCTTTCGACATTTGCCATCATTGTTGACAACCTTGAAAAATGTTCCTGGTACATACTCTTAAATAGTTGCAGGCTCCCCATTGTAGGTGGTATAAAAACATCGGTTGTACTTGAAACACTGACCAAAATTAGAGGGGGTTTTTGACTCAAATTTCTATGCAAGCTCTCGAGCCACTGCATGCATTTGGACCTGCTTTTGGCAGTGGTTCTCCATTGAGTTTTAGCAGTGTTTTCAATTGTGTTTATAGTCTCAGGCTTTTACGTTTTTAAGACCCACTTTGTCTTCTGATTTTTGACACTTTTGGCATGGAAGGCATTTCTAAATGCACCAGAATCAAATTTATTCTTGTCAACTACAAATTCTTCTTTTGTGACTTCAGTCCACTCTCTTGATTCAATGTCAAACTTCTCTAAGGTCAGTTCTCTAAGGTCAGTTCACCCTGTTCTTTGGTTCGGGTTTAGCCAGTTTGCCTGCCTTCAACAGAACATCTATTGATACTGAGGCTGGATAAGTTGTTTCCACATTTTATTTGCTTTTTGTTGGACTACATGTAGCTGTTGCACATCTTCTGGCAGATGGTGAAGGCAGTTCGTTGTCATCACAATAATCTTCAGCTTGGTCTTCAATCAATGATTGATCATCTTGCATCACTACAAATCTTACTAAGTAAACTTGTGTAAAAGATGAGTAGTTCCTAAGAATGAATGTCCATGAATCCAACAATAGTGATTATTAACAAGTACGATCGTACTATAGTGGACCAGGAACTGTGTGACCGAGTTTCTGAACTGCATTGTATTTACAACAATAGAGAGGACAATGTATTTCTAATCGTTTGCAAATTCTTATATATAGGCTGAATATTAATGATATGCATATATTATTTGCTGCACATATAGTCAAGAATTGCTTGTAACTTGCTTCAACGGTCAAAAGTAAAAATTCAAACTCCGTCAATCGATGCAGAATATTGCTTAGAATAATTGTGCCAAGTTTCATTCCGATCAAACAAGTAATGATAGAGCCTTAGGGTTTTTTTAAAGAGCCTCACCCCCTAACAACAACAACAACAACAACAAGATTAGCAGCGGTTAGGGACCAGTTCCTGGTCCAATAATGGTTTTACAGTGCATGCAAACTAATAGACAAGTCAGTGGGTAATTGCCCTCCCTATCCACCATCTTTATAAGGGGGTCAATCATGAGCCATTCCATTTAATAAAAACACCCCCACAACTGAGGTGTCTGGATTTAAACCCAATTGGATATATGGTACTTATTAAGCAGTTATTTAGGAGGGCATTTATGGCATTATGTGAAAATTTGGGGATCAAAAAAAAATGTGATGCATAGGATAAGCAGGTCTTCACTAATGTTCAATTTATTAACTGATATACAAGTTCAGACGGGTTTTAAACAAAGCTATCCCGTCAGGATTCAAGATAAAAGTTGTAAATATTCATATAAACCATTTTCAAATGTTCACAAAAAGTTCATGGAAACTGTCAAAAAATATCAAAATCAGTCGCAAATGTTCAAAAGCGACTTAGTGCGGTGACTGCATTGTCCTACCTTGCATGTGCATATGAACCCTTGAAGTACTATTGTAGGAATACGGGATAATTATTGAAGAATACTTCTAACCAGACAAATGCAAATAAAGTTCATACAGACAATGAAAAGTTCACAAATCTGTAATTTAATATAAATCTTAATGTAAACCATAAGTTTGAAAAATTACAAAATTACAAAAGTGGGAAGGCTTTTGTATTGTTAAAATACTGCATGTTCACTCCCAAATAAATGATAATCTAATATTAGAAATCTGTTCGTACTCATCAGAACTCAACACGTAAAGAAGGGCTTCTTTTATGGATATTTCTTGTGGTAGTAAAACATCACTACCCACGGGCGTATGCATACAACATGTACTATTTAAGCAAAAGTAAAATTTTGATGGAACATTGAATCTCTCTCCTTTGGAATTGAAATACGGAGGAGACAACATTCCATTAGCGATGATAACAAGTGACCCATCACCCATTTCAGATTTGCAGGGAGGATTTCTACAGCGTGGTCGACGTCCCTTATGAATTCCTTTGTATCGTATCAATTCCCAGGTGCATTTGTTCATATTTGTCAACGAGCCAGCCAGTTGACTAGGCGCAAGTGAAGTAGAAGACGAGGTGGAAGTTTTACCAATGGGACATCTAGCGTTTGATGTGGTTGAGCTACAAGCTTTACTGATGGAATGTCCAGCATTTGATGTGGTCAAGGTAGAAGCTTCACCGATGGAACTAAGTCCAGTAGGTGGAGTGATCGGTGTGGAAGGGTTGACAATGGAAGGTCCAGCGTTTGAAGTAAATGAGGTGGAAGCGTTACCGATGGAACGTTCAGGTGGGGTGGATGAGGTAGACGTGGCACCGGATAATTGGAGACTTGAAGCGATTTCAGCAAACTCATCACATGTAGGAGCCCTTTGTTGTAGAAGGTTGCTCGTTTCTGGTAGTTTAAAAACAAACAAATAGACCCACAGAACATGCGAGCACAAATTTTGTCTAGTACAGTATGTGCATTCAGCACACTCCGGAAATGTGGAAATTGTGACATCATAGACCTTTCTAGTCACATGCTTGAGTTGCACCCGAGCCTCTTTCTTTGTAATGATTTTGTTTTGTACTATGAAAGTAGATTGCGATGTCAAGTGACCTCAAAAAGGGTTTTGATCATTTGCGTCGGTAAGGCATGTCTCTGTCATTTTTACTGTGATGTGATTTCTCAACAGGATCATGTCTGTGTGAAGACGTTGGTTCAACGAAACCTTCTGTTTCCCCGTTTGTCATAACAACACCCCCCAAAACGACATCATCTAACTCTGCAATGTAGGCATCAGCCCTGTTGCTCTGCTCAGCATATCTTCGTTTTCGTAATTCAGCACTGCTTGGCGTTCAACTTTCAGCACATCCATGCGGTTGGCAACAAGGAACATCATCAACATTTTTAAAGCCTTTTTCGTGACTGTAGCTGATTCAGTTCTGTGAAAAGCAAAGACTCGCAAAAACGAAGACATGTTGCTTGCATTTAATACTAATCTATTATATACCTTTAGATTATTAGTGTTTTAGCTTCGACATCATTTGAATAATTTGAAAATATGCCACCAGAACCTAAAAAGGAAAGGAAATGGTAAAATTGGAAGGAAACAGGAAAAAAACCTGGAAAAAATAAATGCTTACCTTTTGTTAAATGGGAGACAGGCCAGTAAATTATTAGTGTTTTAGCTTTGACATTATTTGAATAATTTGAAAATATGGCACCAGAACCTAAAAAGGAAAAGAAATGGTAAAAATGGAAGGAAAAAGGAAAAAAAATGCGGGAAAAAATACATGCTTACCTTTTGTTAAATGGGAAACAGGCCAATAAACATTGGCCTGGGTTAATCTGACCATGTCAATACTATGGTTATTCTTTTAACATATACTAACACTGTTTGAATGCGATTACCTTCTCACCTTAAGAGAGGCCAAAATTGCTTTGTGATCACTAAAGTAAGTTTCAAGAGTACCTGCCTGGATATCCTCTTCAATCAAATTCGTATACAGATGATCAATCAATGTTCCATTATCTGTTGTAGAACTAGATATAGGTTGCTCAAAGCCATTGGTATTGATCATAAGATTGTACAGTGATCTTCGTTCTATCTCATCAAGCCAGTTGACATTAAAGTCTCCAATGATTATAACCTGTGGAGAAGGATGCTCCTCCAAGGTCGTAGAAATGGCAGCCAAAAGAGATGATAGTGCAAGTGTCGGAGATCTGTATATTCCAATTACAATTAGGTCTGGACGTTCCACCGTCTTCATAATAGTTATTTCGATCCCATGACAGTTTCTGGCACAAGGATATCCAATTATCATAGGAAGTTTAGAATAAAAAGCGGTTTCATGATATGGACGGTTGAGATTTGAAATGTCGTCATTTCTGGACATATTAAGGACACACTAAGGAAACGTGTAGCTGGGTGTTGAACCAGGGGAATGTGCCTGGGAAAAAATCGCAATGCGCACAGACGAAAAAAATGTTGCGGGGACATGTGTCAGCTTTATAATGAAGTGACACGTCCCATTGTGTGAAGTGTGAACTGACTGCACGTCTAAAGAGTTCTGCTGTATTTTTTGAATAGTGTTGTTTATATTTGGAAACGTGATTTCATGATCATCATATTTTACTTTTGATTTGGTGAGGTGCAGTATTTGTATTTATAACAGCGTGTTCAAGTTCAGTATCAACCAGTTTTTCATTATATTTTGTCTTTGCCATATGCGTTACCAGCGTTGACGTCATGGTTACATGTTACATGGCGTATCCAATTATTTAACTTTAGTCATACTGCGTACATGAAGTACTTTGCTTCTGAATATGGCGGATATCGAAGAAGAAGTGGACGAAACTCAGCAAGTTGATATCAGTATTCCTGAAGACACTGACCTGACGTCCTGGAGTGCAAGCCAAACTCGCTTGCTGATTACACATTTCCAGGAGAATCCCATCTTATGGGACAAAAAGCTCAAAGACAATGCGAACCAGCAAAAAACGAAAAAAGCAATGGCACTGTAGAATAGGATTTATTTGAATAAATGCTTAGTAAAATACTTTACAACAAGGTATCGTCAAAACCCAAAGACCAACAACTCAGACCACAAGCTCACGTCAACATGACGCGAGTAACCATAACAAGCAAGCGTGATACCACATTTAAATATTAGTCTAACAGTCATACTACAGCACCTTTGATAGCTCGATTTCAAATGACACAGCCACAGAGAGACCCAAAAGCGATAAAATCACGATGGCATGGGTTAAGAAGTTCATTGCTGAGAAATATGAAAAAGAAAAGGGGAGATCCAGACAGCGAAATTAAATGGAATTTTTGGAAAGACTTGGGATTTCTTCATTTGTCATTGGAAATGGAGGAAGGAAAAGAAGATAACGTTGAATGGTCAAATGAAGAAACTGGTAACTATTAGCCATAACCAAAAATAACTATGACCAATTACGTAATTACATGTTTAACACAGAGTACAAAATAATAGCTTATACTTTTAAATTCACGAAATATTCCTTGGTTTTGGTGAAGAAAAATTCATATAACTATATGAAAATGGGAAAATGAAAGACAAGTTTCCAAAAATTGTTCTAGCATGCCCTTCTGCCTCACATTAACTTTATTCAGTTTGAATGATGAACAAATTAGACACAGATTTCTTTTCATAATGTGTTCTCTGTTTTGGTTTAGCACTGAAATGGTGTGTAAAAATAAGAATATGGTTAAATTCGTTTAAAATATTCACAACGCAAAATTGTCAACAAGATGACAGCCATTTTGCCAGTGTTCCCACTTGTTAATTCAAAGGCTCTAAATTTTCTGAAAATATTAGTAATACATACAGAGGAAGTACTAGTACTTGATCAGTTCTTGACAGCTGAGAAAGCTGGCATGTCCCATTAATAATGTCTTCCCCCTTTTAGAACACCTCATTGAGTCCTTTAAGCAAATTCGTCATTGTGGAATCACAATGAGCCAGAGTACCACACAAATTTTAACAAGGATCTACTAGTAGAACTACTTGGTAAAGAACTTAATGACAAATTTAGTCATGAAGATATTGAGAGAAAGTGGAAAAGTTTGGTTAAAAAGTTCAAACAGGAATTCTCAAAGGCTACTAAGAAACTGTCAGGATCAGGCACCACAGATATTTACAAACCCAACTGGGAATTTTATGCTCAATTACAGTTCATTCACTGCATATGTGATGATCCAGCTGAGACGATGGATTCACTAATGGGTCCGTCCAATATCAAGTCCAAAAAATCATCCAGGCAAATGCAAAGAGATGAAAGAGAGGGAAAAAAACTAGAACTTTTTGCACAAGCTGTGGATGCTATGCAAACTCCTCCTCCATCTGGCCATGACATGCCATTAGCTGACAAAAAGGAGCCACTAGCCTTTACCAATTATGTAGCTTTGAGTTTGGCGAAGTTGTCTCCTGTTCAATATCGCCGTGCAAAGAAACGTATTTCTGATGTGCTCTATGAGATGGAAGAACAAAATGACATTGAAGCCAGCCATTGTAATATCACTGATAATCTATCCCAGTATGGTCAAAGACCGTATCCATCAACCTTTAATTCAACCATGTATTCTGACAACAACTATGGAAGACCCCCCAGTGCTAGTTCGACCAGCAACAATCAGTATTACCAAGGTCCTAATATTCCCAGTGGAGAACAGCATTTAAGATCATGTTCCCCTTTGCCTTTTGATAATAGTTTAGGGGTTTATCAAAGGGTTTATCATGATCTAACATGAGGAATTGAGTATGGTAACTCACCTGTTGAGTGTGACAACAAAAGACAACTGAAACGTGTTACAAACCTTTTTTCTTTATTTGTGGTTTATATTCATTACATTTTTTGGAACATGCAAGTTAGATATTCTGTATAAGTTTAAATTAGGTAGAAAAATGTTGTATTTTGTCCTGTATTTCGTTACAATATTTGTTGTGTACCAAATTATTATAATAAAAACAGTGTTCTTAAAATTCTTATTGAATATAAGATGTGCGACAAGTAGGATTTAGGGGAAGGATCCCACCCAAAGGTTGTATTTCTACTTTTCCTACTTAAACATTGGCCTCTTATTCCTTAAATTTCAATGAAACTTCAATGTCTAGGCTAAAATAATGAGAAAATGAAGGATATAAGATTTGACACAACTAGTAAAAAAGCAGCAGAGAATGAACAAATATTTATGGCTTCTTTAAAATACATGGTATAACACCATGTTTTTAACTACTATATTGCTGATATTTAACTTTTGGCATTTATTTGGCCTCTGTTCAGTGGCCTTTTTCCTAACGGCAGCATGAAACCTCATATTAGCAACAAGTCCTTGAACTGTAGTTATATATAGTTATATTCTATAGTAAATGATACACACACTGCAAGTACTTGTTAGAAAAACTTGTCACATATTAGAAGGAACTTTCCAAACACAACAATTCATTCCCGAAATGTCTTCTAAAATGTTGTACTCTAAAGGCCACACATCTTATGTTGCCAGGCAATATCTCCCTCATCATTAAACCATCTTGTAAATTCCTGGCGCATTGCTTTAGCTTCACTGGCGGGGTTGTGGATTAGAGCAGACTGTAATGGTAAGAGGGATTCCGAAGGAATATCGTCCCTCCAAAGCCCCGGAATAAGCTCGCCAGTAGCCAAATCTTCCCTGTCAATCAGTGTCAAAGGGCAGTATATGTTACGGCATGTACCGTCACTTCGCAGCCAGTTGTGGAGTGTTAGTATAGCCATAGTGATTTTTTGTACCTTTTCAGGACACAACAAAAACGGGGCTCTAAAACAACGCCATCTATTTCCAAGAATTCCTAGTATGTTCTCCGAAATTCTTCTCCCTCTTGAAATACGATAGCTAGCTATTCTTTCCTCTACTGTAAGATCCCTTCTTGGGTACGGTTTAAGCATGTGTTTTGACAATGGGAAGGCTTTGTCCCCTGTCAGAACAAAAGGAATTGGTTTGGTACTTCCAGGTAATAGGCGTGGTTGAGGTAAATTCAACGGATTCTCTGTGCTGTGTAGAGCTTGTTTTAGAGAGCAATGGCTCCAAGCATGACCATCTGGATTTTGACCATTAGTGCGCACATCAACATAGAGACATTCGTACTCTGGTCCAGCCATAACCAAGGCAATGATGCTCTCACTTCCTTTGTAGTCATGGAATTGAGATCCAGCGCCTGCAGGTTTTTGCATGACAATTCGTTTCCCGTCAATGGCCCTATGTTATTAGGAATATTCCACCTGGAGTAAAATAACTCTGCAATTTCATTCCATTTTTCAGTTGTAGTTGGTGTTTTCAAATACTCCTTCCCAAACACACGGTAAATAGCCAAACATACGATCACAATATGAGAGATTGTCGTCGTTCCGATTCGAAACTGGAAAGATGGTGACTGGAAAGTTTCCCCTGTGGCAAGATACCTAATTGCAAGGGCCAACCTTTCGCTTGGGTCAATAGATTTTCGCATACAGGTTTCTTGCTTGGCTATAAAGGGCGAGATTTTTTTTGCTAGCTCAACAAACTTTGCGTAAGGCATTCTCATGTACTCAGCAAAACCAGGCGTATCTTCAACAGCAAACTCCTTGAAAATCGTGTGATATGCTCCTCGTTCCTCACGCCGTAGCAACCACTGACGACACCAAATTCTCCGTTGCAACATAACAGAATCTTGTTCATCCATTAACATCATTAAAATAACAAGCATTTTTTCCTTTCGGCCCCAATCATTCCAGCAATAAGGAGCACAATTTTTGTGAACAATAGTCGCCATATTTGTTTTTACTTGTCATATGAAAAATATAATTGTGGTAGTCTCTTATTAGCTATATTTTTACTTATTGTTGGGGACATGTTGCAGCACCATGCACATGGAAGGTCAAGGCGTCACTTCAACATTTTGTTTCCGCAACATGTGGCAAAAAGTTCAACAAGTTGAACTGCTTGCAACATGACGACGGGATCAAATTTGTACCAAATTGATATTGCGCGATTATAATGCGATCAGAATTCACGATGGGACGTGTCACTTCATTATAACGCTGACACATGTCCCCGCAACATTTTTTTTCGTCTGTGCGCATTGCAATTTTTTCCCAGGCACATTCCCCTGGTTCAACACCCAGCTACACGTTTCCTTAGTGTGTCCTTAACATGATTTTGAGGTTGCCACTTGTCTCCGAAACATAACTCTGTAAAACAATCTCACGTGTTTTCCGACATTATTTTATCCCTGGCTCATGCCTCTGTTTCAACACCCTGCTTCATGTTTCCTCGTTGTGTGCTGCATATGGTTTTGTCGTTGACACTCGTTGCTGCAACACGTCCCTGTAAAATTATCCCTCGTTTCTTCTCACATAAATTTGTCCCTGATCTATGCTTTCGCTACAGCGCCCTGTTGCATGTTCCCCTTGTTTGTATTTCATATGATTTTGTCGCCAATACTTGTCGCTACACTATGTCCCTGAATCAAAACCCTTCGTGTCTCAGCACCTTAATGGTTTATAATTTTTCAATGACTGACAGGCTGGAATGTGCAAGGCACTGTGATTCGTGCTACATTTTATAAGATATGCAGCTTTACCTGATGGAGCAAGCAATAATATATAAACACAATGAAAATTGTCCCCTGCTCGTGAATTGTAATACTTCAATGCTGCCTGGTATATCGATTTAATAAGGTGAGACTTTCCGACACCTCCACTTCCACTGAGAAATGCCTAAAATGGTTTGTCTGATGTTTTTATCAAATGCAGAGCATGATAGAAGAATTCTCTTTGTTTCTTATTCAGCAGCTGAACTAAGGCTCGATATTTGTTATTGTGCATTTCATTTAAAATTAACGATTCATTGTTTGGTAAAGAAGACAATTCTCTGCCAGATGATCAAATGTTTTGTTTAAATTTGCAAAACAACATACACTCTTCTTGTGCACTTATCACGAACTTGCTGTTTGATGTTTGTATTACCCTCTTTTGCCTCAGCACAAGCTTTATGCAATAATTTACTCATTCCTTTTTGACCTTTGGAAATATATGATACAATATACATTGCACAGGCATATACATCTAAGACATATTGAATGTCCATATTTGCTCGCCATGCCCAAAGGCAAACAGGATTGTAATTATTAATCCTTAACTTATTTGGACTTCTTTTTAAGAAGATTGTCGGAGTATTCAAAGATGATCGTATAGCAAGAATATATTAATAAGTAATATAGTAATGTCTTTACCTTCCTTAAAATAATTTAGTTTCGTTTTAATCTTTTTCCACAATTTTTACTGGCTTTAGCAACAGTTGAAGAGATATCTTAAGACATCAAGAGGATAAAGAATCTGAGTACATCTCATTGGTGGTTGTGGATAGTTGAATCTACAAATTTTTTTAGACTTTTTCCTGCAAGTATGAGAATGCCGGTGTGCCTGTCTATTAAAAAGATCAAGTAAATCTGTATCATCTTCTGGTTTGCTACAGGTAATTATTTTATCAATATACGTAACAACATCTTCATCTTTATCAACACCAAACACAGGTGCATTTTCAAGCCATATCAACATATGAATATGAGGTGATCCTCGCTGTTGGTATTTAATTCTATAAAACCAATCTTTAATTTTTCCTACAGGAGCAAGTTCACTCATTAAGACATCTTTTAAGAAGGTATTGAACTGAAAATCAAAATGTCTTGCACAGGTTACTGGGTCACTTTGAATTAGTCGACACATTTCCTCCCAATTGAGATTGTTCAATTCGTCATCACTATAATCCTTGTGATCAATAAGTTTACCAAGAATTCTTAATAAATGATTCCATTTTGTTTCTTCTGATGAGAAACTACAAAATAAAGATGCTGGTCCTAATTGACGAATCATGGCAAACAAGTCCTTTTTAGCTCGCTCAAAATAAGGTGGTGCACCCCTAAGAGTTTTCAAGAATTTGAAACCATCATTATAGTTTATTAAACTTTGTAAACCTTCTGCAGTTTTTAGGTCTCCAGCGGTAAGTGTTCTGTTACCTATTTTGTTTTTTTGAAGAGCAATTTGTGACTGGCCAATGAAGAATTTCATTTGCAGCTTCTTAGCTTTGAAGAATATATTTTCAACACACATCACAGCTTGTCGATCAGATCGTCTTAACTCAGACTTACATATGTCACTATAGTAAACACTTCTTAACCTTTGTTTATCATCAGGTCTTTTTTGTCCAAGAAATATGCCTGGATATGACATTTCTTCAGAGTACTGATCTCTAAATATACTCAACGGCCTGTTACCTTCACCAGGAGCAACATTATAAATTTCCTGTCTTTTGCTATCACTGACAAAATCTGGGGGAGTCAACATACTATCAGTTACTCCAGCTGGTATCTCAGCTTCATCTTCACTCCACTCATCCTCCATAGTGTTTGGTGCTGGTAAATGAGCTGCATCATTTGACATTTCAATACTATCACTGGTCTGATCGAATGACTCTTGCAAACTTCTTAACCAATTCTCATTGATAACAATTCCTTGATCTTGATACAAAGGAGTTCTGTTAATCAACCATGCAGCTGCTTGCATTACTTTGTGAGGTCTTATATTCATTGAAAGTGCAGAACTTTTGTATTGCAATCTTCGCTTTAGTTGAACTTTAATCGTACTTGTCTCATCTAATAATCTAGGAAGAACATTTATCTTTATACAAAGGAGTTCTGTTAATCAACCATACAGCTGCTTGCATTACTTTGTGAGGTCTTATATTCATTGAAAGTGCAGCACTTTTGTATTGCAATCTTCGCTTCAGTTTTAATCGTACTTGTCTCATTTAATAATCTAGGAAGGACATTTACTGTACTGTTAATGTCTGCAGGAATATTGACAACATTACCACTGATCTTCAGTTGGCCTCCACTTGGGGCCTGAAAAATCTTTTGAAATGCCAACTGAGGAGCAATAAGTCGACATTCGAGTTCATTTAGATCAAAGGAAGACGGTTTTTGTGGAAGTTGCATGTGATTAGCATGTGATGCACAAGGGGGAACTTTCCCTTTCTTTAAGTGTTTGTGACAGGTTTGACAAATCCACTCAATATTATCAACACTTTTTGCATTTTGAAGGTACTTGATTACCAGGATTGCCCTTTTTTAGTTGGTCTGCAGGAGAGACAGTATGTTTATACCATAATTGGTCAATGCAAATGCAAATATACACAGGCCCTGTAGATACAGAGTTGTGAAACTTTTTAATAAGTGCTAATATCAATATTTTCAGTGCAATTCACAGTATCTGAAATTTCTTTTCTGGCTGAATCTGTACTGTTATCTGTTTTCCTACCCTGCTTTTGAGACAAAGCCTTTTTTCTAGAAGCCCTCTTTCTTTCACGATCTTTTGTAAGTCTGGCTTCCCTTTACTCAGTAGTCTCAGTTTGTTTTGTGGTTCCCCTGCAATCATTTTGTTCATTCAATTTTGCATGTCTAAAAGCTCTTTTTCTTTTACGATCTTTTGTAAGCCTGGCTGTCCTTTTCTCATTAGACTCATTTTGTCTTCTTGCTTTTTTGAATTATTATATTCTCTCATTTTTGTAAGTCTAGCTTCCCTTTGCTCAGTTGTCTCATTTGTTGATTTGGTTTTTCTGGCATTATTATATTCCATCATTTTTTTAAGTCTAACTTCCCTTTTGTCTGCTGGCTCATTTTGTCTTCTTGTCCTTTTTGAATTTGTATACTTTCTAATTTTTTCAGGTCTAACTTCAATTTTTTCTGTTGAATCATTTGATTCTTCCCTTATTTTCAATGATTGTCCTAGTACTTGTTAAACAGCTCAGTAGAATCTGCCATATCTGGATTTGTGGTAACACTTGTAGAGAATTCTGTCTCTATATCACTGTTATCAATACACTTTACACCCTTTAACTCGAATGGTATTACAACATTACCTTCATAGAGCATTGATGATAATTGAAAATATTCTGCAAGATTTGTTATTCCTTCCACTGATGTTAAAATACAGTATCCCAATGCGGATGGTCTACCACATAGGTCACGTGAATGTGAATCAAACACTTTAAACACATTGGGAAAAGGCATCATGATTGCTACAGTATTCATACCAATTGTAAGTAAACAACTTTTATAGTTTAAAGAATAAAATACTTCATTTAAAGCATATTCAAGAGTCACATACGGGAGACTATTTTCACTTAAATACAATGCAAAAGGAATTACTGTATTGCAAATTAAAAGTATGATTGTCTGTGTCCACAAACTCAGGGACATCAGTTAATAATAAATAACTCTTATTTATACTTTGGCTGATAACATCATACAAACTGTTCCCATTTATTAAAATTGTGTTTAGAATTGATCAATCCCAAATATTACTGACTTAATTTCTTTGTAAAAAATTGCATATAATGACATGGCTACACACTGTTTACCAGCATTCACACCAAACATTAGGTCATTACCTTGATCAAAATCAGCATGTACTGTACAGACTGAGTGAACTATATCATTTATAGTCCTAGGACCTGGATTTTCCTCCACATCACTGGACAGTCTCAGTAATAATAGTACATAAACATTATTATAGTATATCATTTGAACATACCCTAAGCATAATTCACTGTTTTTTTGGCTCTTATTCAATTGGCTTTTGAGATAAGGCAAGCAGAATACATTAAAGTAAAACATTAATAGTAATTGATTCCAAAGTATACCTTTAAGACGACACAGACTGTTGCGACAATCTGTAAAATTGTGATGTGAACCAATCCTGGCCCGATAAACTTCAATAGTCACACCCATATTTATGGTCTAGAACTCAGAAAACAAATGTCAATTCTTGACTTTATAAAGTGTTTTATTTGTCAGTAATTTGCTGCAAGTCGGCAGGTAATATTTGGGTATGTTATAAGGTCATCAGTATATTTGTTAAAAAGTGTTGTAACTGCAAGTTGGCAGCAATGTTAAATAGTTTGTTTGAGTATACCAGCGCAACGGCTGTCGTTTTATGTACCCGCACAATGGCTGGGTTCAATTTCAATACCCGCACAATGGGTGGGTTCAATTTCAATACCCGCACAATGGCTGGGTTCAATTTCAATACCTGCACAATCGCTAGGTTTAGTTTTGCTATGTGGCCCTTCATGTAAATGCCCTTCATGTAAATGAGCGCCTGATCTATGACGATCAGTGCGAGCAAGAATGGCTCCTGTTTTAGTTTTTTTTATACGTCGACCTCACGTTTAGCGCCTGACAAAAAGTCAGTGCAGGCAAGTTTGCCTTGTTTGGAATGTACGCTCTTATATTGTGACTCTGATTGCAATTCGACCACAGTGGACAAATGAGCGATGAAAATATGTAATTTCACAAAAATAAGAGCTACGTGAATGATAGAATAGCACTTACTTTGACTTTGGATCATCCCCCAAAAACCAATATTAACAAAAAGACTGAATAACCTTGGAAGTTGGAAGCATATGGTTGAAAGCAGTTCGCTAAAAAATATACTAAATCTCCGACAAAACACGTGATTCGACGATCAGCAATAGTGCAGAAGTTGTGCCGAAGATGCTGATATTAATCACTGAGCTATATAATAATTCCAAATTAAGACATAATTTGGAATTATAATATAGCTCAGTGATATTAATCCTATATTTCGGAATCGGAAAGGCCAAGGTCATGGCCTTGTTTTCGTCTGGACGTCGCACGTGTGTTGCGCATCATTCGCGAAAAACAAATTTCACAAACAAGGTTGCAAATGCCAAAGCGCTGGCAGTGGCAGCCCCAGGTTTTAAGTTACAGCTTGTTTCCGATTTGTTTGGCTTGGCCAATCAGAATATGCCAATTAGCCAATATGGCAAAATGATATTTTTCACGCACTTGTATGTTGTATCACGCTCTTTTGCTCTGAGTTTTCAAGCATACACTGTCGTTTATGGATATCTGCACTTTCACACTCCTATTGAGTACTTTTCCTGTGGAATTTATCATTACCTTGGGAGTTGAAACCTTCGATTTGTCTAGGTGAGTGTGTGACACTGTGTGGTGTTCTTATATTATTAATTTTTAGTGCGCTGTATATTTAAATTGTTGAAGGCCAAATGGCCAAGACACACCGAACATGTGACAAATTAAACAGAGCCGTTTACATTTACAGCGTTGGTTTTTTTTTCATAAAACTGTTATTTTTTTCAAAAAGCTTTATAACACTTTTCATAGTTTCATTGTGAAATCGCTTCGGTGTGTTTCGGCTTTAATATTTAATTGACCAGGGACCGCGGAGGGGGGGGGGCTGGGGGGCTTTAGCCCCCCCAATAATTTTCTAAATACATTTGATTCCTTTATAGCGATTTTTATATGGCCGTAATAATACGAATAAAAACTCCTCATAGTAAGTTGTGTAATCATAATTATGTGTTCACTATCCGTGTCGGTGAACAATGTTTTCATTGAAGTGTTTACAAGAAAAATCTAAATAGATAAGTATGGACCCGCCCCCGAGGGTTCACTCTTTCGGCTTCGCTAGCCCCCCCAATCCAAAAACTGCTCCGCGGTCCCTGTTGACCATTGACAAAGCTCACAAATGACAAACGGCCAGGGGCTTGAAGGCATTAGCGTTCGTCGAAATAATAGCCGTATAAAGTTTTTTACTGTAATTATACGACTATGCAAAGATACATAGACAGAAAGACCGATTATTATAAGAGCAACTAGCAAGCAAGCTCATGACTATATTTACGCATCTTAAAAACGGACTTTGCCAGCCTATGTTTATGGCACTTCTTCTTTACCTTTCATATTTTTAGCATTAAATATATAGGCCTATAGGTTTTACTAGAGGAAATTAGTCATAGTGGTCGTGTAGTGGTTAACAAGCGCCACATGGCAGCCCGCTTTCTGTGCGCAATGCTATGGGTATATTTTCTGACTTCACCTTTGAACACATGTTTTGAACTAATATTTTTCTTATCTTATCTAGAGTCATGACTGAAAACACCAAAGTGGCAGATAATTTTCACATAATATTAGAAATACCTTGATAAATATAAATATTTGGCTTTGCCTGTTTGCCAACTCAATTGAGAAATTGGATCCCCATCCCACTTTTCCAATTACAATTATCATTTATCCAGACTAAAATTCTTCCAAAAAAAAACTTTGGAACAAAGTTTAAATATTTGGTCATGTCAACCACAATTTTGCTTTGGATTAATGACAGCCTATATTGTCAAGGCATATTGACACATAATTCAATTTACCAACATTGAATACTTGTGTATTTTCATTTTTCCAACTTAGTATATGGTTTCCTCTATTCTGATATTTAATATCTTTTATTATATTCTTATCTTATATTCTTTTTAAATTCTAAGAATGTTCACCAGTTTCTCCAAAAACAAATGCCAATGAGATTGATTACTATGTGCACTCAGTTTCTCCAATCAAGACTGGTCGTGACAAAAAGTGGCGGTACTTTGACTGCAATCTCCAGACTAAAGATAGCATTGTAAGAGCTGTTTTTCACCTGAACGTAAAAACAAATTTGACCACTACAAGAAAACCAAGTCACCTCTCAAAATCACAAGATATAACGAGAAGACTAAGTATGGTACAACAAATGTCATTATAGAAAGGCACACCATTGTTGAAACCTCCTCTATACTTCCTTTTGAACGATGTGATGTAAGTCAAGATACCACAATCAGCTCTCTCAGCAACGTTTCATCTGGTCGGGGTCAAGAACTCATCAAACAAGATGGACTTGTGTCAGATGCCACCGGCACAATTAAAGTAACATTTTGGGGTACATTTGTTCATGAAGCACAGAAAGGAAAGACTTATGCACTTGTCACCGGAAACCCCCATCACCACCACCCCGGGGAAACATGGGGTATATGTGGGAGATAATGGGGGATTAGACTTTTCTATGCGCCCCATAGGGTGGGGGCTTAGGTCAGTTTTGTCAACGACAAAAATTGAAAGGGGACTGGGATCGAATAAATGCTTGATTCAAAATGGCGGACATCCACATGGAAAACACGGAGGTCGAAGGTGAGAAATCTTGAAACTTATGTTTTATTCATGATTTATTCCCGGTTTTGTATATTAAATAGTCTGAATACTCACTTTTTATGATTTATTTTTTTGTTTTGTATCAAATTATGCATTCATTGTAAAATTTTGTGCTTACAGTGAGAATACTTTTACCTACTGCAAAACGTTTCCAAACAAATTTTAATTTCACAGCTTTTAAGTGTTTACCTACTCTAGATCAAACAGACAAGGAGAAATATTTGCTTCATCGCATGTAAAACAAAGATAAGGTTCAACTCATCATATATATAAAAGCAAAAAATACTAAATTTTGTTGTTAATTCAGAAATATTGTCAAGGAAATTCCGGTACTCAACAATTAATAAGTTTTAGAAACTCGGAGTCAGAACAAACTACAGAAATGTAAATGTAAAGGTTTTTGTATTTTGTCTGTAGACTGTATTATTTTGAACTGAATATTCAAATTTTAATAGTTTCACATAGTTTTGGGTAGTGTAGTTTTGTGTAGTGTACTTTCAGGTAGTGTAGTGCTGTGCAGTGTGGTCTAGTGTAGTGTAGTGTAGTGTATTGTGGTGTGGTGCGGTGCAGTGCAGTGCAGTGTAGTGTAGTGTTAATAGTGGAGTGTAGTGTAGTGTAGTTTAATACAAGCTACTTATCTTTGATATCCTTTATGATACCTATGCACTTCTAAATACCCTTTCATGTACTACAAGTTTTGTTTGAGTTTAATATGCTGTGTTTTTTAATAGTTCTCAATTTTATTTGCTATCTTGGTGGGCTTGTAGCTACATGCATGCATGAATCATTGTTGTGTATTTTGTGTTTTCATGTTCTTGGTTTAATAGAGTATGTGACTGTTTCATGTCTTGGTGATGAAGTTAATATAGCATTAGAAGATGATGGCACTCTACTTTTAAGTAGTTTACAAGCTAATTTTGCAAACGGAAGTGGCCTTTTAAGGCAAGTTGTTTCCTCCAAGAGGCAGATGGGGAGAACGAGCATATTCAGTTATTACTCAAGTCAACAGTCCAGCAGCACCAAGCAGCACCAAGCAGCACCAAATCAGATCATCTAAATGTGGTGAATAATACTATCAGTTCAAGTACTATTAATTTAAAAAGCAAGGTGATGAATACAGGGGATGTGTGCAGGACAAAACAATCAACACTTATAGCTGATGGAAAAACGCTGAAGTTGGGTCCTGAATTAGTTGTGAGTATACATAAATATAATTTCTTTCAATGTTTCCATAGTAAGAACAGTAATGTTTTGTTTTGTGGAAACACAACAAATTATTTATTACCTGTAAGCTCAGATCATTATCAGTGAAAGTGAAATTTTTTCCCCTACCCTCAGGTAGAAAGCTGTGCAAATAATGATTCGTTAGTTACCAGTGTGGAAGTAGATGCTGAGGAAATAAAAGAGCATAGTGTCATCTATAAAAAGTCTCCTGATCTATGCAGTCCATTGTTACAGCTCTGTTTGGATCATCCTTTGTTGCTGCAAGAGAGAGGAAAATTGCTTTCTTTGGCACATGAAAAAGTTCATGCTGAAGGCTATCAGTACAGGAAGAAGAAATCTCAATCTAAACTATTTGGCAGTAAGACAGATACTCCACAGGTTGCCAAAAAGCCAAGATTGACACAGGAACTAAGGGACAAGAGAATTACCGCAATCAACGAAGACCTAGCTGAACTAGATACAAGGCTGATATACCTTGAGAAATCGAGAGATAAATTTGTGGCTGTCCAGCAATATGAGCGAGCTGCTGAGAAGAGCAAAGAGTTGTCAAGTCTAAGAGCAGAAAAGCGGGTGCTGCAGTCGGAAATGAGCCAAATGCAAAAGCTGGAAGCCAAATCCCAGAAGTACTTGACATCTAGAAAAGCGTCGACTACAACACAGAATACGTCAAAGATATCCGACCAAACATCCAATGAAGATCAAAAACAACGCAAGCTGCAGTCATTTTTTAAGACCAGTGCGCCTTCGCCCACTGTCACAGATGCTACAGCTGAGGAGAAAGATGCCGATATTATTACGCTGATGGATGATGAAAAAGTGAGCCCACAGCATAAATCCTGTACATCTGATTCCGATGAGGATAATTTTTTGTTGGAGAGTCAGAAACGCAAAAGCAAACTGAAAAACTAAATTGGTATAAGAACTTTAAGGCAACCAGATTAGGTAATAGCTATAAGGTGGCCTTTGGTGTTTACGTTTCTCCAATACCTGTTTCAAAGTTTAATTTGCAAGACTTTATTGCTATAAGACCTTTGTTTTGTTCATATAAACATAATATACAAGAAGGAAACGCTTGTAAAGATTGTTTGGCACTTGTTGGATTCGCAAAATTTCTGGAGACGGAGTGCATTGTTGAACTGTCTACAACATACAAGAAATTTTTCCCTCTCATTTCATATAAAGCCGATCAAGCTGTTAGAAAAATAATGCAAATGCCTGTCTCTGTTGTGCACATGAGTTTTCAAGGTCCTGGGTCACAAAAATTATTTGTGATTGCCAATGTTCCTGGTATGGACGTTCAGAGATTTGCAAGACTTGCTGAAAAGTGTTTGCCACAAACTCAAACAACGACAGTGATGACAAAAGCCATGCTTAAAGATCTGTGTAGTATGGCCAGTTCAGAGTCAGATCGACTTCTTATTAAATTTGCCTGTTGCAAAGGGCAGAACTTGTCAAATAAATGGTTTTACTGATTTTACTAAACAAGAAACAAAAATTAACAAAGCCATCAGTTCATTGAGAGAAGTTCGTGAGGCTGTTGACATGCTGGCAAATGTAAAAGATAAAGCCATATTACAAGGATTTGGGTTGACCATAAGTTCGGATGAGGACAGTCTACAAGATGAGTCACGTTCAGACAGTGAAGGGGACTGTACCTGGGTTTCTGAAGAGGAAGATCATGTGTCAAGAGTATGCACTTCTCAGTTGGAGCAAGAGTCTGGGCAGCTAGCCACTAACAATCATATTTTCAAAAAGTTTGGAACGTATTCAACAGTCACAAGAGGGCTGATATTCCAGAAAAGTATTTTATATATCTTTCTTTGTGCTACAAGGAGAAATGCCCGCACCCAAAATGTAATACTGCAACATCAAACCAACGTTATTGGTACGAAGGTGGACCTCCACTGTCGTACTTTCCTCTTCCAGTCCCTGACCCAACTAGACCTTGGGGTGCCGACTGTTCAAGTTGCCAAGGCCCTTATCCTGGCCATTATATGAAACCTCGAGAGGCTTGGCTACAGCTATCTGTAGTCCTCCAGAAAGAATTTGATCAGAGCATTAAAAAAGGACAGAATATCATTGAAGATGAAGTTAAAAAAGCAAATTTGGCAAAAGACACCCATTTAACAGTCCAAGAAATTACTATGTGGCTAAACCATCTTCATGATGTAAGGATGAGGAGACAAAAAGGAGCCAAGAAAGCAGCGGCAACAAGAGCTGCTAAAAAAGGTTAGTATTTGGACCTGTGACTCAATTATAACAGATCATATCGAAAAACTTATTCAAAATTATTAAACTTTTTAAATAGCATCCATTGAAGCCCAAGACTTGTCGGAAGACTCGGGAGATGAAATCGTCTGTCCTTGCGGTGAGCCAAACAACAAGGAAAACATGATTGGTTGTGACAACTCCACCTGCCCTATAAAGTGGTTCCACTTCTCGTGTGCATCAATTACAGCAACAAATGTTCCCAGTGGAAAGTGGTTTTGTCAAAACTGCCAAACATTGTAGATGAAAGTTCGTCTACAATGTTTGGTAGTTTCATCTACAGTGTTTGACAGAGCCACTTTGCACTGGTGAATAATTATGGGAAATAAAATAGGACGTTTTCATGTGATGTCATCAAAACTCTAAAATCTAAATTATAAATCCTATGAACCTGAGCGTTTTATATGGTTTGCAGATCGTTGTTGTGAAGTAACGTCGAAAATTTTAGGTTGATACATTTCTTCTAGTGTTAGTATTTGTTAAACCCTTAAAAGTGTTGTTAAACCATTCGGAGTTTAGATCTGACCATTTTCATTAAAATTCTGCTTTTGATTCTTGTTTTTTTTTCTGCGCCATGTTGGTGTTCCGAAATGGTACACCAACATGGCGGCCTCGTATTAAATAAAAAATTGACGTTTTAATTTCCCTCTTGTTCCACTACCAACCGCGCTACCAGTCGCAAATTTTGGCTCTAGTTATATTTTTGCTTGCTTTTTGCAAAACATAGAAAATATTACAAGAAAGTTAGCTGGTGAAAAAGTCTGACGTCAATGAAAACGCTCTACAGAGGTGCGCACAATTTGCACAAAGCTACTGTAAAAAAGCGTGTTGTTATTTAAAAAATATTATAAAGTTATATACATAAAGTATTGTGATGAACAGATTAACATGAACGCTACCAATGGTCTAACAGTTTGTGGGTCAGAAAAAATTTGAACTTTGAAGCTATTTTGGTTTACAACACTATTACCAGTAAAGTTTTTGGTACATTAATCAAGGTTGATTGGTCATTCCACTCACATACCAGTTGCAATATCAATATTATCATTTGTTAATAACAAAATACGAAATAATAAGCTTTCAAATAGCGTTTTAAATATTTGATGTCGTACGAGGAAATTTTTAAATTTGTTTAAATGCTTTAAATCAGAGTATCTTCAAAGTATGTCTCAGCGTGAGGTCTTTAAAACCAACTGTATTTACATTTAATAAACAGTTTGTTATTTATTAAAATTTTTTTTTTTCGTTTTACGATAAATTCACTCCTGCTTGAAAACTCGACACACTAAAAAAATTGTGTTTTGAAACTTTATATTTTGAAACACCTTGTTGTAGGTGGGGCTTCGGCAGTGCTGCTTGCCCTATATATGGGGCATTTTCCTGCATTTTTTTGTTCAGCTTTCTAATCCCCCATGTTTCCCCAGGGTGGGGGTGGTGGGGGTTTCCGGTGACAAGTGCATTACAACTTCAAAAAATTTATATATAACTAGGGATCCAAGGATAGTGCAAAGTTTTCATGTCCTGTAATACCTATTAAAGCAACCAGACGTTTGTCCCAACATAAACATTTTGACTTATGCCAGTAAAAATATAATGAACTAGGTTAAACATTAATCAAAAGGAAATTACTCAAAGTACTCAAATTACGTTAGCCGCGGATACTGTCACTATTAAATTATAATTTTAGTTGCCCATGTAAACCGGCCTAACCGGGCGTGATTTTCTCAGTGTAGCCTCTTTTCTTCGTCAAACAACTGTGACTACATTCACTACATTTATATGATGGCTACAATTTATCCGTCACTTCATAAGAATAGCCAAAATAGTTGCGTTGTAAATAATGTAAATAAACCGCGGTGCATATTATGTCTATGATGTCGATACTTCGACGCGTATAAATCGATACAAAACAATATACTTATAATCAATACTGTATACCGCCAAAATGATTTGAATACTGCACAAAATGTCCGTTTTGAATAGTATCATTTTGTACTGTATGCAGAATATCAGGTATCGACTTGCTATCGACAATTTAATATACATGTGTAGCAGTCTATAAATACATAAACAACACAGCGTCGTTTCTTCCTAACCTCTTAGCTCTATTTAAGGAATAAACCTTCCAAATTATATTTGTGTTGAATTGAATGCTCGTAATTCATAACATAAGTTGATAAATTGCGTAGATTCTCAAAGAATTGCTCGATTTTTACGCCCGGAATGTTTTGAAGCAATGCTCGTCGCTCCTCGTTTCTTTACATCGTGAATAATGTTCAAGTCTCGACGGCACATGCGCAGTTGCGACATGTGAGAAAGAATCGGGTGTTTCGGGGGGGTAATTCTGCGCAAATCCCTTTAAAACAAAACCCAAACCGCGGAAAAGCAATGCTTCAAAATTTACAGTAACCGCCAAAATTCCTCAATATTTTGGTGAACTTTGCAAAAGGGACATAGTGCATTAATAAATAAAGCAAGTTAAACTGATTTAAAAACCTTAAATTACTGATCATATACAAAAAGTTACTACACGCATAAATCAACCTACCCCCCGTAAAGTTTACACTATGACTGACTGACTGTCTGACTTACTGACTCGTTTGAATTTTCGCCACTCATCACAATACTGCAAAGTTTCTCAAACTTTGCACTAAAAATGACAACTTTGGAGTTTATATCACAATATCACCGAATTTTTCACACTTGAGGAAACAGAGTAAATCGAAGAACCACTTGCCAAACCCTGACAAACAATCAATTGACTGTCAATCTACTAGGAATTTCTTCAGCCAGTCAGTACTCCAGCTGCTCCTCTTGTAAAAGAAAAGTTGAAAGCAAAGACAACCCTACCATTGCATTCTGTTCACAATGCAACCTTACTCTGAAAGCAAGTCGTTGTTCAAAACAGTGGATAGTTAAACTGTTTGTTCAAAGCAAGGAAAATCCCAACCATAAATTCAATTTGACAGCCTTCAACAGCATTGTGCATCAGCTCATAGCTAGATGTTCCACCAATGACTCCCTAGATAAAATGACACCAGAAAAGCTTATCAATCAATTGATAGCAGACATTGATGAACTGGACATTGTTTATGATACTATCCAGAAGAAAATCATTGAACTGTCCTAAGTTATGTTTATAGGAACTGCACAGTAACATAAAATAAACTAAAATGAAAAAAAAGTATAAAGTTCTGTTAAATTAGGCTTCCTAGTGACAATTGTTGTTTGACAAAATGGTATATATTATATATCATTTAATTAAAGAATTCCATATGACTTTGAACTTATATATATATATGTTAGGTTTTGATTTGAATATATTATCAGTAGTTTACATACACATATATTTCTACAATATACACATTAAATGTACATGTGATGTTGCTACTCTGAGTCACCAACCGGGCAAGATGATCAACAGATATTTCAAGTTGCTAAGTACGTGAATTTAATTTACACACATTCAATTTTGAGTTGTCAAAATCTTACCTTGTAGCTCAGTTGGAAGAGCATTGGACTAGCAAACCAAAGGTCGTGGGTTTGATTCCCACCGTGGTCAAGCTAATTTTTCACCTTGCCCGGTTGGTCACTCAGAGTAGCAACATCACATATACATTTAATATACATACCTGAGTCTTTGCATTATTACTAATATACACATTGTCTGAGAGTTTAAACTAACTTGAGTAAAATTTTTATATTAATTATATGTCTAAACATGGAATTTTGGGAATGGGACTTGTTGCATATTGGTCTTTGATTACTCTTTTTCGATACAACCTGATCTATCAAGTCCCCTGCATTTTAGATATCTCAGCCATTTCCTTCCATCTTTCACCACTAGTAGTTAAGGGGTGCTGACACATTTTTGATGCATGTGTTACATTTCTCATGAAACTGAAGCATAACTTTTGCCAGTTTCATTCAAAACTGAAGCATAACTTTTGCCAGTTTCATCCAAATAGTATAAAGAAACTAAACCTTGAGATCTTGTTATAAATCAATATGTTGTGTTTGTATCCCTGTTCCACTGCTTCAACATGGTGTTTGTAAATTTACGCATAATTCCTTTGCTCAATTTTAGTGTTTACAGGAAGCATAATCTAGCATTTAATATTTTGATCTTTTTGAAGCAAATGGAATAGAAATATTTCATATTCAAAAAATACAAATGTGTGCAAATTAACATTTCCATGTATGTACAAGTCAGGACGTTCGGTTAGTTATTTTAGTTCGTTTCGGTCGTCCGATAATCACTGAAGATGTCGACAAACACTAATAGTTTATAATCGTGACAGTGAATCGTGATCAATTGTGATCTGTTCACTTATCCGCTTAGCAAGCTCAATATTTATAATATATACTGTATTTGTTTAAATATTTGTAATTCAGGCATATTAATATTTGCACGAGTTCTCTGGATTAGAATATATTTTTATTGATCTTTCAACTTATTGCTTATTGCTTTGGAAAAACCTTCAAACTTTTCAAATTCACCAATATCAATATGATAACTACGTATTAAATTTATCAATATCATAATCATTATAATTAATAATAAAATCGAGACAGAAATGTTGATGTTTTGCATAAAAAACTACAAATTTTGAGTGCAGTCAATGGTTTTGGCCAGGATTAAAGCTTTCTTTGCCTTTATATATGTTGCAAGTGTAAACTAGGCTTAGTAAAACATTGCTTTCACAATTATATCATTAAAAACACACATATTTCTCTGTTCATGACTGGCTGTGCCTTTTTTCCCAGGGTAATATATGGCGTTGTAAATCTATCATCCACTGCACAAATGCTCTACAACAAAACTTCGTGTACAATGAGCTTTTGCACAAATTTAATAGCGTCCGCATCATTGTTGAAAACATTTCTCCCTGAACCAGAATGGGAAATGATGTGGAAACCTTTGCTTTGTATGTCACACTTTGATTTAGAGCCTTTAAAAGCAAGTGCAACCTGCTTGACATTAATCTTTGTATTCACTGTTAGCATTTCTTGTACGCAACGGCACAAATTGATCGATTTGTTTGTGCAATCCTTCATTGCTGGTAGCGTTCTAGAACAATAATCACAATCAGCCTCAAATAACTCTAACTTTTCAACAATCCTCGGTTGTTATACTTGTTGCAGTTCCGGGAATGCAGCAACTGGTCTGCCAAACTGCTTTAAATTCACTAGGTTACCATAAGATGGCCCCACATGTCAATGCAGTGAGCTTCATCAATAATGAACCTCAACAGTGATTTATTTTCTGCCATTGACTTAAAACATGCCATAGCAGGTAGAGATAGAGCAAACTCAGGTGTGAGGTAAGAAAAAAAACATTGTTTCCGTTTGAGACAGATTATGGAATACAATTTCTCATTCTTCTGCTGACATACTTGAATTCAAACTGCAAATGTTTATTCCAAGGTTCCTTAACTTGTTCACTTTCTAATGCCATAAGTGGTGTAATGACTACAGTTACTCCTGGGGTAGCTATGTCTGTAACCCAGTAACAGCAAGATTTCCCCCCAGCAGTAGGAATTACAACTAAGGCATATTTATATTTAGCAATGCAATCATAGCATATTTGCAAAATATCAAGATAAGGGTCATCAGATTGTTGTGGGACATGTTGGTGATCAGTAATGGGCTCCTAAAGGGAAGTCGCATCTGCCATTGATACATTCATGTTTGATCTGTAATCCTAGTGTAAAAAAATAGTTTTTAGTATTACATTTAGATTTATCTACATGTGAATTTATTTTACCATGATTTGCAATGGGTGGTAGTTTGGTCATACATTATGCCAATTTAATGAGCATATACATGTGTCCCAGCACAGTTAATAGAATATACATGGTTTAGAGACTACATGAAAGTACAATAGAACTCATTATCTATGTCGGGGAACATATATACCAAAAATTGTTCCTTATTTGTCACGTGTCTATTGTATTTTGAACAAGTAAACCAATAGTGAAGTCTGAATTAACATGTTGTTCAAGTCACGGTTGAGGAGCTAAGCGAAGCTATTGCTATTGGTTAGTTGGGCTAAAATACAATAGACATGTGACGGATAAGGAACCATTTTTTGCATAAACCTGGACAATAACATAGATAATGAGTTGTATTGTACTTCCATCTAGTCTCCAAACCATGTATATTCTAATAACTGTGGTCCCAGAAGGCAAAAAGGTGTTGATACAACCTTGTCACAATGTCCACCTACAACGTTGCAAAAATTTTGAAAATGCCAATCCATCTGACGTTGGTTAATATACATCTAAACAACGTCAATCACCAACATCGATTCTATTTCTTGTTTCCCAACGTTGAAACCGCCTGAAATTAAAACATTGAAACAACAAATGCAAAAATGTTGAAAATGCAAATCGATCCGATGTTGGTTAAAATAGGTCTAAACAACGTCACTCACCAACATTGATTCAACCTCTGCTTTCCGATGTTGAAACCACGTGAAATTAAAACGTTGAGACAACATTGTGAAAATGTTGAATATGCAAATTGATCTGACATTGGTTAAAATACGTCGAAACAATGTCACAAAAAAACCTTGATTCAACGTCTACTGTTCAACGTTATAAACAGGTTAAATTTAAATGTTGAAACAACATTGTGAGAATGTTGAATATGAAAATTGATCTGACGTCGGTTACAAACCGTCGAGACAACCTCACCAACCAACCTTAATTTAACATGAACTCTTTGCAAACGTTTTACTCATCTAAAAAATTGTTTCTATTAGAGCAATGCATGTCTTGATCTATAATTAAATAGGCTAAGAGACTAACGCCTGTATTCAAAAAGCTCACTCACACTTACACTCATTGAGTGTGGCATATAAATTTTCTTAATGCTGGTCAATGAGAAAGTTTTCTTTCAATAGATGGAAAGATATATGGTAAATCACTGAAAATCAAGCCCCTTTTCGGCTGGAAATACCGCCATTCAAACGTTATGAGAAGATTAGGATCTCCCACTCAATGAGTTTGAGTGTGAGTGAGCTTTTAGAATACGGGCGTAAGACTGAAAACATAACTGATGCCCGTAGTATGTTTATTGTTAGGAAGCATTATCAGCACTGAATTAAAGCTATTTATTTTAATGTCGCTTTTGCATGCATGATAATTAAAATGTTATTCCTCAGAAAATAACTGACCTGATTTACACTTTACTTTGATCAATAAAAAGAAATGCCAGTTTTCAGAGGGTTTCTGTTGCTCGTTCAATGCCTTTATTACATTAAGGCCTGATGGCCATCACAACATTTTTAGTAATCCAAGATTATGGTATCACTGCTTCCTCTTCACTTTTTTTTTCTTTCCACGCGGCTCTTGACCACATTCTAATTTGACTAGAGAAACGCCAAATGATGCCATGATATAACTAACTATTAGTACTAACTATTATTATTAATAAAAATATGTTAACTACAACTAACTATTTCTGCATGCTATTGCATGTGTAAATGCAGTATCAGTTTATGATCCATGCAACAATTTGATACGTTGTTTTTTCCACGCATGCATGCATGCATAGTATACTGTACGTGTTTATACAGCTAATTCAGTTAATTGCGTTGTCCTTCCAAAACCATAAACGTTAAACTCAGAGTGCTCAAGGGATCATGTTTTTGTTAATTTAGAATTGTATACTTAAGAAATCTATTCTGCATGTATTCATTAATTACCTCTGAATTTCCAATAGCTTCGTAATATCGTCTCCAATTAAATTGGCAGTGCCATATTGTCTAATTCAAACAATTTAACAAGCCCAAAAGTTATCCTTATTTTACTTTTCATTACACTTTTAGACAATTAACAGTTTATTTTTCTTCAACTTATAAAAAAATAAATACACATGCGATCATTCTTGTCACAATGATCTAAAGCAAAAGTTTACAGGTGAATATAACTACTCACAATTTAGCATCATTAAAAGCTGGTTTCCTTGCCTATTATACATTTATATTATTGCATGGTATATCTCCTTGAGTAGTTTCAGAAAACAGTCAAAAACGTCTTTCGTAGAATTATCTGATATTTACGCTAAGGTATATGCAAAGGTATAACTGTATTGAATAGAGTGTTATGGATTGACGTTTACGGCAAACCGCAAGCCGCAGTTTCACCTTAGCAGTATTACGTTGCCGTTGTTGCAAATTTGAGATTTAGTTAGAAGTCAGTTACCTATAACTTATGCTAAAACTTTTCAAAATTTGCATCCAGTAAACAGTTATGCTGTGAAATTGCTTCTAGATATCTTGAATGCGTCAATGTTTTTTAAATCAAATGTTGTTTACACCTATGCTAAAATGGACCTTCAATTTCAAGGGACTATATCGAACTTGGATATCATGGTTAACCGCCATATTGCCAACCTGTTATTTAATTATGACAGCTGCTTTCTTACAAAAAATCGGTAAACCTATTGAAAACAGGCTAGAAAATTACCACAAAAAAATCTTGGATATCCAATATGTCTACCAGAAGTGTTTATAGGCGAAACGATACACTATTGCAATGACAAAATACTGAGGTAAATGAGCTATGTGAAAATGCACCTCAGCGCTTGAAAACGTGAATCGCAAACGTCACATGGCAACTTTAACATCAAACCGCGGTTTGCGGTTGAGGAAAAAACGTCAATCTGTAACTCTCTAATATCTATTATGTGGTTGCATATGACTTTCACGAGTATGCTGTTGATATTAATGCCTTTCCACACCATGATGCAACATATGTGGGGCAAGTCACCACAGCAACAGTTTCATTTTCTGACTTCTGAATTTTGTACAATTCCAAAATATGTCAAATTTTTATTTATTTATTTTTATTTATACTCTTCGCCATGTTTGGCTGGTGAGACCCACAGAGTTTTAACTCCAGTTATGGGGTCCCTTGCTTACAATACAATTATACTAAATAGAATAAGAATATTTACATGAACATTAGTGGTGGACATTATTACAAAATATTATACAATGGTGTAATATATACACGTGGTGTCTGATATATTACAGGTTGTTACACCACATATATAATATACGTGGTGTAACGACCTGTGGTGTCTGATCGTCTTGTGATGCGTTCTGATTGTTTAGTGCAGATGTTGGGGTCACCTTGTGAATGTTGGAATAGGTACATGATGTCCAGATACTCGTGCCAGTAGGTTAGGGGCAGCAGACCGATCTTCAAAAGCCTGTCCTTGTACGTAATATTGGTCCGGAATGGCAGTGATAATATGAATTTGGTAGCTCGACGCTGAACTTTCTCAAGTTGTTGTATTAGGGTGACTGTTTTTAATTAAGTTGTTGTATTAGGGTCATGCACGTCCTTGTGATGTTCGATGGTGTGGAAACACTTTGTGTCATCCACAAACATTGCTGAAGATGAAGACGTGGCAACGTTGGGAAGGTCATTCACGTAAATGAGGAAAAACAGTGGTCCAAGGATCGATCCTTGTGGCACTCCAGAGAGGACTCTTGCTTGTTTGGATGTTGCACCAAGCACGGTAACTCTCTGGTGGCGATCCGATAGGTAGCTCTCAAACCACCATAGCCTCCCTTTTTTTTTTTGACATTACATGTGAAAGTGTAAAAAACTTGGTTTCCCCGATTCTTTTCAACTTTATTGCATAGGTCCTTGGATTCTCTGATAAGCCTTTACTCAATGACTATCTGGAAGTAGAGGAAAAAGAAGCTCCTAAGGTTTTCTCTATTTGTCAAGACTTAATCTATGTATCCAGTCAAGGTAGAAATCAAACACCAAAGTCGTTGGCACCTGCAATGGCAGTCAGGCAAATATCAGGTTGCTTAATAAATATTTTGCACAGCTTAGGACACTGTGTTTCTTTATCATCATACGACTCTGGCATACGACTCTGCTCTAGAACAATTGATACTAAATACATAAGATAATGTCCCCAAAAATTTCATTCCTGGTAAACTTTGTTCACAATGTAGTCGCTTCGTTTCTTCACATTTTTCGAGAATATTTATCCAGAAGCAGTAATACTATATTTTGCGTTGATTTTGTACCAAAATATAAAAACGAGCTTGCTTTGAGTGGTGTTGATATAAAAGATGTCCAAGACGCTACTCTGCTTCAACGTAGTAAATCCCGTTTGGCGACGTTATTAAGTCAAAATACTCCAAATTTTTTGCTTATGCTTCTTCTCGTATACTTCTATTTTTGTGATTGTAAAATTGGCCCGGTCAAAAAGTTGAACAAGTCAAAAAAAGCAAAAAACTATGGTTTTGTAATAGAAATCTATACTAGAAATACATGCATGCAGCAACCCCTCGCTATTTCAAACCAAGTACACAATTTCCTGAGTTAATTAACCTGACCTAAACTTATATTATGAAATGAAAAAAAAACTCTAATCAGTCTTATTATATTTTACCAAGTATATTATCGCTAATGTTTCCATCATTCAATACAAAAATAATCATAAAGCTAGTGTAAATATTGCCCGTTCAATTTTGCTGCATTATACCATGCCAGCAATTAAGTAACGGTTTAAAATCGAAGTTTCAAACGATTAAAACAGTACAAAATCTCCACAGACAAAGAAAAAACTTCAAACTTATTTTATTCTGTAATTGCAGTCGACGCCGGCGGCTAAAAATTTTATACTTTATAAATATAGTGTGTATTTTTGATACCAAAATTTAAATTACACTTTCAAAAACACTTTTTGAAGTTAAAGCAAAGGACTTGCAAAGGTGTAATAGCCTTTTACAGGTTTATGCGTTTGCATAAAAAGCTGAAAATTTAACAAATAAACGGCATACAAAGCTGAAAAGTATACAAATATGGCTCATTTTTATCGCAAAACAAATACAAAATAAACAAAGTAAACACGTACCCTTTGTCTTTGAAAACATTTATAAGTTTGCAGATTATGAAATATTCCTCTTACACAGCCTTGCTTGACCGTATCCATGTTCATCTTTGCTAACTGTCATGCTTCATATATCTTGTTTCTTCTCGTTTTACTTTCTTTGCACAAAGTTTATGAAACGCTTTTACAAAAATGTTTACGAAATGACAGTTAATATAATATAAATTGCTGAATGCTGACGTTCTCATTGAAATACAAACTTTCTGTCTTAGCCAATCAGAACGTTCGTTGATTACCGGACGTTACTCGCGCATGCGCGTAACTTACAAAACCACCCAACGTCGATCGTCCATGACAAAGAATTTGGACAACTTTGGATTCGCCTATGTTCTACCGGGTTCCGGGTGTAATTCCTAATCTCCGAGCGGAATTGGTACCCTCGCAGGCGCTCCGCGCCCGCTCGGGGATTAAAAGATATGAAAGTGGGGCCTTTGAATAGGGTGGCGGTTGAATCACTTCCGGCTTTACTTTTCCCTTCTATAGATACATTATCCAGTCTTATTTCAGATCAGTGGTTTAAACATAGAACATAATTTTTTGTTGCATAAAATTTTTATCAATAGGTGTCTAGTTGAAGTTCTTCAGAGCCACAAGAGAAGTTAATTGGAGCCTTTATCTGCCTGCATTTAGGAGTATGCTTCCTTGGTTTTTTATAACTGATCGCGTTAATTATGCTAAATATGGGCCTGCTTATTGGCTGGAAATAATGGCGCTAGACAAAACACATCCTGGTGAGTAACATTATTTATCATATTAAGTTAAAGTGTATAATTAATCTTTATTTCAGGGCCATTGCGAACAGCCTTCAACTGGGGAGGTGAACAACGAAAATTTACCTCAAATTTTCCAAATTAATTATTGTACCTGAAAAACTGTGATGTAATTTTAAAGCAAAATAGGGCACCTAAAATACCATGTACATGTCCATCAATGTGCATGGAAGATAAAGTGGTTAGAGAATTCCAAGACTTTTTTATTGAAAGAGAGGTTGTAAGAATAATACTTATTGTGGAAAGGAAGGGGCCTGAATGCATACATAATTTAGGTTGATAAAATGCCCATGCACTTAATTAGCATTCATGGGCAAGTAAGCAACTGAAACCAGTTTCTTCCACACTCCACTGAAATCATCACGCTGATGTTGTCATTACAGTAAAATACCAAACCCTACTTATCACACAGTATTTCTGTGACTACCTCAATAAATCACAATCACTAAGTCGACTGTTGTTCTGTAAATTCTTCATTCACATGCAGTTATCAAAGTTTATATTAATACAAAAGATTTACAGTTTTTGCTACCTGTCTTTCAAAAGTGACCATTTCAAAGCTACTTTTTTCAGGTCAAGTTGATACAACAAGTCTTTTTCCATTGCGAGTACAATGCAGGATTGCAACCATGCTCCAGACATTCTGCTTCGAAGGTAGTTTTTCACCCTTTTTAATGCACTGAAAGTTCTTTCATTCTTGCAAACTGATGGGGCAGCTGTTAGAAAAAGCTGGTAAACTCTCAACACACATTTTAAAAGACCATGCTGCCTTGCCAATGTGAGAGCGATATCTGCAGCTTTCAATATCTCAGAGTGTTGTGCACCATCATCGTCGAAATCACTGCGCTTTCTTACTCATCAATGTGCTGAAAGAAAACTTTGAATTCATTGTACACGTTTGCAGACATGTCCGACGGAAATACAGAGGGTAATGATGTGGCCAGCATCTTGACATCTTCCATGTTGAGGGACTTTGGTGTCGATAACTTTCAAAAATGGCTGAAAAACACTTGCAAGGGATTGGTACTCTCTCTTAAGGTTGAAATCAGGGAATCAAGAAACTTAAAAAGCTCACATCTGTAAAAGGAGGTTATATCCCCAGGTACTGGTGTTCTCGTGGCAGGAAAATCGTCTAAACGGTGTGAGGGTTTTCTTACTGGATGTAGCCTTTAGAAATCAGCGTCTGGGTCTGTTCCAAGATTGCTTGCAACTATTATCTATTGCAGCTGCGATTTAGTTGTTGATTTCATTATCTTCAGCCCGCACTATTTACAACCCGATAATGATATGCAAAGTAAAAATTAAGGCGTGTATCATGATTGAATGCATGACTGGGCAAGTGTACGTAATAGTAATGATACAGGGGTGTAAAATCACGAGGAAACCCTCAGAAAAGCTCAGTTTCGTTCCAGCGGGTAAGCGAGCAAGGTTAATCGTAATTGATTGGAGTTTTTTACGACCACGAAATCTATGGCAGACCCCAATGTCCAAATTCCTGTCGATTTTTTCCAACCCGAGGAAGACCAAGCAATTCCGAACGCCCAACATAACCAGCCTCAACAACCAGACCAAGCTCCGGTGCCCCCTGCAGCGGCAGAGGAAGATCCGTTGGAGGTACATCTTTACTTATTGTATATCTCGTCTCCGTAAATTTTACTTTATGCTACACTATATCCACCGTACTGTTTAAGTCTAAACGTCTTTCGACATGTTAACTTTGCTTGGTCAAGTTATCTACACATATATATTTCTTTTGCTTATAAACAATATCACATTTTGTCTATTCAGTCATCGTGTCGCGATGATGCGGTCTCTCCACAATTTGGTACAGTTTTATGTGATTATTATATGATTCTTTGTTCCTTGAGCTTTTTTCAAGGCCCATGCAGGAACTCGAATTTGGCACGAGTCGCCACACACAAGAAGCAACACTTCTGATAACTCAATGAGGTATATGAAGCCGACATGATTAAGTAACGTTGCTTATACATTCGTTCGCACTATGATCCTATTGTCTTCGCATTCGCTTCTCGTTAATAGTTTATTGTATATTCTTATGAACTCCCTAACGTATCGGCCGCAGTATTGTTCAAAATAAGTCTATGCGTGTGCATTAAAGATAAAAATCTGTGTGGGAGGGAGCCAGTTGGCTAAGTAACTTGATATCAGCAAAGAATTTGCCAAATAATAGATTCAGGCGCGGAGTCGTCAAAATAAAATTCTTGCAAGAGATTATTAAAAGTCTTCAAATGATAACTATGGATAAGAGTTTTGCCACGTAATGGTTTGAGCAAGAGCTTGGTAGATGCATCAATTTGGGCGAGGGTTTGCCGAGTAAATAATTCGGGCAAGATTTTGCCAAAGGATAAAAAAATTTGGGCGAGGGTTCGCCGACCACAACACAACTCAGGCAAGAGTTTGCCAAGTCAATCATTTGGGCGAGCGTTCGCCAACTAAATAATTCTGTCAAGAATTTGCTAAAGGATAAAATTTGGGCGAGGGTTCGCCGACTAAATAACTTGGGCAAGAGTTTTGCCAGGTGGATAATTTGGGCGAGGGTTCGCCAAATAAACGATTCGGGCAAGAGTTTGCCAATATAATAAATTTGGGCGACGGTTCGCCACATACGAAATTGGGGTAAGAGTAAATTTGGGTGAGGGTTCGCCCAGCAATTAATTAGGACAAGACTTTGTAAAGTTATGAAGTACATGAACATAATAATAAACAGGGTAAATTTATCAGTGTTGGGGGAAAGTCTTGCCATCCAAATTCCAATACACGAAAACCCCAAGCTGATTCAATGCATACATACTAGAAGACTCCTGAAGTTGTACACAAGCTTCAAAAAATTTGTGGTTTTTATTATTTGTAGAAGATGTGAGCAGAATTTCAACAACTATGTTCGACAGTTAAGACGTTTACAGAGGCTTCAGTTGAAAGTTTGGTTAAACGGTTGTTGGATTATTCCTCGCGGCCCCTGTCAGATTTTCATAAGTTTGATGTCCTGGCGATGGTGGAGACACTGCATAACACAGCTCATGACAATAAACATGAAAAGGATAACTAATACCGTTTGGCATACCAAACTCTCCGTGAGCGCACTGACCTACCTCCAGAACAGTTTCAAAGTTTATTGCTCCGGCTAATTGGCGATAAGGACCACCAACGTATTTTTGACATGGTTCGAAAGGTTGAAAAAACTTTCAAACCTGTACCTGTTAGTGACCGTCGACATTTTCCATCCAGTAGTTCATTATTGGCCCTCGCTGTTATTATTGTCACCAACCGGGTCATTTTCAGAATCAATGTATGCTGCGGAAGCGGGACCTATCCACAACGCCGCCTGCTGGTAACATGGGATCACAGTGGAAAAAACCAACTAGTAACCAACCGAAGTCTGGATAGGTTACCCTCTCGATAAGGCTGATGTTAATAAATGTTGAATGAGTGTATGCGTAATTCTTTGTTAGAAATGATCTACCAATTTATATTAATGATTCATAGCCTTTGGACTCGAGTATTGTAGGATTAAATCAAATTATTATTTTATTTAACAACAAAAAAAATTTTTTTTGTCACATTTGAAGGTGTAGTAGTCAAATTATGTTACATATGTAGTGTTGTGTTTTAGAATTCTTATTATAATTTATATCTAATTATTTACATGTTCCTAAGATATTATAGTTTATAAATAATTTATGTTATATCATCCAATAGCAATAATACCACATCTCCCTTCCTTCACATATAAAGTTTTTAGCAGTATCTAATAGTCCTTCCTATATTAACCAGTCTACTAACAGTAACAACACAATGTCAAGATTAAGTGATATAAAAGGTTCTTTCCAAGTTCAGTTCTTCGGACATCTACTTCTTAAATTATATGGATCACCTACATGTTGTCCCACATGCCTTCCTCCCAACGGATTAGTCAGGGTTGGTTTCTGTTGGTCATTCACTTGAAATGCATTATTAGTAGCAGGGGTAGGTGCAGCCCGAAGGTATCTTCGATTTTGAGTGAGCGTCGATCCTTCTTCAGTTAAAACTACGTAGGTGCGATTCGGTTTAATTTCTGTAATAGTTCCAAGAAGGGACAAATCAGAATCGAGTACCGGTCTGGAGAGGAGGTAATGCGCTGGTGTGTTGATCATAGATATTCTTCTCTTTCTTTTTAATACCAAGGATTTTCGTTTTCGTCTCATTATCTAAGGTTGTTGGACCAGGGTAATGAGGGAGCGAATTGTGCAGTGCTCTACCAAGTAGCAGTTCTGCATTGCCAGCAAGCCTTTCCAAAATTGGTCATTCATAGAGCCACACTTTTTGAAAAGCTTCTTGACATTTTTTACTGCAGCTTCGGCTTTGCCATTGGGTTGGGCGTGAGTAGAAGACACAGTGTGTATAAAATTCAACTCTCAACAAACGTTGCAAAAGCCTTGCAAGTAAACTGTGTGCCACCGTCCGATACGACTTCAACAGGTTGGCCATCGAACCACATTCAAGATTATATGACCACTCAGGGGTGTCAAAGCGGGTGATCCAATCATAACCAACACAGTTAATGTTGGAACCAGGATCAATCATGCATTTTTGCTTCCAGTTGTGGTTGCCCAGTATGAAGTCGGTGTAGTAGTGTTTACCAACACTAGGAATGGTGATGGCTTTGACAGAGATGTCAGAGGTCCCTGGTTGTCCTTGACCAGCTGAGATGACTTTAAGAGTTGGTTTAGTGGTGGGACCAAGATTGGAAGATTCATTAGTAACGTTCTTGTCAGGAACAACAGGATAACTTGTTGGTTTAGAGAACATGGGGCACATAACAGATTTTGCCCAGTGACCTGAATACAGAGAAGTCCCTTTCTTATATCATGAGACTTTATACCGGCCACAAGACGTGCCAAGAGAATTCTGTCGTTACAAGACATTTGTGTTGAGCTCTGGCAACATGCTTTGTAATGACATTTATTCAAGAGCGTTTGTAGATCATTGTAAAACTCGTCAAATGATTTATTCAAGCCTTGTACTCGTTTGTGGAATTCATATTCATGCACAAACATATTTGAACTGCCACATACCCGACGGTGGAAAGATTCTATGAGAGTTTTGTTATTCATTCGCTTGATAGTATCATCACTAAGCACATTAATAAAGAGAGCTTTTTGAGTTTCATTTGAGAGTTCAAAAAATTCAGTAATCGTCGCAACAGAGTCCCATCGCTGTTTCCAAATCTCAAATCCTTCAGGGGAACAGCTGCTAATGTCAAGTTTTGTAAGTTTTCCCATTTCCGACGAGATAAATGGTAGATTAACACTTGTTCCAGAGCCAGAAGCGCCATCGCCAGATTTTTGCGAAGATTTTTTCGGTGGCATTTTAGATCAAATATTACCGAGAAACTTAAATAGTCAAATTTTTCTGCGTCCTTTATTCCAGAGGAAACACAAGAAACATTTAATTTTCACTTTAAAAGCAGGATGGATCAGGATTGATCAGGATTGATCAAGATATTTTCGAGAAAATGGCCAGACTATGCCATGTTGTGTTTTAGAATTCTTATTATAATTTATATCTAATTATTTACATGTTCGTAATATATTATAGTTTATAAATACTTTATGTTATATCATCCAATAGCAACAATACCACATGTAGTAATCAAATGATATTAAAATGTGTATTTCTATCATTTGCTATTTCTCTTTGGGGTCGTTATCACCCGAATACTCTACCTACCCATCACCCCAATAATCGGCCTATTGCTAGCGAGTTTTGATAGTTTTGATATGGGTACCTAAATCAACCCTCCTGGTTTTACCGGGCAAAACTGTCGTCTCTCCGCTGGCTTTGGTTGGGGCTACCCTACGGCATGGAGTGTACTTTGGGTCTTCTCTCTTTTCCAGCAAAAATTTTGGTCATGGGAATGCGATGCTGACTTCGACACTGTGATTGCCCAAATTGCTTCCATGCAACAACCCTCGGTAAAATGGGTGACTTGTCAGGGCAACCCCACCAATGTCAGCGATGGGATGACAGTGAATGCCAGTTGAGCGCCACTGGTGGAACAGGTGGTTCGGGGCGATGCAGTGGGGAATATAGATGACTTATTGTTTCGTGACCGTGCAACTTTTCGACCTGGTGGGCTCCATAAGAACATACCTGCATGGCGTGCTATCTTGCCTGAGCAACCATCAACAACTCCATTGGCTACAAGAAAAAATATCGGTTTTTGAATTTGCTCAACACTATAACGGGTTTTGTAAAGGTCAGGATTATGATTCCGATCGTCCCCCACGTAGATTTTTTCGTAACAACCTATCCTGTAAGCCTTTCGCCCACTTTGTTCGCACTACCTTGTTAGCACGCCTAAATTCTGGCGCAGTCTCTTTAGTGGGAAAGGTGGGACAGGTCGATCCTCCCTATATTGTCCACCCTCTTACTGTAGAACCAAAGAAACCACAACTGTGATATGATGCTAGATACATTAATTTATGGATGCAGGATAAACCGTTTATGCTCGATAAACTTTGTGCTTTGATCTACCGCGTTATGTTTCGGAAGCATCTTTCCAGACTGTACTTGATGATAAGTCCGGGTATGACCACCTGTTCCTATCGGAAGACAGTACTACCTTCTTTGGTATACAATGGGGAGGCTGGTTTTTTACCTATAACACTCTGCCATTTGGATGGAAGTGCTCTCCTTACGTGTACCATACGACAGGCCTTGTAGCTACTCATTTTTTCCGCTCTATTCGTATTCCATGCTCTCTATACATTGATGACAGACACAATGGACAGCTGCAAGTTCCCCTTAATCAAGGTGCCTATACAAAGTTTAACTGTGACGACGAGCGTCGATTCGCTGCCGCTAAATCTGCAGTTTTTTCTTGTCTCATATTACCTCACACGCTTGGGCTATTTTCTCACTGTAACAAAGTCAGTCTTGATTCCACGATTGGTGGTACCATATCTTGGTTTCCTGTCTGACTCTGCTTCTCAGGTGTTTCACTTACTACCCAAAAAGAAGGAACATTTTATTCAGCTCGTGCAAGAAATGTTGCTTACTCCAACAGTCACGGTTAAAATGCTCCAGTGTCTTGTGGGCAAATGCACTTTCTTCTCGTTGGCAGTACCAGCCGCCCGATTGTTCACCCGTGAAATTAATCATATGATCTTTTTGGTCTTTGTACTGGCCGACCAATCCCTGTATCCGGTCTACTGAAACAAGAAATTGAACACTGGCTATTTCTCGGATGTTAGGATTCCCCTCTCCCTTGGAGGGATGAGCAACATTTCTGTGTGTCCATTGCAACAGATGCTTCGGCTACTGGCTGGGGAGGTGCCGTACTTTTTCCAGTGGTTCAGGAGGTTGCATCAATGATAACAGCGTTGTTGTTAAATTCTTCTCTGTTGTATTCATAGTTGCATCCATCACCTTAATTGGAAACAAATTGTAGTCTCAATTAATCTGTAATTTGCTGTACACAGCCTCGCTTAACAAATATGTATTGGTCAAGTTAAGAGAATCATATCAAATTTTAATCAAAATACATCAATTTTTACTTTTTAGTCGCTTAATAAGCTGCCGAATATTAGTATAAATTGACGCTGCTCAGTTGTACTTTGTTTCGCTAAATTCTAGGTTTCTAACTAGCTACATTTGAATTGCAGGTATTTTCGTTGTCTACTTGAACAGTTTTTATATTTATAATCCGTAATTAATATTGGCGTAGCGGATGGACTTCATTTCGTTGATTCAACAATTTTTTTATACTATATGTTATATTGTGAACCTAGATAGATTTATAGCCCGTTTGTCTGACGTTTCAGTCTTTTGACCTGTCCTGTTTTCGTCTATTTGTGGTGATTAGATGTGCCGTATTTGTATCCTGTTTACGCCCAATTTATTCCTTAGGCACAAGTCGTGGTTGCCGCGCCAACATAGGTACGCACTTATTCTAAAAATTTAGCCGGTTACAGAGTAGACAAATAGAAATTTAACTCCTTATCACTAATGAAATCGTATATGCTTTGCAACAGGCGTGGATAGGCCATGTACAATAACAGCATTTACATAGGAACCAGATAATTTTGATATATACTGTTTCTTACTATGACAAAACGGGCGAGAAAATTTACATATGCCATAACCGTAAGAAGGCCAAAGAACCTCAGTTTGTCTGTCATAGTTATATTTAACCACATAAAGCACCAAGGTGGATTGTGTGTTATACGCATCAACCTTTTGGCGTGTTCTGTTTTCATTAAAGTGCTACTGCAACGAAATTTTCGACCCCATTTTTAATAGCCTAAACAAATATTCAGTATTTTAGAAACAATTTGATGTAGATATGGCTTTTGTGTGTTAAGTAGAAGTTGACTAATTTTGCCCTCAAACCTCAGTATCAAATGCAAACTTTTATAGCCGCCATGTTTGCTGATGTGACGTCAAAACGAGTACCGATGTTTCGAAGCTTATGGTAATATATATAGCTTGTGTGTTGTCCGCTTCGAATTTTCGAGCTTGACGCGGAGAACCAAAAAATTTTATTTTGAAATGGAAGTTAATTCTGTTAACTAACATATATTCAAAAAATGCCTGGTAAAGTCTCTGAAAATATACGCCAATTTGTTAGAAAATTCAAATTAGTCTTAGCCCGTCTGACAGGGATATAATGTAGTAATATATGCCATATATAAGCATGTATATGTTGTGCCGCTTAGTCCTTTATGCCACAAAGCCCTACGTAAGACGATCTTGAAGAACTTAAAAAAACTGCTTAGCCTTTCAGTAAAGAAGATGAAGGCAATGATATGATGTCCTTGTTACTGTAATATTGGTGTATGCTATGCGATATATTCCCGCAAACCATAAACAGTAATATGATACTGCACTATTGTAAATGCCACATTGCCACTGTTTTGCAATAGCGCGTATCGAAATATATCAAACACATACTAACACAGGTCCGTTTATTTACATAAATACTCAAGAAACACCATCCTTGCTGATTTAAATTGAACTTCAATGTCTTAAGAAACGACACTCACCGTGCACATTAAGACACAAAGGCCAACATCACTATACTTCAGCATGAATGCATGTGCGCGCAAAGTATCTCCGCATTGATGATAAAATCAGCCTTTGCCTATCTGTTAGCTTTCAACTTGTGCTATGATTCTTCAGACATGAAATGTATGCACAGAATCTTCTTTCAATACTCATTTATTCAAGGGATCTTGCTAAACAAGAGTCATATACGAATCTTTGAAATTCACTTAGCCGCGAGGCTACTTAACACTAGTATTTTTACGCCATGCTAAGAATCAGTACTCTTTTCTACGTCACAAACCACAATATGGCGGAGCAAAAGTTCGCACAGGAAGTGGCAAAAATCGGGACTTTGGAGAGCTATAAAAATCTTTTGAGACAGCCAATTTTGATTCTGTTTTCAGAAATGAAATCAGGAAAGTGAGCACTTTAAATTGAGCCAATAAAAAAGGGGTCGAAAATTTCGTTGCAGTAGCACTTTAAAAATACCCTGCTAGCAGGGCATGAAGGAAAATTTCCTTTGCCCTTCGTTGCCCTATACCCCATAAGTTCTAACTCCTAAGTATTTTATGTACTACCAAACTGAAAAAGCCTACATACCAGGAATCAACTTATGCTTTTGGTCATATCTAGTCTCCAAAATAACTGGTGTCAAGCCATGGATATCAACTTCTTTGGAATTTCCCAGGTTAATGTAAACCATTATACCGTTTTCCTGAGGAGCTAATGGTTCGCCTTCATATGCTATGCATTAAGAATCTAATACAGACTTGCTTGAATCCAAATTAGCATCAGAATTATCACTGCTATTCGACAAAATCTTGCTACATTGTTTGTATTAGTTTGCGTTATTTGGTTTGTTTCAATTTCTTGTGGTCTGCTCTTTACGTCAAATTCGTCTGATTTGTTTCCAGTCTCCGAACCATATTTTTATTGCAAAATTATTACAAAAATGTACAAAAACTCATGTTTGTATTTCAAATTGGACATTTTTAAGGTCAAATTCTCGAATTCTCCGCTGTTGCGTACGAAATGAATGAATAAAAAAATTTGTTTTATTGGCACTTTAATGACTATATCTTGTCCATGGCTTATATATAATACAATACACTATTTGTAGTGAATATACTATTTGTTCGTTTTTGAAGTAAATTGTTATAATAAGGACCAGCATGAAGACATTCAATGACCTTTTTATTCCAATTAATTTTTAGAACTCTCTTGGTTAAATAATTCATAACAATGACACTACTCCTAATTTCTACATACAAGCATCTTTCATTATACTTGTTACATTTAAAGCCCCATGTTATTTTCTTGAAGCAATCTTTCCAACACTCTCAATCATGTGACCCTGCACATGTTAAAAACAACAGTGATTCGGACAAATTGTATAGATTTGTATTACGCAAACGTTAAACCGATGAAGAAAAATCTAATATTTTGTGTTTGTATTTGCAAAAGAACAAATAAATTGCGGAAATAGTCGAAAAGGATCTTTTGTGATTGTGCAGTGTAGAAAGGCTGTTATATTTTATCTGTATAAGCTGAAAAACGATTTAAAAACATGGACATACAATAGCCTTCTATGGCTGTGATTATTAATAAATCATGGTAAAAACTGTCACTGTCAAATTATTTGTTACTGTATGTTAAATAATTTATATTTGTCCATCCATTTTTAACTTTTAATTTTGCTGTGATAGACGAATGTTACATTGGACCATATGAAGGTTTTTACTCATAGCATGATGATATGCCATCCAAAAATATCCAGACATTTATTCATGCAAACTGTAAAAAATATTAAGTACACCATGCACTATACAGGTTAATTCTAACTTTTGGATAGCCTTATATGAATAAAGAATAATAATTTGTCATTTGACGATGACGTCATTTCCGGTTTGCCATGCGTTATTAGGCCGTTGTCAGTTGTATCGCACTGGGCTGAAAATATGTTATAAGATTCCATAGAAAAACGAATTTGCCATTCGTGTGATCAACTGTCAGTATAGGTCATATATAGTATGCATCTCATTCACAGATTCATTCACTAATCACTATCAACGTGACTAAAAGTATATTGTAGACACGGGTTGAAACATGAATAGCAACTCATTTCCATACATCGAAAATTATCTAAAGGTTGATGTGTACTCACTTTCTTTTTATCGCGCGAACTACTTTTTGCCACCGTTGGTGTTTCCGCTGGTTCAGGTGCCACGTGGTATTGGCGAAAAATATGCTTAGCTTCATTGAATTAACGAGTGATCTACGTTTAATCAATAATGTATGTTCAATTATACAACACTGAGTTTTACAGACATCATATTATGTCTATTTCTTTTTTGAACAATGTTTCTTGTTATAGTCGTAAGTTGCACTTTTGGCATCAGTTAGTACTTTATCCGGAATATCAAACGTGTCAACTTTCTCCGATTCCATGGCCAGCTTAACTGTGATGATGCTGCCTAAAGTCTCTTCTGGATCGAGTCTTGGGCGGAAGCATGTCTTCTTTTTTCTGATGATTGAAAATATTTGTTCTTCTTTGGCATTTGAATGCGGAATAGTCAAAATAAGTCGAGCGAGCTTTCTCAACCTCGGGAAACGCAAGGCTTTCTCTGCTGCATTTTTCATTCCACCGATATAGTTCCACAGTGCATCCAATCGCAAGTCGCCCGTCTCTGTTTTACACAATTCTATGTGATGGGGTGGAATATCATCATCATTAAGAAGTTGATAATCGTGAAACTCCTCTGTCAAAGCATCAAATTCTGTAGGTTCCTCGTACGGCAAAAGGTTTGGAAACCTATAATACACAATACAAAATGTTTTATAAAGACCGATGACAAAGTAGTGAAGTCAAACATACATTACAATGGTACTGTTTATATACCTCTTAACAAAATATGTAATGCTATCCAGATTCGCTTCTCGACGATCTGCCCAATTAATAACCACAGCATTCTTTAACAAGTCATCAGAATGTGAAAGGTTATTCAGTGCATATTTGTATGCCGTTGCATGAAACATGCGAGCCGCTTGGTAAAATTTCTGTTTCTGAGTAATATCTCCACCATTAAATAGCCGATTATATTTCAGAAACGTCGCCTCGATATAACAATCTAAACCACTTTATTTCGCTCAAAAACAGCGTTACAAAGAAAAACGTTAACTGAACACCAATAAAAACTATCTAACACCGTCCCAAAGTTCCTTGCGCTTCCATCAACCGTCGCCATTTTATTTCGCTCTCAAAGAAGCATGGCGGAAGGAAATAGTTTGCGTGAGAATCCTGCATCTTTAGATGACATCACGGCGGTTCCAGATAAGGAAGTATCGAAATCAGGTAACTCTAAGGCTAAAGCTTTAGTTCAGTCCATTTTTGCGGATCCAGGAGCGCTAGAATTGCTTCAATCCGCTCTCAATATTACGCCAAATACAAGAGCGACCAAGGCTCGTGTTATTGATCCTGAGATACAAATTATCAATGCCGGGGCGTCCAAGGCCCATTTATCGGCTCGGACAGATGAACAAACAGTGTCCGAAAAGACTTTTGAGGCTAATGAACCTCCACAAAAACGACCTCGCATTGACTTAGAGGCGAGCGATTCGCAACACGGGTTCGACCTGGAGGATATTGAGGATGAGTCAACTTCGCCAGCCTCACGTTGGCAGGCAAGTAATGAACTCTCGGACTTTATTGAGTCCTTTCGAAAACCTCTGGAGTCATTTGATCGCAAGGCTATCTGCCGCAAATTTCCCCGACCTGATGTGGAGGCTGCGTATACTCCTGTGATAGACAATTATTTGACAGGTCTGATTCCAGGTCTAAAACAAGCAGATAAAGAATTTCGTTTTATGCAAGACCGAGTGTTGGATGTTTTGGGTCCTTTGGCCCTCGTGTATGAACACCTCAACCAGATGGTAAATTCAACATGGGCCTTCTAAGACAACTGGGAATTCGAATAATCATTTATCTCGACGACATGTTAATAATGGCAGAATCTGCAGACTTAGCAGCAAATCATGCACAAATATCAGTAAACATTCTGGAGTGTTTGGGTTTTACAGTAAACTTCCAGAAGTCTGTTCTCGAGCCAACAACAATAATCGAATTTCTAGGTTTCCTAATAAATGCCAAAACAATGTCCTTGTCCTTACCAAAGGACAAGGTGCGCAAAGCAAAGAAAGAATGCCAGAGTATATTAGACAACCCCCGGCCATCAGTTCAACAAATTTCCAAGCTGTTAGGGTATCTAAGCTCAACGATCCAAGCAGTGTTTCCGGCTCCGATACATTTCCGGCATCTACAGATAGACAAGAACAAAGCATTGCTAGTCTCCCAGGATTATTCAGCCACCTTTCAACTCAGCCCAGAAGCGGTAGACGAGTTGATTTGGTGGAGGGACAACTTAGATGCATGGAACGGGAAAGCTCTTGTATCAGGGGAGCCAGACCTAGTAATAGAAACCGATGCATCCCAGCAAGGTTGGGGTGCCTCCTGCATGGTGGTGTCAACTGGGGGAAGATGGACACCTCAGGAGCAATCTCTCCATATCAATTGCTTAGAACTATTAGCCGGGGCATTTGCACTCAAAGCATTTGCAAAGAACAGAGCAGAAATAAGGGTTCGTTTGTTAATGGACAATACAACCGCAACATATTACATCAACAAAATGGGAGGAACCCATTCCCCAGTTTTAACCACTCTAGCTATAAATCTATGGGAGTGGTGTCTCTCCCGGGGAATTGTGATAGAGGCTCAACACATTCCAGGGGTGCTAAATGTGGCGGCAGACAGAGAATCCAGGGTTTTCGCCGATCACAACGACTGGCAACTAGCCCCTCAGGTATTCAAACACATAAACAACCTATGGGGCCCTCTAGAAATCGATCTATTTGCCTCTCGATTAACAAAACAACTTCCCCGGTTCGTGAGTTGGCGACCCGACCCCGAGGCAGAAACTTGCAATGCCTGGGCACTAGATTGGCACTGCCTTCAAGGATATGCATTTCCCCCATTTTCACTAGTGGGAAGGTGTCTGAAACAAGTAGTAGACCAGAATGTTCAAACTTTAGTGTTAATCGCTCCAGTGTGGAAAACACAGCCCTGGTACCCATTGCTTCTAAAACTGCTTGTAGCAACCCCCCTACTTTTACCACACTTTCCAGGACTGTTGTCGCGACAAGTAGAGATTCATCCTCTAACGAATCTCCAATTAGCAGGCTGGCTTGTATCAGCCAATCCTATTCGACAGCAGGAATATCGCAAACAGCTCAGGACTTGCTCCTTGCAGCATGGCGGAAAAGCACTACAAATACTTATGCTTCCGCCTGGCGAAAATGGGTCAGCTGGTGTGGTAAATTCCAAATTAATCCCATTCACGCAGATATTGCAGCCATTTTAGATTTTTTGACTGCTGAGTTTCAGTTGGGGAAGGCTTATAGGACATTGAATGTTTATCGTTCTGCAATATCCATGACACATCCAATAGTCGATGGAGTTCGGATAGGAGAACATCCCCTTGTCACTCAATTATTAAAAGGGATTTTTAACTCCAGACCTCCACTACCCCGATATTCATCAACGTGGGATATACAAATGGTACTCAATTATATTGATTCATTGAAAGAGAATCAGTCACTTTCACTTAAGCTCCTATCCCAGAAGTTAAGTGTTCTTTTATTGTTGACATAGATGGAAAGAGCTTCAGAAATAGTTCCACACGATATTCGTTTTCGTCGTTACCTTCCGGAAGGTGTAGTTTTTGAATTACCTACCTTGCTCAAGAAGTCACGCTTTTCAAAAGCTTGTAAAAGATCCTTTCACGCTAGTTTTCCGGACAACCCGAATCTTTGTGTCGTATCTTGTCTCCGCGAGTATGAAGCTCGCACTCAGTGTTTTCGCACTCCATCAGACGAAATGTCAAACAAATTATTGCTGTCATATATTCGACCGCATAAATACATCTCGACAGACACTTTAAGTCGCTGGGTGGTTGAGTTCTTGAAGAATGCGGGGGTGGATACCAACATTTTTAAAGCTCATTCAACTCGCAGTGCTTTAGGTTCAGCAGCTGTTAACGCTGGTTGTTCCCTTAAGGATATTTTAAGTCTGGCTGATTGGTCCAATGACTCTACGTTTAAGCGATTTTATTACAGACCAATTTGTGAGAACCCTATTGTGCAGACTGTTCTTTCGAAATCCTCGTTAAATAGTTCATGAGTAGCTTTTAACTTACATTGTTATATCAAGGCGACGTTTCTGAAATATAATTTCAGATTATGCGAGGGCCGCTTGCGGCCTGAGGTATAATATGAATTATATGAAGAATAAGGAGACGAGATATAACAAAGGTTCCCTCCCACCCTTCCCTTTGGATATAATTATCTCATGAACTATTGTTTGTATCCTGAGTTACGTTTGTTTTCTTTGTTTTTTCTTTGCAGAGGCTTCAATAAAATGGCGGCGGTTGATGGAAGCGCAAGGAACTTTGGGACGGTGTTAGATAGTATTTTTGTTTCAGTTAACGTTTTTCTTTGTAACGCTGTTTTTGAGCGAAATAAAGTGGTTTACATTGTTATATCTCGTCTCCTTATTCTTCATATAATTCATATTATACCTCAGGCCGCAAGCGGCCCTCGCATAATCTGAAATTAATCAAGCATCTGGAGTTCAAACCAACTTCTAAGAACGCATCTATAGGAAGAAAATTGTTGCATGATGGGAGCATTAAATTTTGACTTTACACTGAGACCAAAGTATTTATACTATCGTACATCAAACATAGATACAAAAAACCTTCCGAAATCCTACCATCTTTTTGGTTGCTGGCATTTTCAATATCTACAGCCACAGCGGAGCTGGATGCCAAGGCATTGATTGTTAGAAACTTGCAGCCAAGCTTTCTAATAAACCTTTGGATGTGACCATGAAGTCGTGTTATCATAGGGTCTTCTCTCTGAAGCAGCAGATTCGCATTGATAAAAAGCTGTAATGAGAACTGATAAAATAAAAGAAAGACCTCAAGAAGAGGGTTTTGAAAGTGGTCTTGAAGTCTTCGAAATTGTGGCGAATCATCCTCTTCAGACAAAAAGTAGGACTTTAGTGATGGTAAAAGCTTAAGGGCACGTCCAACAGCGGCTTCAAGAGACAACCTCCTTGTGCTGACATATTTAACAAGGCGCCTGTACTCTTGGTTACAAAACAAATAGAATGACTCAAGCTGCACCTACAGTGAATGTTCAATACAATTACATTTTTGGAGTACACACTAATACTTTTAAATTATGTTAACAAAAGGATAATACATTTGTAACACATTTTGGAAACACACCATGTGCTAGTATAATTATGACACCCATGCAAAAACAATTTAGCAAGTATCTGTTAAGTTGGTATGCTAACCTTTCTCTTGGAACTTTTGTCAAACCAATAGAATAAGTCGACCAAGAAATCCTGCACATCAAACCCAGAAACTGTTGAAAACTTTTCTGCAGCTTTACATGCAGTATTATGGATGATATGACAGGGGCAGCCATTAACAAAAATGTTTGGATTTTTTTCCAAAACTCTTGTCATGATGGAATTTCTTTTCCCTACATTTACTGCTGTGTTATCCACACTTAGAGCAACGCAATTTTGCCAGCTGACCTGATTTTCATCAAATACTTTATTCATGTTGTCAAAGAGTGCCTGAGCTGTACTTTCTTTATTAGCACCCATGTCAAGAAGTTGTGAAGCCACCTTTCCTTTAGCATCATCAAACCGACAGATCAATATTGGATTTAACTTCTTTAACCCCTCCTCATTGGAGCCATCTGTTGCAACAGAATATGCATCACTGTTCATATCTTTAACCAGTTCTGACCTGAAAGACATATTTGGGCAGGACCATTATTAGTCTAATAATTTAGACATACCTGTACAACACAAAAATACATTTACTTAAAATATGGTCGTAATGCATCATTTATGATGCAAGTTGTTTTCTTGCGGCCAGAAGCATATGATTTAGCAATTTTGGAGTCAGTGAACACTTCTCGGATGGGTGGTGAGAGACTGTCAGCCATCTTGAAGGATGCATTGTGCTTAACAATGTTAAGAGCCATCTTTACTTCTGCATTAATGATCTATAGGACAAAAAAAAATTGTTGACTAATCAGTGAATTGTCAACAACAAAATGGCAGATCATTGCCATTTAAGAGAGGGTACAGAAAAATAGTTTGCAATTCACTTGCACTCAAGAAAAATTTGCATGCAGCTGAAGTAAAGTTACATCAAAAATATACTGCCAGGTATTTCAGAAAAAAAAGGGTTACATGTTCCCAGAAATCACACACCCTAAGTTCAATGATGCAACACAACAAATTTATGCATAACCATTTTATGTACAGTACAGTACCTTTTTACTTAAAGTGTGATTTGGTTGCTCCAACTTCTTTTGACTGTTCAACTGTTGTTTGAACTTGATGTGCGTGGCTGACTTACAATGGCGGGCAATGTCTCCAAAACCTTGATGCGAGCAACTCAACTTCCTCGGGCAGACAGTACAGAAAAACGAATATGGATCTCCAGCTGCAGGTTGAATAAATTGTTTTTTCTTGGTCCACTCATTGTCAAATTTACAATTGTATGTCGCTGATCCTGATAATTTTCTTGCACATTTTTTTGTTGTCTCACCATGTTTGGCAGGTGTTGGCTCTTTTTTAACTGGAGATGGCTGTACGTTTTCAACCTTTATCTTCTTTTTAGGGATTGGTGAGAAAAAAGACCTAATGTTCCCTTTATCATTTTTTCCAGACTTCATCAGAGGGTCTTTATCTACTGATAAACAATCTTTGTTGATCAGTAGAACAAAATGATTTGGCTGCCAATTCTTCAAATCCACATTGCTTGTGTGCGACCAGAGAATTGAGATTGTTCCACCACTGTTCTTGTTAGCCTTTGGTGTGAAGACTCTGTTCAGATCCTTGCGATTTACAAATGAACTGACAACTTCTGGATACACAGAGTTTATAGCACAGCCTAAAATATTGGAAAGAGCAGCTACGTGTCTCAAGCTGCTGTATGTCCCTGATTTCACAGAACTGATAATGTCCTCTTCGATACTCTCATAGGCTGTATCGCTGTAGTTGGAGTATATTGGAATGTCATATTCTGATCTGTTTCTGATCATTTCGTTTACAACTTTGTTTCTCAGCTCAAGTGCAAGATCACAGTTTCCAGTGTAGTAAAGAGAGATCGCGTTGTACCGGCAATTTCCATCACCTTTGGTCATAATAGGAAAAAGGTCTTTACTATCTTCATCTTGTGGCAATAATGAAAGCGCTGTTTGATCAACGTCCACGTTACTGAATGAGAATCGCCTACCGTTTGTTTCAAATTCCTCAAATCCATAAGAAGTTATGGCCTCTTCGTTTACACAGATAAAAAGATACAGGTCGTTTACACTGATACAGGTCATCATACCTGTCATGTATTATTAATAGCTTTTCATGCAAGTTATTGTAATGAGCTTTCCTTGTAGTTGTAGCGGTCGCCATCATGGCTGCAAGCGCAAGACGTGCGCCGCGAGCTGTGGCACGAGCAATGGGCGCGAGGCTGCCATCCCCATAACCCCCCCCCCCCCCGGCCTTCACGCCCGACCTCGTTCCAGACTCTCTTCTCTGACGCTCCTGCCGCGTTGCGAGCACTGAGCTATACTATGCTATGCTATAATATTTAATATAGTATAGCTCAGTGGTTGCGAGCCGTTAAGTGCGCACTTAAATGTATTATGCACTGATCACGAACACAAAATGTGTCGCCTAAAGTTCTAAAAAGTCCAAAGTCCTAAAAATTCCTTAAATCCTAAAATGCATGCTATTATTATTGCAATTGTGGGAGATTTTCGTCAAAGGCGGGTGAAATCAAGTGTAAAATTTAATGCGGGAGAGAAGTCCTAAATGCGGGTGTCAATGCGGGTGAGTTCACATCTCTGCATACATAACTTTTTTTCTCAAAAAACAATATATTTCCTCAATCCTTCACAAAAATTATGAGACCACTGTGGTGAAAATATGATTTTTGCTCCCCCCCCCCTACAGAGCAGTGTTGCTCCCGTTTGAGTTGAAATTGTGTAGCACAATGCTTGTAATAACTATCAACATTGTTTTGAAGGGGGAGAGGGGAATGACGAGCTCCTGGTGGTATGAATATGCTGATTTTATAGATAAATATGCAAGTCTCAATATATTTTGTGAAGGATTGCTGGTCCTACCAAAGTCAGCGTTAGATTTTTAGTTTAGAGCTTTTGACCGTTACAGCAAATCCTTCAAGCGCTGGTGCACAAACCAAGTAAGCTGATCAGAAAGTGTATTTTGCAAGACAAAATGCATCCAAAGCGTGTTTATACAATTCCAACCAGCAATGAAAACGACTAAAAGAAGGAAACAAGGTCACAAGTGATCATGAATTCACAAATATTTTTATGAACTTGTTTGAAGCCTCAAGGCATTCATCAATTAAAATGCAGTAAGGATGTCGTCACTGTAGAAGATGTTTATTTTGTAGTATTTGCTCATTAGAAAACATTCTGTTTCATGCTTAGCACTGTGGTAACAGATATGGTATTTATAGTTATATAATTATAATAAAATTTTGGCTTATAATCCTTGCCATAATGTATTCCTAGTCATGCTCCTGACAAAAAAATGACAGCCAGTGAAGGTGACACCCTTACTGCGGATGTATCCTCTAGCAATGCATCACAAATGTATGTCATTGGGTTGTTGGCATTTGATGGAAATAATTTAGAGGTTTAATAAATGTGTATAATTTTTTGAGCAAGCTATTCTATTTTGTCATCACTGCATCCAGGATCCCATGAGATTACATCGCGCATGTGTTCATCAGTGCTAACACTTTGCTTCATCAGAGCAGAAAGCTTCTACTGAATAAAACAAAAAATTCGTCTTTTAAGATATCACTTATCAAGATTTGTTGGAATTTTTGCACTTTATGATCATCGTGATGGCCTCCCAAAGTGAAGAAGATAGGCTTTTATCAGAAGATGTGGTTTTATCACAAGAATCGGACATTGGTAGCTTGGCGGGAATCTTGCAAGGCATCCAAAGCTCCTTGGGGGACCTAGCTCAGGCTTCGAAAGATCAAGCAGCAGCTTTTCAAAACCTTCACGAAGATTTACTAGTCCAGTAAGATTCTGGGTACGAAATTGAAGATAATAACGACAAAACAAGCATGGTTGACCCAACACGTGTTGTAAATTGACTTGCTCAACTTAAGCAGCAATGGTGATGGTGCCGTTGGCAACAGTCAGGATAACTTTGAAACAGAGAAACATACTGACTTACTTGAAAGCCTGACACAGGCGCTTATTCCTTCGGAGAGAAAATCTCTCGCTATTGCAACCAAAATTGCTGATCTTGTAGACAGCATATTGTCAGGTAAACTTTCACCAGAAACTGTGAAAGAACAGGGCCAGAAATATTTTCCGCCCCAAAACTGTCAACGCGTCTGTACATCTACAGTTAACGAGGAGATCTGGGATTTACTACCCCCACAAAGCAGAACTGTAGTAGATCTTGCTTTTCAGCGAGTACAAGAAACCTTGACACAGGGTGTTTCATCATTAGCCCTTCTAGCTGATAAGTTAGCTAAAGATGTGCAGAATAAGAGAACTCCAGACATGATGGAAATTATGCATCACATCATGGACAGTCTTGTACTTGTGAGCCATGCAGACTGGAGTTTGAATATGAAAAGACGCTAACTGATCAAGCCTGACTTAAACGCTCCGTTTACTCGTTTATGTAAACCAGAAATAGCTACAACAACTCTTTGGACAGATGTGAGTAGAGTGGGGAAACAATTGCAAAAGAAAACCCTACAGCATAGCTATAGTCAGAGAAATCACTTCCATAAACCATATGACCGGCCTGGCCCGAGCTACAACTATAAAGGTCATAATACGAAGAAGACCTTTTTTATGGCACGGCCGTGCAGCATCCCAGACAGGGGTGTTGCACAAGAAAAACAACAAGAAGGAAAATTATAAACACAGGTAATATTTGATAAAGATTGTTCGAAAAATGTGTTAAGCAATAATTTGCAATGCCAGACACTGGCTTTTACTGCAGGCCAAGTAAAGAATAATCTATCCAACTGGGAATCTATTACACAAGACCCCATAATTTTAAGTGCCATTCAGCACTATAATATTGAGTTTCCAGAGAGCCCTCCTTTACAGGCTAATCCTCCTAAAAATACGATTTTCTCTCCATCTGAAAAAGAAATCATCAATAATGAAATTGCTAAACTCCTTAGCAAAGGAGTCATTGAGCAAGCTGCTTACACACCAGACAGCTGTCTCTCAAATGTATTTGTCAGGCCTAAAAAGGATGGCACTCACAGAATGATTCTCAACCTTAAATCATGAAATGAATTTGTGGCATATCACCATTTTAAAATGGACACTTTTCAAACAGCTGTTAAGCTCATTCAGCCAGGATGTTTCATGGCATCAGTAGACTTGATAGATGCCTACTATTTTATCCCTGTTGCTGCATAGGATCGAAAATTCTTAATGTTTAAATGACAAGATTAATTTTTTCATTTCACTTGCCTGCCAAATGGCTTGTCATGTGCACCCAGATTATTTACGAAAATACTCAAACCAGTGTATGCCCATCTCAGAACATTGGGGTACACATGCATGGGACATATTGATGATTCTTTACTTGTTGCTTCTGCCTTTAATGAGTGTGAAAATAATATCACTACAACAGTTCAGTTATTTACTAAACTGGGATTCACTGTACACCCTGATAAGTCAATTTTGAAACCTACTCAAGAAATAGAATTTATTGGGTTTTTGATAAACAGCCTGACAATGACAGTAAGATTGTCAACAACCAAAGCAATTAAAGTTCAGTCTGTCTGTCAAGACCTCTTGGGAAGCAACAAGCCTATAACTATCCGACATCTGGCTCATGTGATAGGAGTTTTAGTGTCCAGTCTTCCTGCAGTTCAATATGGGGCACTCTACTATAGAAAACCAGAGCTTAACAAAACTCAAGCCCTTAGGCACAATTATGGAAATTTTGATGCAATAATGCATCTGTCTGAGGGCTCAAAGGTAGAATTATCATGGTGGATTAACAATATTCTTAATTCACAGAGGTCACTTACTATAAGTAACTCAGATATCACTTTAACTACAGATGCCTCACATCTAGGATGGGGTGCAGTGTTACACAAAGAACAAACTGGAGGGCATTGGAACCCACAAGAACAGGAATTTCACATAAACTATTTAGAATTGAAGGCAGTTTTTATAGGATTGAAATCCTTGTATAACAACTGTAAAGATATACACATTTGCATAGAGTCAGATGACACCACAGCTGTGGCTTATATCAATCACATGGGCGGCGTCAAGTCAGAGGACTGCCATTACATAGCACTCCAAATTTGGGAGTGGTGTATTTCAAAACAAATCTGGTTAAGTGCCCGCCACATTTCTGGGGTCCAAAACGTCCAAGTTGATACAGCTTCAAGGGAATTTAATGACTCTGTTGAATGGTCACTATCAACAGAGGTGTTCCAATCTATTCTCACACAATGGGGATCATTTGATGTTGACCTGTTTGCATCAAGGCTTAACAACAAAGTTAATGAATATGATGCGTGGAAACCTGACCCAGGCGCAAAATTTATTGATGCATTTAGTTTTAGTTGGGAACCTTATTTTTTCTATGCATTTCCACCTTTCAGTGTGATTGACAAATGCTTGAAGAAAATAGAGGAAGACAAAGCAGCGGGAATTCTTCTGGTAGCATTCTGGACAACTCAGGCATGGTTCTCAATTCTAATGAACTTATTGGTAGACGATCCCCTGGTTCTCCCTCAGGCAGACAACCTGTTACTATTACCCCACACGGGGGCGCAACACCCGCTCAAGAAAAAACTACGATTGATAGCATGCAAACTATCAAGACAAGCCTCTCTCAGAGAGGTGTTTCTGACAAAGCAGCAGAAATTATCATGCAATCCTGGTCAAATTCTTCCATCAAACAGTACAACACCTACCTCCAGCCCTGGCTTAAAGTGTGTAGTGAATGGCATATCAATCTATATGATCCACCTATAACAAAAGTTCTTGATTTTCTTACCTCTCTTTATGGAAGAGGTCTCTGGTATGGTGCAATTAACACTGCTAAGTCAGCAATATCAGCAATTACTGTGACTAGAAACAGCCCTACCATCAGAAACCATCCGCTCATTTTGCAGTTTATGAAGGGAGTTTTTAAGAGCAGAGCTCCTGTCCCTCGATATGACTCGACTTGGGATGTCCAACCGATGTTATCTCATTTATCCTCTTTCACTGCACCAGTTGAATGAGACCTTAAATCCCTTACGCTCAAGCTGGTTGTGTTAGTGGCTCTAGTATCAGCACAGAGGATTCAAAGTATTCCTTTACTCAATTTACAATTCATGAAATCAAGTAGTGACCAAGTCGAATTTGCTTTACCAGAACACATAAAACAAAGCCGACCCGGTTACAAAGTTCCATCGGTTATCCTTAAGGCATACCCGATAGATTCTGCGTTGTGTGTTCTCACACATTTGAACGAATACCTTGAAAGAACAAAAATATTGAAGAAAGATGAGAACAGACTGTTCATTAGCTTTGTTAAGCCTCACAAGGGCGTTTCGAAAGACACCATAGCCAGATGGATCCATACAGTCATGGGTGATGCAGGAATTGACGTCACTGTATTTAAACCACATAGTACACGATCGGCAGCAAGCTAAACAAGCATGTGTTCCTATGCAGGACATACTAAAACAAGGGGGTTGGTCAAATCAGCGAACATTTGACCGGTTTTATAATAAACCAGTTTGACAGGATTCTGTATTTGCAGAGTTGGTCCTAAAGTAATTATAAGCAGTAACTTAACGGAACTGAATAAATAAGCTCTAGCTGTTGTATTCATTAGATTGTTATGTTCATTACAATTGTTATGTTAGGCACGTGTTGTCACTCATGTGAATGCTGGCTTTAAAATCTCATGGGATCCTGGATGCAGTGATGACAAAATAGAATTGAAAATTAAACGAGACTTACCTGGAAATTGAAGTTTGATTGGAATTCTATGAGTCATAACACTGCATCAAGGGATCACATGCCCACCACTGCGGGTCCCACCCTTAACACTGATGTATTTCCAGCAAGATTGGGATGTTTAGCAGAATATGTATGAATTTATGGGATAACATTTACATTCAAGCTTTAAAAACTGATAAACACATGCACGATGCAACTCATATGATCCCTCGATGCAGTGTTATGACACATAGAATTCCAATCAAACTTCAACTTCCAGGTAAGACTCGTTTTATTTTCAATTAAAATGGAAAATTATGGGAGAAACCCACCATGACGAATTTGCATACTCAAAACCCTGACCATGATACAGAAACAATGAAAATACAACTAGATTTACCAAAGTTCAATGTACTGCCCTCAACAATAAAATCTAAGGTGTGGGAAAATATGAGCCACCAGAGTTTTTGTGACGAAATACATAGAATATATAATGAAGTTGTTCATTTTAGAAAAAAATATCTTGGAGCTACCTTCTGGCAGAGCAGGTAAATTTGTCATTGAAGAAATGATATTCTGGAACCAAGCTCAATTCGAATTCAGATTTGAATTCGGTGGCCTTGAAAGCATTTATGGTGCTTCCTTCAATAATTTTGCAAAAGGTTTATCCAAGATAGATTTGTTAAATCTTCAAGAGTCAGATCTGTTGAAGATGCCTCCAGAATCTTTGCCAAGTTAGTCTTTCAAAGGAAAATTACAGCAGCCATAAAAATGCTGGATAAAGAAGGTTCAACAGGACTATTAAGAGGGTTTAACAGGACTATTTAAGCTGTCTGATGAAGTTATAACTCAACTGAAGGAGAAGCATCCCTTACCTGCAGAGATTCTGGATGGCCCGGTCGACCTAGTTCTACCAGGCATTTTTGAGTTAATTCATGAGCAGTGAATCTTTGTCTCCACCTTGAAGCCCAAAAGCTCAGCTGGTTCCTCTGGTATGGATGCAGAACTATACTGCCGAATCCTGTGCTCAAAGAATTTTGCTGCACTGGGGACTAAAATTTAGTTACCATCCATCCCTACTTGAAGGCTACACCTACCGTTGATTGAAATTGTTTCGCTATTTGGTGCCAATGAGCTAATATGATTATCCGTGTTGACAAGTGTAGTACCTTTGGCATTAAGAAAGCAATCACAAAATCAGTGCAATACTTGCCCAAACTCGTCATTCATAATAATATAATACCAACAATTACGAGCGGTGAAGCATTTAATTATCTAGGACGTTACTTTGACTTCAACATGTCGAATGAGAACCACAAGTATGAACTTATTACCCTTATCAGTGAGTTAATGTGTGAAATTGACTCAAAACCACTCCATCCAAAGAATAAACTTCGTGTATATAGTCGTTATATCCTATCAAAACTGTCATGGCATTTCACCGTCGCTACACTCTCCAAAACATGGGTCATCGAAAATATTGATTTCATAGTCAATCAATACATCCATAAATGGCTAGAGATTCCAATCTCGGTAACTCTTAGTTCTGTTTTCATTACTTCTAATAAATTCGGCCAAGGTATCTATCCTCCATCTGTAAAATTCATTCAATGCCAAACTGTTATTCGGAAAGCCTTAAAACTCTCTCCTAATGAAGAAATTAACGAGTTGTGGAAATCTACTAATACGCACACTAATATTCAATATGACGCCTATAACAGTTCCAAAGAAGTGATTAAAGATTTCCGCTTAGGACATGAAGTTAAACTCCGAGACCAGCTACATATTCAAGGATCCTTTTTCCCCAGTGTAACAAAGTTATCATTATTACAGCTAAACAAGGTGTGGTCTATCGCTCAATCCAAGCTTCCAAAGAATATTTACAACTTTACCATACAATATATCAGTAACTCTCTTCCCACACGCATAAACTTAAACAGAAGGGAATATCCTCGAGTTCAGAATGCACTTTTTGCCTTAACCCGGAGTCGTTATTACATGTGGTGGCTGGATGTCAATTTTATCTTGAGCGGTTTACATGGAGGCATAATTCGATCTTAAACTTTCTTGCTGATACATTGCAATCAGTAAATTATTGTACCCTTTACGCTGATATACCAAATTTCAAAAGTCCTACCATTATTACTGGTGATACATATTGTCCAGATTTGTTATTATCTTGCTCAAATGGTTCCCTATATGTGGTCGAGCTCACCGTCGGTTATGAGTCCAACCTAAGGAATAACGCTAAGAGAAAGAAATCTAAATATAAACAATTAATTTATCAGCTAAATGAAAAGTTTAAAAAAGTGAAATTTGATTATTATTAAATAATATGGCGGAGCATGGCAGAACATGTTATAAGAGCGTTTTTTGATGTAGTTCTTTTTATGCTATATATGGTTAAATAACAAGATAAATAATACAAATTATATATATTAGGAACGTTTTTAGAGTATAAATTTATACTAAGAACCTAGGAATCACCAAATTATTGGGAAATTGTCAAAACTACGAGATGTCGCGACAGCGGCGATCGAAATTGAAATGGACAGAGCAAATGAATATAGATTTGCTAGAATGTAAGAAGAAAGCGATGGAACTCCTTAGATCGGAAAACCCGCCATGCTATGTGAACGGCAGAAAGAAAGGCTACATACAAGTCATGAAAGATCTGTGGGACAAGAAAGGATACGAACACTTTGGATTGAAGAGCCAAAACCTGCGAGATCAAGCCGCTAGGCTTGAGAAAATTAACGCTGCAGCAGAAACTCGTGTTATCAGTAAGGTAAGCGGCGGAGCGGTTATAGTCGGTGAAAGAGAGCAGACATTAGGTGAAAACCAGAGAAGCCACAATGGGATTTCACAACACGACTTCATCAATGTTGAAAATCAAAACACCATTTGTAAAAATGCAAATTTGGAGGTAAACAGCAATCTGGATTTGCATACAGACAATGTTAGTGTCCAAAACAATCACGAACGGCAAGAAACAGAAGGCGTAGAAGGCTTTGAAATTATCAATAACTGCCCCGATGAACCACATGCTGACACACATGGAGCAGGACGTCTACCCGACTATGTTGCTGTTGATATACCATCGATTACTATATGGGGATGCAGAGCGGACGGCTCAAAAATTATGGTCAATTCGTCGACTATAATTGATGCTTATGATGAAATTACGCAATGGTGTAAAAATACTTTTCTCGTTCCATATGGTAAAATTGGGCGAGATTTTATAGACCACCTAACACAACATATAAACGAGTGGAATAACGCATCGCAAACACAACACATAGCGTTAAAAGCTGCAATTGTTCTTTTGGCAACGGCACTGCAAAAACCGAGCGTAAAATCGAAAGCAAAAGATCATAAAGAGTGTTTGGAAAAACGACTAGCGCTATGGAAAGAAGGAGAAATCGGGAGCTTACTTCGTGAAGGCCGGGCCATTCAAAAGCGTCTAGCAAAGGCTAAGAGGACGGAGCCTCCCAATAAAGCGAAGATATTCGCTAAATTGGTCATGGAAGGTCAGATCAATTCTGCCTTGAGATACCTTAGTGAGGCTGATTGCGATGGAGTGCTGCCTTTGACCGATGACGTGATAAGACAGCTTCACGAGAAACACCCTGAGGCACAAGAGGCCAAACTTGGCTCATTACTTTTCGGGCCATTGGAAGTGCACGATTCGCTATATCAGCGAATCGATGGTGAAATGATACGCGAGTCAGCCCTGCGAACCAAGGGATCCGGTGGCCCTTCAGGAGTGGATGCAAATGGATTCAAGCGTATATTCGCATGTAAATCGTTCAAGAAATCAGGCATGAACCTGTGTGAGGCAGTAGCAAAAATGACCCGGCGGTTATGTACAGAATACATTGACCCGAGAACTATCGAGCCTATTTTAGCTAGTAGGCTTATACCTCTTAACAAAGGCGAGGGCGCAGTTCGTCCAATTGGCGTCGGGGAAGTTATCAGGAGGATTGTCGGGAAATGTGTTATGAAGGTGATTAAGTCCGACGTGATTGATGCCAGTGGGTCGTTGCAGGTGTGCGCAGGTATTAAGAGCGGAAGTGAGGCAGCGGTTCATGCGATGCATTCCATTTTCGAAGCAGATGAGTCAGATGCCGTTCTCCTGATTGATGCCTCAAATGCATTTAATGCGCTCAACCGAGCGGCTGCTCTCCACAACTTATCAGTTCTGTGTCCATCAATGTCAATCTACGCAATTAACACTTATCGCGAATCAGCAAGACTATTCATATCTGGTGGAGGAGAGCTCAAGTCTAGTGAGGGTACCACACAAGGGGATCCCCTGGCTATGGGGATGTATGCTATCAGTCTTCAACCCCTGATCACCGGTTTGAATGTGTCAAGCAACGTTAAGCAATGTTGGTTTGCCGACGACGCGAGTGCTGCGGGATCTCTCAGCGAAGATATCAAGCGATGGTGGGAACACCTGAATGAAGTTGGCCCTAACTTGGGATACTTTCCAAATGCTAAGAAATGCTGGCTGATCGTAAAGCCTGGAAAAGAAAAAAGTGCTCATGACATTTTTGATGGAACAGCGATCAATATCTCTGTGCAGGGGCAAAAACATTTGGGCGCAGCCCTGGGTTCTAGGGCTTTTCTGGAAGAATACGTCGACGGCAAGGTAGATGACTGGGTTAGTCAAATCGTCAAGCTAGCTGAATTCGCAGTGTCACACCCACAAGCCTGCTATGCCGCCTTCACCTTTGGCCTCCGCCATCGATGGACGTATTTTCTTAGAACACTTCCAGATATAGAAGATTTACTGGAACCTTTAGAGCGGGCTATTGCTGATGTCCTGATACCATCAATTACGGATCATCACTGTACAAAGAGTGAAAGGGACCTCCTGGCACTCCCAGTACGAATGGGTGGTCTTGGCCTTATAAATCCTAGACAGGATGCAGCATTGCAGTATGAAACATCGATAAAGACCACAGCGCCACTTGTAGAGAAAATTATCGCACAAGCCTACGAAATTCCAGATGACTCTGTTATTCACACACTGCAGCAGAATGCGCGAACTAAAAAGAACGAAGTACTTCAGGCTAAACGGGATGGTATTAAGAACTCTCTACCCCCGAAAACACGGCGTGCTATGGAACTAGCAACTGAAAAAGGTGCTTCCAACTGGCTAACAGTTATTCCCATTAAAGAAATGGATTACAACTTGAATAAGGGTGAATTTCGAGACGCAGTGAAGCTGAGATATGAGTGGGAAATTTCTGATAAACCATCAATATGCGTATGTGGTGCTACTTTCAATATTGATCACGCAATGATCTGCAAGCGAGGTGGGTTCATTATACAGCGTCACAATGAGCTGCGAGATCTTGAGGCTGATTTGCTTAACATCGTCTGCAATGATGTCGAGGTTGAACCCCTTCTTCAAGAGTTAACCGGTGAGGTGTTACCAAGAGGAGCAAATACAGCATCCGACGCTCGCCTAGATATCCACGCACGAGGGTTTTGGGAGAAACAAAGGTCCGCGTTCTTCGACATTAGGGTTTGTCACCCCAACGCGGATTCCTATAAAGAGTTGTGCCCTCAACAGATATACAGGCAACATGAAAACGAGAAGAAGAGGAAATATGCCCAAAGAGTGATGGAGATAGAACATGGAACGTTTACACCACTAGTATTCACAACGACTGGACGCATGAGTGACGAGTGTAAGAGGTATCATGGCAGATTGGCAGAGCTTATAGCAGTAAAGAAAGGCGAGGATTACTCTACGACAATGTCTTGGATACGAGCCAAGGTCTCCTTCGCCATCTTGCGGTCAGCTCTACTTTGTCTCAGAGGGACTAGAGCACCCAGGAGGATTTTGACGAACTTTCAAGAAACGGACTTCGAAGTAGACAATTTTCGTGCCAAAATTTAGGCTTAGACTTTTATCATAAATTTTTATTATATATATATACATTTTTATTATAACATATACCATAACAATATTTGATAATTGGACTCACTTTTCTTTATACATATAATAGTTATTAGTAATTAATCTCAAAAGAAATAAAAAAAAAAAATAAAAAAAAATAAATTATTATTATTGTTATTATTATTGTTATTATTATTGTTATTATTATTGTTATTATTATTGTTATTATTATTGTTATTATTATTGTTATTATTATTGTTATTATTATGGTTATTATTATTGTTATTATTATTGTTATTATTATTGTTATTATTATTGTTATTATTATTGTTATTATTATTGTTATTATTATTATGCTATTATTATGCTATTATTATGCTATTATTATGCTATTATTATGCTATTATTATGCTATTATTATGCTATTATTATATTATCAATGCTTTGAATCGAGTGGCTACCCTGCATAATATTCGTGTGCTGTGTCCGGTGATTGCTGTTTACATCATTAACACCTATAGAGAGCCAGCTCGGCTGTTTATTACAGGAGGGAAAGAGATTTTATCAGCTGAAGGAACGACACAGGGAGATCCGCTAGCTATGGCCGTGTACAGCCTCTCATTACCAGTCTACAAGTGGCGTCAAAGGTGAAACAGTGTTGGTTCGCAGACGATGCTAGTGGAGCTGGTACTGCTGAACAGATTAAGAAATGGTGGGATGCCTTGACTGTTCTGGGACCTGACCTAGGATATTATCCGAATGACAGCAAGTGTTGGATTATTGTGAAACCAGACAAAGAGAGAATTATACGAGAAGTGTTCAGAGAAACAAATATCAACATCACAACCGAAGGAAAGAAACTTCTCGGAGCGGCTGTTGGCTCACAGCAGTATCGAGAGGAATATTTCAGCGACTTAGTATCTGAATGGGTCAGCGAAATTGCTCAGTTGGCTGAATTTGCCTTGCGTCAACCACAAGTGTGTTACACAGCCTATACGTTTGGCCTAAAACATTGGTGGACCTACTTTTTAAGAGCACTGCCAGATATTCAAGATTTACTGCAACCACTTGAGAATGCGATATCCCAAGTGCTCATTCCTGCCATAATTGGTCATGAATGTAGCCAACAGGACAGGGACATCCTAGCATTACCCGCACGACTGGGAGGAATGGGTTTATTAATGGGTATTAATTAAATAATTATAATTATAATTATAATTATAATTATAATCATATAAGAGTAATAAGAGTAATAAGAGTAATAAGAAGAATAAGAAGAGTAAGACGAGTAAGAAGAGTAAGAAGAGTAAGAAGAGTTAAATAATTATAATTATATTATTTAGAATAATTATAATTATAATTATAATTCATTATCATTCATCAATTATCATTATCATTATTATTATTAAAGGTCTTCCTATTATATATTCTGTAAACGTAAGAAAGAATGGAATAACCCACAACTTATATCATACTAATACATTTAATCTGTAAATACAACATGTAACCAATTCAAGTAGACACTGGTAAACTACCTGTCAAAGAGAGGTTTACCTTTGTAATTTGTTTCATAAGAAAAAATGTCAATAAAGTTTTCATTATTATTATTGTTATTATTATTATCAAAACATCTATGCTGACTTGCCATCATTCTGGAATCCCTCAATAATACTTGTGAAGAATATCGTCCTGATCTACTAATTGTGACCAAAGACAATTGTCTTTATATCCTTGAACTAACAGTCGGGTACGAAACTAATCTAAGAAAAAATGTGCAGCGAAAACACGTGAAATATATTAAGATACGATTACGGGACAGCAGAAATATTTTAAATCAGTAAAGTTCGTCAATCTGTCGATTAGTGCACTTGGTGTTTTTGAGAAAGAATGTTCAGTCTTCATTGATATGTTGGAAAGTTTAAAATCCGACAAGGCTGGAGTACAATATTAAATCAAAAAAATCATTAAAATCGCAATAAGGTCAACATATTACGTTTTTTGTTGTAGAAACAAGGATTGGACAAACCCAGATTTACTAAAATTTTAAATTGCTTGTTATACTGTGTACTTGTGTAAATGTAAGGTGTTATAATGCATGTATAATCAAATTTTTATGTATCAAATTTTTATATATCATGTAGCTAATTGTAAATTACCTTTAACAGTGAGATTTGCAATTGTAAGTATGTATTAAAAAAAAGAAAGTTTCCATTATTATTATTATTATTATTATTATTTATATATGATGATAAACATTAATGGCACAAGCTTATTCTTTTTGGGATGCCTATGGATATTAATATAACTACCTTCTTCCCTTTACGATTTCACAGATCTCCACTGCCAGTCCGTATAACCCCAGCTTTGTGACTCTGTGTATAACAGCATATTAAAACAGCATAAATTCAAACGCTTTTTAGTTAAATACAAAGCCTAGTCGAGTTACATTAACGATTTGGCGACAGTATAATCGAGTAAACATTATGTTTTTCACTTTCCCTCCTTGCCTTATCTGCTTATGCAAATTTATTCAAATGAACTAGACATAAAACAACCAGAAATACCCACCGCCGTCGCTATGTTGTTCTACTTGAGCCGAAATATGATGCAATGCCAAGAGCATGGACATGCGCTATCCATGGTTGAAAACGACATTTTAGCTATGGATATACCTCTGCAAGTGCCCGCTTGGGGACTAGAAATACATGCATGTAGCAACCCCTTGCCTCGGTTAAATGAAATGAGTTAATGATTGTTAGAAATCTTATGTGGTTTGGAGGTTTTGGAGGGTACATGGTATCTGATGGTATGTGAAAAATAGAAATTCAGAAAAGTAGGAAAAAAGGAAATATTTTTCTGCACATGGAAACACTGAAGTCATAGCAACTCGCAACGGCCGTATATTTTTAAAGAATCAAAGTTTACCCTCGTATTTTTGTGAAAAAATGGCAAAAATACAACAAGATTCTTACCTTTTTCTGGAAGTTAAGTTACTCATCTATAGTCAGCGTTATGGTAAATTATTTCAATTATTAAAGGGTATTGGCAATAAATTTTTTTATTCTTGCGATCAATTAAGCATATCTATGGAATACTTAATTTTCTATTTTTACTTGTCCAGTGCATTTATTTGCTTAGATATATCCGAAAGCATTTGACAGTCATCCGCCATCTTGAAAAAAAACTCATATGCTAATATATGCGAAAATAAATTTGTGACATCAGGTGCAGGGGAGCAGATTTACAATAGTATGTGTGCAAGCGCATTCTAAGATGACTTTGACCAGAAACAACAGATAAACCAATTTTTTTCTTTCAATTGGATATAAAAACTAAGCGCTACTACCTTACTGTACGTATTAATGGTAAATTTAAAATAAACACGTTTATTTCGCCATCGTAAAAGTGCTGATTATCATTATAGCTGTTACTATGTCAGTTACGCCAGCTCGTCTAATTTGAACATTTCGTATACTGATCTCTACACACACGACGATCAGGCAACCAATGTATATTTTCTCACTATTCACTAAACGTCTATTTATTTCGCTAGTGTCGAATTGAAGTCGAAATTTTAGCTGGCATCATCAAGGAACATTAGCATATCAGCTACATATATTTAAACATTTTCAACTTGGTCAACCCAGATCAGATGACCATATTAGCCTCCACAGGGCTTGTTCATGTTGTTGTTTAATGCGCAACAAACATACAAATTTGTTGTTATCCTACTAGTCTGTCTGTAAGTTTATTGTTTGTGCATCTTGTAGGCACAGCATTTTTCAGTATATACGCTACAAATTAAGTTATACAATTGGATATTTGGCCCTATGTAAACATGCAAAGAACATGACTCATATCAGGCATCTATCAGGTTGCTGTGTGGGAGTCAAAACTAACGCTAAATAGAAAGCAATAAAGATAATTTCAAAGATTCAGGCAAACTGTTCCACAATAAGCAAAAACAGAGTTAGATGAGATTGTTATAACCCATGCAGCACTATTTTGTAGTTTTTGCAGTTTATCGCTCAACGATGCCATCCTAGACGGAGTACAATGGGGAAAATGTGGCTCAATTGACACTTGATGCACTCTAGCTGCTAGCTGTATCTTATACAGGGTGTCCCAAAAAAAACGCAATATGCAAGAATATTAATATATTGTTCGGGTTTGCACCATAGTTCAGCTAAAATGACTTTTAGCGTTGTAAATGAAGGATTAAGAGCCATTTTCAATTCCCAGAGGTGCTTATCTATTGTGCTTTAGAGCTGTATTAATGTTCTGCATATTTAAGTGGTTGCTTTTTTTTTGGGACACCCTGTATATCTTTATTCCTATTTGCGTTAGAGCGCTAATTCAGGATGTCACCAGTAAAACTGTTTATGAATTTCATCAATATGACCTTTTCCAAATCACGTTTTCACCAACTGTAAGACCAAAAGATTTAGATCTTGTAACTAACTCTTTCAAGTTGATTGTTGCTATTAACATGCAGTTTCATGATCATCAAATGTTGCAAGTCTTTAGCAAGAACCAATCATCGCAAATACGGTTTACCGAAAATCGTATTCCAACGTTTTCTCGTGCCAACATAATGATTCAATAGCATTCAGACTCTCCAGACACATGCATTTTTAGCCTAAAACGCATGGCCGACTTCCTCATCAGACGATTGACTATCATCTGAGTCACTCTACGCAATGATATTGCTTCGCTTCAAACCTGGTTCAGTTTCAAATTGATAGGGCAATACCTCTTCTACTTGTTTATCATGGTTATTTTTCATTTAAATGATTGAAAAGCGCGAAATCCCTTACAAGAACTACAACATCGCGATTTGCGCGTATAAAATATATTTGTTGTTTTGATCTCCCCTGCACCTGACGTCACAAGGGTCAAGTTACCAAAAGATATTTTTTTTGAAAATCGGTCCAAGATGGCGGACGCATTGAATATTAATCATGAAATAACTTGAGAACAAAGCAGTTTGGGTAAAAAATAATCACATATTCATAATCAGGAGGTCAAATATAACTGATAGCAAGAATAAAAAAAATTATTGCCAATACCCTTTAAGTGCCATGAAATATAACATCAGACGTCTCATACAACGTTTCGACTGGTTTTTATATGGGTATGTTTTGATTTTGTTTTCTTTTTGTCATTATGGAAATGGAGTTTATAAATAAAATTATAATGTTGTTTATCACATAACACATTCAGATTTATAGTGAAAAACATTTGAGAATATTAAAGTTGCCACAAAAGAATTACTTTTTAAAGCTGTGCCGGCCAAGTTCATTATACACAGTGAATTCGGTCGAAAATTTGATCTTGTTATTTGTTAAATCGTGAAAAGTCATGACATCATTCGAGTTTCCCTCTAATTTAGTAAAAAAATACATATATTCCATATATATAAAAATATAAATTTGTAAATTTCATCAAAATTTTGCTAAATGACAGTTATTCATTGATGTTTGAAAATACAAATTTTTGTCTTGACCAATCAAGAGCTTAGTAGTTCACACTGGCGCATGCGCAAAACGTAGAAGTCCGTCCATGGCGTGAGGTCCATTGCATAATGGCAGACGACTTTGATTTTGCATTTGCATATTGTGGGTATAAATATCCAAGCAGAATTAGTACCCTCGCATGGTGCTCCGCACCGGCTCGGGGATTAAATGAAGTCATGCAATAAAAATCTAGAAGAGAAAAGGTGAACAATTCTGTTTATAATCATTAAATTTGTCCCTTCCTGTTTCATGTCATGATGGATGATACCTATGGTTCCTTATGTTTATTAGCTTGGATTTCCTCAAGATGCCAAATTACCCTAAGTTATACTCACTCCAATGTAATATTATAAGCTCAGTGCGCAGAGCAGAGGATGCAAAGCAATGATGACAATGACAAGCCAATACCATGCTGAATTTCCCAAATACTGTGCGCTAAAATACCAAAACACCGCACACAGGACAACTAGATATAACGAAAATACAGCTCTTAAGAATTTATATTACCAAAATACTATTCAAACCAGCTGCAGTGAACAGATAGTGAATTCTTCTTACCGTTTTTGTCAGCATACCAAATTGTTTTGATGGGTTTGTCATTCCTATTTTTGCAATTTGCTCCATCTCTTGTATCCTTTTACAAGGATGGCATTGTTTTTTCCCTCTTGGGCCACTTTTACTATTGCATGATAAGCACCGCTTCAATTGTTGATTAGTCTATCAAAATCACACAGAATTTAAAAGTATTAAAATTAGCCTATGTATGGTATTAAATCACAAAGAACATACTGTATTTATAAATATTCAAATATTATGCAAATTTTAAGGTCAACACTAGAACTTCTCAGCTTCATTAGCAAAAATTGATCTGCTCATCCTGATAAATTTATGTGTCCTGGGAACTAGAGCAAATAAATCACTTGGGATTACCAACTACCGTAAATGCCAGCAAGTTTGACAAATACCTATTATTGGTAATCTAAGACTGAGGATGTGTTGGATAACAAAGCCTGTGATTATATTAGCCTACATCTTAACTAAAATGATTTTATTACAAGTGGGTAAGTGGCATTGCGCCCTCATGCGCCCTGAGCGACGCTGTATTTCTATTGGTCAAATACGAAAAACATGCATTGTTTGTTGCCTAGCAACTGATACCTAAAAAATTCCCCGAATCCGCTCTTTCAAATGAGACCTTGTGCAAGCTTGTACAAGTAATATTGTCCAAGTTACGGGAACATCGGCGATTATGTGGCAAGAAATAGCCGGCGATTCAGACGAAGATTTTTTCGGTTTTTCGGACATCGAAGTAGAAGAGATTGAAAGCCATAGCGAGAGTGAGATAAGTAGCGATGATTTTATTGATATTTTTGAATGGAAAGATAATTTAAGTAGTGTGAATGTTGAAAGCTTCACTGCCAACTTTGGTCCTTGTCATGGGTTGGGTCAAGATGCTAACCCTGAAGACTTTTTCGACTTGTTTTTCGGCTATGAATTTCTTGACCATGTTGTGCATGCTACTATTTCCTATGCTTGTTCGAAAGGTGACCAAAATTTTGACTAACCGCGATGAGATGTCTGCATTTTTTGGATTGAACATTTTAATAGGCATCAACCGCCTACCCAGAATCAGTCTCTACTGGGATTCAGACTCAGGATCAAGACTATTAGTCCTTTGGGACATGCTCTCTCAGCACAATAAATATAGAAATATAAAGCAGTCTTTTACAAACAAACATTTATTTAGTTGAAATTACCAAGCTGCGAGAATAGATGAACTTCTAGTATAGAACTTAAGTCTAAAAGTTTTACTGCCTTCAATGAGAGGACGCAGGGTAATCCATGAAGTCGAGCGAATTTTAGGGTCTACATAATGTCAAATGAACTTGAATGTACATGCATAAGCTATATATAATGATCGATCAGTGTAAGGCCTGTATCACACATAAGGCTCCTAAGAATCGGGGATCCATTGTATTACTTTCCGATAGTCTCAGAAAAGCATTTTGCACACCAGCGGTCAACTTTGTCTGAGGACAAAACCCAAAGGGAATCGCAGACAAGTATAAACGAGGCTTAAAGGCGTTTTAAGATTAGAATATATTTAAGCATTCAACTTGCGTTGAAAGAACTTATGCAAAACAGAACTGCAAACTTATTTTCGATTATGAATATATCATACCTGACATTAAACGTTCAACCAATGAGGGCCTGGCATTTTACGGTAACGAACGAATTTGGCAGTCCCAGCCAATAGGGAACAATGATCTTAACGTAAGTTTCGTTCGCTAATGAGGTTATAAGTCCTTCGGTGCATGTTAACTATTGTAAACGCGTATATTCTCAAAAATTTGCAGACTGATCGATGCAATCGGTTGAAACACCTAGAATTTCTAGCGGTCCAACTAGCTGTAAAAAAGAAACTCCCATGGGTCAAAATGTCAAAGGCCATAGTTTAGGGAAGTCTTCAGAGCGAAAACAAGTGTGTGATGTGTGCGAAAGTTGGAAGAAAGCGTGCGTTGGGTAAAACTTTTGTGAGCGTTTATAAATGTGCTCAATGAAATGTAAACCTTTGTAGATTAAGAGCTTGTTTTAATGAATGGCATGAATAAATTCAGTCTAATTTATAGACCAAATCTTCTATGGTTCTTATCTTGTTTTAAAAAAATAAATAGTTTATATAAAAAACAAAAAACTGACCTTTTGCCAGGCAGTTGCGGAAAAAAGAAGCCCTGAAATGCAGTTCTTCTGAAAGCCACGTTATAGCACGCTAGTAAAATCTCAGTGTTTTTCCCTCAGAGGCTTACTTGTTTTACTCAAATTTATATTATATCAATGATGAATTTTTTGTTAATATGATGAGCTAAAAATCAGTGTTAGACAACCTATATTTATTGGTTAATTTTGGCTATAAATATTTTTTCTTTGGTGCAAAAAACTATGCCTCAGAAGTCATAAAATAATTTGAAGCCAGTCAAAAATCAACTCTTAAAAAAAATTTTTTTTTGATTGTTTAGCAATGCAAAATCTTTTATATTTAAAATCCAAGCTTTAGAAGTATTTTGAAATATAAAACTCAAAACAAAAATTGCTGAAACATCAAAATTTTAGGGAAATCTGGCTTTTGAATATTCATTACCCAAAAATAGCCCAAAAAAGTTTTAAAAATCAGAGATGTGGAAATTGTGTTGTCTTGAAAATAATTTTTTAATGGATGTTTCCCTTATCATTTAAATAAAAATTAAACCCTATATATTAATCTAAATGTTTCCTAAATTTCAAGAGGTTTTATTAATTTGGCAATGAGAAACCGCCATTTTTGTGAAGGCACTCAAGGCAGTCATTAATTGCTAAAATCGGCCATATTGTTTGCAACTTAGTGGGGTAGAACTATTGCAACAGTCTGCAACTTATTGAAGTTGCTAATTTATTGAAGTCTTCAGAGCAAAAAGAGGAGCATGTGTGTGAAAGTTGTAAGAAAGCATGCTTTGAGAGCGTTTATAAATTGCTCAATGTAATGTAAACCTTTGTAGATTAAGAGCTTGTTTTAACAAATGGGATGAATAAATGTAGTCTAATTTATAGACAAATTCTTATATGGTTTTATCTTTTTTTCAAAAAATAAATAGTTTATATAAAAAATAAACTGGCCTTTTGCCAGGCAGTTGCCGAAAAAAGAAACCCTAAAATGCAGTTCTTCTGAAAGCCACCTTATAGCACACTAGTAAAATCTCACAGCAGCATAGGAACCTGATCAAGCTTGGGGGGGGGCCGAAGCTCACGAGGCGCCACCATGGTTGGCGGCGAGTGCGAAAATTTTTCAAATTAGATCGCTCTGGATCCTCGGAAATGGCCATTTCAGAGTCTTATCAGAGATTTAAAGCCTCATTCAGTACGACCAAGTTAGAAGTTCAATCAACACTTGTTTTTTGTTTTAATTTATACTTCCTTCAAAACAGCACAAGTTAAAGAATAAAGTAATAATTGCTATATTTACAAATCAGGCAAAACAATCTTTATTTACAACACGCTGCTGTATTATCAAAAGTTAGAACTGTTAATCGAAGGAGCCAAAAAAGGCCCTTCTACGTTCATTACAAGCGGATAATTTCTTTGCTATTCCATGGATGTCAAGATCATCAAACTGTGGCTGGAAAATGTTCTGTAGCATGACATTGTTTAGTCTCTCTTGACTCATTGTCGCACGAAGGTACAATTTCAGTCTTCTGAGCACCGAGAACGTACGTTCCGCAGTTGCACTAGTTGCTGGAACTGTTAGGTATAGCCTAAGCAGCTTGTCAACTTCAGAGAACAATTTTCGGTTGTTGGGACTTTCAACCATTACATTGCACAGAGTTTCAAGCTTGGTGACCTGCTTTATTGGCACTATAGCATTTGAACATTTAACCAGACCAGGGAGCATCTTTAATTGTAACTCCAGGCGTTCAAAGTCAAGATCATTTGCATAAATGCCGGAAATTGTTTCTTCAATGACAAATGGATTTCCATTGGCAGCTCCTAAGAGTAGTTACAATATCTTGAAGCAACGAGAAGCTTTTCTGGTCAAATTGTCGAACCAGTTCTTGATGTACCAGATCGAGTACTTCAAAGTATTGCTGGCGGTGAAATGCTTTCGGGCTGCTGAAAGCATTTTCACCCAATGCGTTCACTCTTATCCCCATTCTAAAAATGTAACTAACTGATCTGTGTAGAAGTTGAAGGCTTAGAAGTAGCCGTGATAACTGATATGCACAATGAAATTTAATCGAACAAAAATCGCAACAAAACATGGAGCAGTCAATGACATTAACTGCCCAGTTTCCTCACTACATTCTCCCTCAAAAACTTTCAAATTCAACATAAGATACAACGACTTCAAAACAGTTAGCTTCTTCGAAAGAAACAAATAACATATATACTTTGTATGGCAAAAAATGGCCAGGTCTGTGTGCCAGATGTTGAGTGGTGATTTTAGGTGCTGCAGTGTAATATCACATAAACAAACCTTATTTCACTGTTTTGTAATCATCGCAAGATGCGGATTGCTATATATACGGCTATTTCGATCAAGGTTGTCCTCTCAAAGCACTAAACATTAAACTCTGAGCATACTGGAATCTCGGGTTATTATGTACTTCATAGGGCCTTTTACTCGAAATACAGGTCTTTAAACAGTCACCTTAGTACAGGCTACAGCATATAGATATAGAAGCCTAAAATAAATATTTGATGAGTTTAAAGTCTGTACTGTAATACTCTGATATTCGTTGGGTGCTCAAAGTTTAAATAAGAGTTTTGAGAAGACAACCTTAATTGAAATAGCTGTTTTGTAGAAACTACATCTGAAACGTTGCCGGTGAAAATTATGGTAGGGTGAATACTGAATAGTAAAATATACAGTCACAATTCCCGATATCGTCAAAACAATAGTAATATTAAGCGCCTACCTTGATTTGAATCGCTGAGTCTGAGATCTCCAGTTTCATTCTCAAATTCAGAAGACACAGAAAGAGTTGGGTTATCGTCCTCCTGTTGGCTTTCGCTTTGTTTAAAAAAATCTCTAATAGAACGATTTCCTCTCATGTTTTATTCATTTTTTTGGGAACAATTGCGCTAGATGATAACATTTAGTGAAGCTATTGCTGCTGCCTTTACATACAAAACATCAAAACTCATACTGTAAATATACTGTGTATAATTATTGTGATGAACAAAAAATTTTATGCATGAAAATTTTGAGTCAGAGGTACATGTGTTACTACAAGCTGTATACAATTACAGCTGTATTAATTTTAAAGGTAATCTACAGTCCGGGAGGTAAACAAATGCTTTGTTTACATTTCGAACTTTTGTATTTGTAAAATATGATATACTAACTGAATATTCTACACTGTTCTGGTTTGCTATGCTCGTAAATGAATATAAACCAGAGTTTTAATTCAGAAAAAGTTCAAAAGATGCAAAATTTGGGCAATGTTTATATCAGTGAGTCTCGTTTTGTTGATGAGCAGAACCGATGCGCAGACCGGACTGTAGATTGTCTTTAAATACTCAGTTTGAATTTTAAAGCATTTTCTTTAAAACTATTGTATTATTTGGGGGGGCGAAAGATATTCGCCCCCCCCCATATATATTATTGGGGGGCCGTGGCCCTCCCGCTTCCTACGCCCCTGAAATCTCAGTGTTTTTTCCTCTGAGGCTTACTTGTTTTACTCAAATTTATATTATATCAATGATGAATTTTCTGTTAATATAATGAGCTCAAAATCAGCATTAGATAACCTATATTTATAGGTCAAATTTGGCTATAAATATTTTTTTCTTTAGTGCAAAAACTTTTGCCTCTAAAGTCACAAAATAATTTGAGGCAAGTCAAAAATCAAGTCCTGAAAAAAACGTTTTTTCATTGTTTAGCATTTTTATATTTAAAATCAAAACTTTAGAAATCACAAATGTGGAAATTGTGTTGTCTTGAAAATGAATTTTTAATGGATGTTTCTCTTATCATTTAAATAAAAATTAAACCCTATATATTAATCTAAATGTTTTCTAAATTTTAAGGGGTTTTATTAATTTGGCAATGAGTTTAGGCCATTTTTGTGAAGGCAGTCATTAATTGCTAAAAATCAGCCATATTGTTTGCAGCCTTAGTGGGGTAGAACTATTGCAACAGTCTGCCACATAATGAGTTAAAATTAAAGAAACGTAAAATAGTCTGTGACCCATACCCTGAAACCTATCCTTCTTTTGTCTGACTTAAGAGGACCAGTGTATTTGAATAGATATTATGTGTTTATTTTCTTGAAAATACATTTAAGTTGCTTTTTCTTCGTATCATTATTTTTTATTACAGTAGGTCATACTTTATGTTGCAAGATACATTGCCAGAAATGTATAAAAAAATGTATATAAATTTCACTTGATAATTTCCGCCTAAAATGTGTGATATGGACTAAATCGTGTAGGCCATATTCTGTGGCACAAAAAGTGGGTTAGAAAACGATTTTCATTGGCCCCCTTTGGGCACTACTTGAAAACACAATAGAAAATTAGGATAAATTATAAAAAGTCTAAATTCACTTGTTTTCACCTCCACAAACCTGCAGTTTTCGAGCATTTCATCTTTGAAAAATCAGTGAATTTGCATGTCTCGCAATACATTGACGCCATTTTGACTCAAGAAATGTTCTGGTTACTTGGTGTAATATACGACATATATAGCAGATTCAGCAGCTTTATTTGTAAACGTGGCGTATTCCGACTCATGTTTAATTCATTTTGACAGAAAAAAAGGCCCACTAACAACTTTTAGTGATGCGTCTTTTCAAACTTTTGGATTGTCGTATTTGGCCAACGCTAGATGGAGAACATCGTGATGTTGCACAGAGAAGTTTGGATCTTGTCAGTGAAAACGTAAAATATGTTAAAACTGACGGTATCGAATATGCAAATTTCTCATGTCACAGAGCTCGTTATTCAGCATTGACAAATAATGTTCACATCAAACGAGCTCAAGTGCGGTGTCAGGATGAAAAAAAATAATGTGAAGCAGTTGAACTTTCATCTTCTGTTGGTGAAATTGACGAAACAGAACCAGAAGAAGTTCACCTGCGAAAAAGATGCTGCAGTCTAATCTGGGTTCCGTCACAATGAGTTTGGCAGTAAGATCAAGGAATCTGCACGTGTTGCGGCACATTTGTATTATTTGCAAGAGAGAAAAGTCTTACCTCACTGAATCGGTAAGTCTGTTTAAAAGGGGTTTTTCTTACTCTTTAAAGTTTTGTATTTATCTTTTTAATAAGATTTGTTGTAGATCATTAATTGTCTTGCGTTCATGTTTCCATGATTATATTATTTCTAAGAATAGCTCGTTACACTTATATATTTAGAAATTGAAAAAAAGGGAGTTGGACAAATTGGTATCAGCAGAAACGGTTGATGGGGGGAAACTCAAGGAAGGTGCAACAAGGAAAAATGATGAAAGTGTTGTAATACAAATTGCTAATAAGGACATGGTAGTGAAGCTTTGGAAGTGAAATACCATAAACTTTGCTATGAGAAGTATACATCATCAGGATCTACGTCAAGCATCCACTTACTATGAAAACTGGCCACCACTTGCATCAGATATTACTGCTGAAAATGTTCAAAAAGTGGTAACCCCTTGCTTGTTTGATTTTATGACATGGCTGCTAGGGTTTTCAAATGACCCAGAGGATACTGATTACATTGAATTAGAAGAAAAAAAAACAACAAAGGTTTTTTCTCTATGCCAAGACTTGGTGTATGTTGCTAATAAAGGAAAAGTACAGACACCAAAATCCCTAGCATTAGCAATAGCTGTTCGGCAAATATCTGGCTGTTCTGGCCTCATTAATATTTTTAATGGTTTTGGACATTGTGTATCACTATCATCAACAATGGCCTATGACTCTGCATTGCTCAAACAACGATTAACACATCAAACATTCTTCCAAGAGAATTTGTTGCAACCGAGTATGTCAACTTGGTTTACGACAACATAGATTTTGGAGAGGAGATTGAAAAGCAGACTCATGTAACCAATGGTATCATTACACAAAGAGTCTCAGTTCAAACACCATTGGATTCATCAGAACATCCATCAACTGCTATTAAAAAGACACAACGCACAGTAAAAATGCCTTCAACTGACATTGTGCCTTACAGTATAGGAGTAAAGATGACACCAGAATTTCAAACTGTTGAACTGGATCCTGAATGTCTAGAACTTTTGTTCAAAGAAGATCCCACAATTAATGCTTATAAACTAGACTTGGCATATATTTTAGTAAAGTATATATGTTCTTCAGATGAGGAAGTATTGCCAGGATGGACTGGATTTAACACCATGCTTAATTTGTAGTAATGAAATACCTGATGTATCCAGAGTTGGATATCTACCAGTAATTGATGCATCCCCAACAGAATATTCAATCATCAACACAATTCTTACACAGAGTACTGAGATTGCAGGTAAATTAGAGCTGAGATATGCTGTGTTAGTTTTCGATGAAGCTGTTTATGCTAAAGTACAACATGTTCGCAGGAAAGAAGAGACATTTTTCAATCGGTTTGTTGTTCGCCTTGATGAGTTTCACACCATCATGTGTTACCTTTCTGCCATGTCAAAGATCTTTGAAGATGGAGGCTTAAAGGTAAGGACTCATTTTTTGTATTTGTTTTGTATCATGCAGCCACCTCATGTTCATTGTATTTGTTCTTGGGGAGCAAAATGTAAGTTGGAAATGTAATGGTTGGAAATGTTGTTACAGATACTCTTCTAAATGCAGAGAACAATTGGGGAGCAACAGTTTTTGGAATTTACGATCCTGACATCTTTACAAAGTTGAAAAAGAACAAACTTCAGACATTTTCCTCAACAAAATCCGTATATTTGAACAACAAAGAAAAAAAGAAGGTGAAAATCATGTTAAACAGAAACTTGTTTGCTCGGTTTTGGTAATTGCTAAGAGTCGGAATGTCAATCTATATGAATTGCTCTTGTACAACCTTGGCACATACCCTCTTTCATTGTCTACGGCAACTGGAGGATTTGTGAAAACTGCCAAGTCTAAACTTGCTGAAGTTTTGGAAAATTAATATGGAAATCCAGAAGTCAATGTTTGTGCATTTAACAACAATGCACTGATGCGCATTTAACAACAATGCACTGATTGTAGATGCTATGGCAGTTATTCAGGCGATGAAAGGAAAATGGAAAACATTTGGAGAATTTGCAGATCCTCTTTTAAATAACCTTATGATGCTAGCACGAAAGTATAATTTCAAACAATCAGATTTCGTTGCAGACAGGTATCCTTTGTTGAGTATAAAGAATGCAGAGAGACAACGAAGAGCTGAAAAAGAAGTCCAGAAAGTTCACATCTTTGGAAAAGATCAGCGTGTTCCAAAACAGTGAAAAACGTTTTTAAGTTGCGGTGAAAACAAGGAATCCCTCATATCTTTCTTATGTGAATACTGGAGGTCATGTAACTCCTCTTGTATGTGTTCCATTTCAACTATGTACCTAACTGCTTGAGAAAGATGCTATGTTTTATACCCTGGGGATTCCCCGAACAATGGTGTTACCAGTAATGAGGCGTCTTTGCTTCATAGCAACCACGAAGAAGCAGACACTTGTTTAATTCTACTTGCTAACCACGCAGCAGCAACATACAATAAAGTTATTCTCAACAGCCCTGATACAGATGTTCTTATACTTGCAATTGCCATGCAACAAAAGATACAGAAACATATTCTCTTTTTGACTGGCACGGGAGATACAGGTCGTTGCGTATCTGTAGCAATTATCTCAAAATTCTTGGGCATGGATGTTGCTCTTTGTTTACTAGGCTTTCATGCTTTTACCGGTAATGGCATTAGACAGATATTTAAATATTCATACATAAATATATATATTAGAACATGTATATATTAGAACATATATTTTTTCCCTTAACGCTTAAGTTGTGACAGCTTGAGCTCTTTTCACGGAAAGGGGAAAAAAACTGCGTGGAAAATATTGCCTGAATTTCCTGAGTTTGTTGAGTGCTTTTCAATGCTTGGAAGAAACTTCCCTCCTTCAGAATATCTTGTCAATGAGCTGAACAAACATATTTATTGTATGCAGACAAAGCCTCAACAAGTGTAGATGACTCTAGATATGCCCTTTTTAAGGCAGGAAAATGTTCCGATGGTATCAGTGTTTAAGTGCAGAAGTTGATCTTCCATCACCTGCTGGCAATGGCTGGATGCTTGACGATAAAGAGCTGAAGATAACTTGGATGACACGCCCACCCGCTCCACAATCTTCAATTGAGTGTGTTGAGTGTAAATGCAAGACTGTGTGCTTGACCATGCATGTTCCTACAACCGTGCACCGACTTATGTTCGTATGGTGATTGTCAGAATGCAGTAGTTAAAGATGGTAATGATGATGAAAGTAATTTTGGCCTAGCTCAATCTGATGATGATGATCAACTGGATCTGGATTTCGGAGATGATGAAAAAAATATTCAATTACAAGAAGAAAGAGAAGTGCTGGCTTTTAACCTCCAAAAGCGATGCGATGCTGCAGCAATAATAATAATAATAATAATAATAATAATAATAATAATAATAATAATAATAATAATAATAATAATAATAATAATAATAATAATAATAATAATAATAATAATAATAATAATAATAATAATAATAATAATAATAATATAATAATAATAATAATAATAATAATAATATAATAATAATAATATAATAATAATAATAATAATAATAATAATAATAATAATAATAATAATAATAATAATAATAATAATAATAATAATAATAATAATAATAATAATAATAATAATAATATAATAATAAAATAATAATAATAAATAATATAATAATAATAATAATAATAATAATAATAATAATAAAATAATAATAATATATAATAATAATAATAATAATAATATAATAATAATAATATAATAATAATATAATAATAATAATAATAATAATAATAATAATAATAATAATAATATAATAATAAAATAATAATATAATATAATAATAATATAATAATAATAATAATAATAATAATAATAATAATAATATAATAATAATATAATAATATAATAATAATAATAAAATAATAATTAAATAATAATAATAATAATAATAATAATAATAATAATAATAATAATAATAATAATAATAATAATGGCTTTATTGCAGTATATCCATTAAATTAAAGGCTCTTCACCTGCAATTCAAAGTTAAAATCTATATAAACTATCTCTATAAGTTATTTACAATAAAATCAGGGCTTTATTGCAGTATATCCATTAAATTAAAGGCTCTTCACCTGCAATTCAAAGTTAAAATCTATATAAACTATCTCTATAAGTTATTTACAATAAAATCAAATGGCTTTATTGCAGTATATCCATTAAATTAAAGGCTCTTCACCTGCAATTCAAAGTTAAAATCTATATAAACTATCTCTATAAGATATTTACAATAAAATCAGTAGGTATATATTTACAAGATAAAATTAATTGGTATGGTAAATGGCTAAAAGTTTTCATTTACTAAGATGCGCCTTAACCTTACTACAAAAGGTGCGAAAGTCACATATATTTCTAATGTCAGCCGGTAGCTTATTAAAAGTACTAGCTGCTGAGTGTTTAAAAGTCCCGGATTCTCTAGGTACTTCGACGACTGGAGCACAGGAAGATCGCAAATTATAAGCACTCACTTTGTGCAAGGGAAGCGACAAATACTTTGGAAAGTTGTCAGTATATAATGCCTTATGAGTGAGTTTTAGTACGCAGAATTCTATTCTTTCCACAATCAAAAGCCAATTTAGGCATCTCACGTCCTCACTTTTGGCAAATTTCCGTAGTACGAAACCTGCACAAGCGTTCTGTAGCCGTTGCAACCGTTTCAGCTGGTATTGTGGTAGTGGATAGAATACAGTGCACCCATAGTCGATCTTGGCAAGCACTAAGCTCTCTACGAGAGTTTTCCTAACATAAAAGGGAGCCAAGTTCTTTAGCTGTCGCAGCACTGTCAATGTCCCATAACAGCTGGACAATAAATTATTGATCTGATCACCCCACGTAAGATGTTCGTCAATATCCACGCCAAGCAACTTGGTACAAGAGATTCTCTCCAATGGGACATTACCACATGTTTTTGAAAGCATTCGTTCATCCAGATTGTGTTTATGCGACATCTGCTGCGTGGAGATTAACATCCATTTTGTCTTCACTGAGTTTAATGCAAGATTACATCCCTCTGAGTACTCACATAGTCTGGAGATAGCGTCATTCACTTCATTTACGCTTGAGTCTAGATCTGATGGTTTACAATGAGTGTAGAAAGTTGTATCATCAGCATACTGGAAGCAGGGACAGTGAAGGTTGTCCTGTAAATCGGCCACGTACAGATTAAAGATTACTGGCCCCAGAATGGACCCCTGTGGGACACCAAATTGTACTGAAGATAGACTGGATTGTTTTTCATCAACTTGAACGTACTGTTTTCTGTTCGTTAAATAATCCACCATCCAGAAAAGAAAACCCTTAGAGAACCCCAGATTGTACATCTTCATTAGAATCGTCTTAAACTCGACCGTATCAAAAGCCTCAGAATAATCTGCGCATACCATTAAAGTCACTTCGCCTCTCTTTGATGCTTGAATCAGGGCATCACGGATGCCAAGCAACGCAGTTATCGTTGAGTGCCCCTTTCTGAATCCTTACATAGTCGGACGTAGAAGAGCCTGTTCATCAATATACTTAACGAGCTGATTTGAAACTAAACGTTCAAATATTTTTGATAAAGACGGATATCAACTTTGGTATGCGTGTTTAACATGTGGTTGGTATGGGCGTTTAATATTTTAACATGTAGAGTAGTTTCACGTTGCAAATCACATATTAAATAGATGTACTCTAATTATCTTTTTAGTGGATTGATGATAAGATAAAGGCGTTTGGTAATTAACTTTTTCAAAAAACTGAGATGTTGTAAATAGTTTCGTTGAGAAAACGTGTTTATTTACTTGTAGTTAATTTAAAACAAAGATTATGCTGAAAAAGGATTGTGTTGTAACTATTTGATATAGATTTATATCAAATGCGTAAATATAGTAAGCAAAAAAAATTTTTCGGGATAATTCCTTAGAAATAGGGAGTTTATAGCATCTTTTTAAAGAATTTAGATTTTTGAGGCCTTGGTTTTGTTTTGTTGTTTTCGTCGTCGCAAGTGTGAAATGGCGCAAGATATACTAGTATTTAAAATGTGTATGTGACCGTATTTATTTACGTCCAAGTCTTATCTCCCAAAAGTTGTGGTGCACAGCTTTGGCTAATTTTCTGATGCACGATTTGATTTTGTTCACATGATACGGCAATTCCTTCAAGAGTAACAAATAAACCATTCTTTTCATGCTGTTCGATTAAGTTCAGATTGAATTAGGGTAAGAATATATTTAATACATGTAGATTCTGGTCTTATTCTAATAATATCGCTGCTATTTCTCGGTTTAACAATATGATGTTGTTGTGTATGGGCGTGTTGACACGTCGCAGTTTGCACAGGATTGAAGATTAAATATAACTATATAAGCGCGAATTCCAAAGGCGAAGTGTAAGCGATCGAACACTTAGGTTCCCAAGGCATCTAAATGAGAATATGAACTGTATTGTTTATGTTCAGAAGCTCTATATTGAAGACTGGCAAGTGCACCGGAGTTAAAGCCAGGACAGGCATCTTGTTCAAGAAAGGACTAAAAAGGATAAAAATAAAAAAACATCAACCAAAGCATACATGCATGCATGAGGTGAACATGATACATGCATCATTTCTTTTATCTTTGTAGTTTGTGTGTTCGCTTATTGTGAAATGTATATATATATATGTAGATAAGTTCCAATATAACCAGGAAGCAGCGTGGCAGTATCTTCAAAGAAATGAGCATCAAATGTGATATGTTGTTTCGACCTCAAAACGACGTCATCTATCAATCAGATGTAAATATAATATTCTTTGGCAAATAGCTTCTGTCATCCCTATTTAGGGTACAAAGACTTACATTAATATTAATATGCCAGGTTTCCAAACAATGCCTTTGTCATCACCACTAATGAATGTTATGGACAAAGGTGTTGTTTGGAAGCCTAGCATATTAATGCAAGTCTTTGTGCCCTAACTATAGATGACAGAAGCTATTTGGCGAAAGAATATTTATACCTAATTGATAGATGATGTAATTTTGAGAGTATATAAGGAACTGAGTTTCAACATCAGATCACCCCTGAAGAAAACACTTGACCGGAGTGTCGAAACCTTGGGTTGTGAAAGTCTTTGTGTGGGGATAACTTTCATTTATTAAAAGGCTATTTACTATTCAAACAAGTCTCATGTTTCAAAGCACTTGAAGTTACCTTTGATGAGAACATAAGTTTTAATGCCAATCATATCAATGCCCTGTGTGAAAAAATTGACAAGAGGATAGGGTTCCATAAGACATAATTTACCAAATAGAGAACAAATTCAATTTTACAATGGTATAATTAAAGCATTGTTCTTATATGGTGCTTTGGTTTGGTCGATGACAAGTCAGGAAAATCTTGGTAGATTGTTTAAACTTCAAAAACGTGCAAGCGGTCCAACCTTAAACAATCTTGGTGAATTTTAAAAACAGTTTCCAATACATCCACTGCTCCAAATAAACTTGAGTGGACAAATGACATTACTACCAAAGGACATCGCTAATTTTCTGAACAACCACTTCTACTCTATGTTTAAACCACCATTGACTGACGAAGAATATGAACAACATCCTCATTCTCTTGATGATACATTATTATGCAAACCGTTAGATAATATCCGTTTCACACCACAAGAAGTGCACAGAATACTAACTTCTCTTGATATTGAGAAAGCCACTGGTCCTGATAAAATCCTAGCGTTACTACTGTGTATGGGGTGCCATGTCCGCCAAAATTACACAACATGTAATTATCTATAAATTTGGGCAATATATGTATTTAATTCAGCATTATTAGTCACCTTATGTTTATTATTCAGCATATTTTTCATCATCAGCCGGCGCACTTTTTATTATTCAGCATACCTTTCATCATTAGCTAGCATTTTTCTTATTATTCAGCATGTTTTTCATCATTAGCCAGCTTATTTTTATTATTCAGCATGATTTTTATCATTAGCCTGCTTAATTTTTATTATTCAGTATGATTTTTATCATTAGCAAGCTTAATTTTTAATATTCAGCATACTTTTCATTATTAGCAAGCTTACTTTTTATTTCAGTTTTCACATTACTAATGGGGCTTAGTTAGTTTTCGCTATTCAGATAAAAATAAAGTTATTGGTTACTACAGTTAATACAGTTATTGGTTCAAAAAGGCGGACGCCGACGCAAATGAAACGTTAAGGGAAATGATACATAGTCAGCTCTTAGCTGTAAAAGATCGTTTGAATCGGCATGATGTCGATTTAGACATACCAGGCATATTAGACGTCGTTGATGAGTTAATGCAATTCGTTGTTCTATTGGATTCATTTGAAAGTGTTTCCGAACAGGTTTTTACCTGTCTAATCAAAGCATGTGACGTGTTGTCTAGGAGTACTCATAGGGACACAGCCGAACCCAGATTGAATGATGTTTGTACCGTAGGAAGACCTTCATTTGATATCCCAAAGGAACAAATTGAGTATCTTCTGGATTGCAACTTCTCAGTCAAAGAGATAAGTGAAATACTACACGTGTCAAAGCGAACTCTGGACATTGCAGTTCCTCAGCCTGAAGACACAAACTGGCCCTGTTCCAGCAGAAGATGAAGTAGCTGCATCAATAGTGGAGGTGCCAGAAAACTTATTTACTGGCAACGATGAAGTGGTAGATGAACTAAATGCAAGGTTGATGGAAATTAATGGCACTGATGGAAATTTTGCGGATGTTGCAGAGCATTACTATGTCGTGAGAGATTATGTAAAACAAGTTGCTACATAGGGGTATTTTCTTTTGATTTCATTGATGGCAATATATCGATCTATTTGAGAAAATCAAGTATACAACACTTTCACCTTAACTTTAGCATTTTATTATGTTTAGGAATATGTAAACAAATGGGAACATTTTACTAGTTCGTTCTATACAGTTATTTTACTGTACGATTTCAATTTATGAATAGTGTATTTATTAACAATGACATGCACATTTTCTTGCTGTATATATAACTGGCTTGTTTACAAGGTTTCCTGAAATCAGGTCCTATGTCTCTCTCTACCTCTGCTTACGATATGGTTATTACAATGAAGAATTGTGCCGCTTTATAATCAATCAAATCTTGCCAATGGTTCCACAAAGTTCAAAAACTAGATAACCTTATTGTGCTCAAAAATAAACAATTTGAGCAAGTCCAAAACCTTTAGCATTTAGTAATGCAAACTTGAAAGCTGCCTTGAAATCAGAATACACAGAATGAGTGACAGGCAAGTAAAGAACACAAGAACAAGTGTTTGCCTTAGGGAATTTGGATAGTTGACCGTTGCTTCAGGATCATGCAAGAAAGCAAGCTCTATCTCAATCTTACGACAAGGGACAACTTTTAAACCTGTGGCAAAGAAGAGTACATCAGACAGTGGTAAATCATGTTCACCCTCCTCGATGTCCAATAAAAGATCTCTCCAAAAAGCAAGAAGCTGGCTCTCTACCCTCCATCTGTTAGATTCCACCTCGCTTCGGCAAACTGTAAACAGTTTCTCCAACACATTTGAAAAAAGAATCTGTTCATGAAAACACATAGCTTGGTGGAATGAACTGGGATTGCAACGCATGGAATCAAGCAAACCCAAGCAATTTAGTCCATTTCGGAAACTTTCAAAAGCAGGTCTTGTCCTGCCAAGAATAAACCAGTGTGCAGTTTCACTAGCAACATCTTTAACATCATCTAGAGTTTTTACCCATCTCAATGACTCTGCCAGCTCCAAAATACCCTCCAATTTTTTGTCTGCAATCACATTATTTGCCTCCTCAACTAATCTAGCAGACATCAACTGTACGAGACTGGCTTGCAGTTCTGGGTCATACACAGATTCAATAGGCACAACAACTTCACTTGGCCCTTTGACCAGTGAATCAAACAAGATTGGGCTAAGGCAACGAGGACCTATTCCACAGTGAACTAATGACATAGAAAATAGTGCCCTACATAGAAATATTCCTCCTGTTTTAGGGCCTTAGCATCTAGTGATAAAAACCTTTCCAGTTCTTTCCCACAAAAAAGTTTACCAGATGTTACTTTCTCTACAGCCAATGTAAAGAACTCTCTCATGGGCCCACCCAAATCTACGGCACCCTCCAATCGGCTGATATCATCTGTGAATTTAACAGACACTTTTTTACATGGGGAAAATGATTTTCTTGTCATTCCTCGCAGTACCCCACCCCAAATATCACTACGACAAATGTTAAACTTAGAAATACTTAGCCTATCAATGTTGACAGCGAGCTGCTGTAAAATATCATTAATGTCCAAAACTTCTTCAAATTCAGCAGGATTTTCTGAAGCATTCTGGCCCAAATCAGGTGAAGATTCACCATTCTCCTCTACTTTTTCCTCATCTTCACATTCATCAGACCAATAAACGTTGTTGATTTCTTCAAAGAGCAATGCCCCATACATGACATCAAAGTCTGTATTGTCACATTCTTGCATGTCATGGATCCTGTTACTGCTTGTATGTTGGCATGTTACACTGCTTATTTGATGAGGTGTTAAACTGGCTGTTAGCTGGGTTGCTACACTGTCTGTTGGTTGGGGTGTTGCACTTCTAGTTGGTTGGTGTGGTGTACTGCTTGTTGGACTAGGTATTATACTGCTTGTTAGCTGCGTTGCTACACTGCTTGTTGGTCAGGCTGTTGCACTGCTTGTTTGTTGCGGTGGTATACTGCTTAGTGGACGATGTGTTACATTACTGCTTGGTTGAGGTGCTGCACTTCTTGTTAGATGAGGTGTTCCACAGCTTGTTGAATGTGTTGACACAGGCTTGTTGGAAGATTCCTGTAAGTTCATCATATCAATGATTAAAATGTCTAGATTCTTCAGCACAGTAAACAAGTAACAATTAGCATTAGAGTCAATAAATACAGGAAATACACAGTTAATTTCATTGTACATTACATTAAGTTTTGACATTGTGAATGCATTACATCAGCTGATTCATATGACGATCGGCTCATTTGCTTTGCGGGAAAAATCGGAGAATCAAAATTCAAAAATTCAAAATAAATGCACGCTATTTAGATTGTAATTTAAGTCCAGTGATTCAATTTCTACATAAATAAATGTGTTTGTAGGTATGCCACGTAAGTATTTCATATTGCAAACTATTAAATATTGCATTTAATATTTATCTAGAAGCAAATTTATTTATATAAATATTGTGATATCACCATGCAAAATGACAAGAATATTAACTCGATTTCTGTATAAAAAAATTGAGTTCACTATTAAATCATCAGGGGCCGGTTGTATTAAAAAACGTAGTTAGCGCTAACTGCAGTTAAAAAGTAGTTAACTTTAATCACATAGTTAAGCCGGTTGTATAAAAGTGTAGTTAGCCTTAACTGCAGTTAAAAAGTAGTTAAAGTTAACTATCCTAAAGGGCATCATTAACTTTCCAAATCGTAGTTAAAAATGGCGTCTTGAGATTTTGAGGAGTGAGAAAGCATTAAAATCAATACATACCAAAGTTGTGAACTGTTATCCACTGAGAAAAGGCCCCGTTGAAGCTTGTAAACTTTCAATATGCTTTTATTTTTTTCATTTGAGCAGCAATGGAGTATATTTTTGCTTCGGGAGACGTGTCGATGCCAAATTACAATCCTAGCAAAGATTAGCCATCTCCATTTTCAACTGCACCCGGTATTTTGGCTCAAAGAGACCTTTTTATATTAAGAGCGCCTTTTTCGTTTAATTATTTTGAATTTTTTCCTTGTTTTATTGCATTTTTTCCAATATTTTAGATCAAAATACTGTCAATTTTTGTAAATACGAGTCCACAGTCTTGTTCAAAGTCAGTAATAGCGGTCAATAATTTCGACATACTTCATGCTATTTCTCTGTTTAACAACCCCACGCAAGCTCCACACAAGTTAACTATGTGATTAGTTAATCATCCAACTACGTTTTGTGCAACGCAGTTAAGTCGTGTAGTTAACTAATCATAGTTAAGGATTTAATTACAGTGATTAGCGCTAATCATAGTTAAAGTTAACTACGTTTTTATACAACCAGCCCCAGTAATAATAACATATACCCCTAGTCATATGCATATACTGTAGTCATATTGTAGTTATGTAAACAAGGGATTTGCATAAAAGAGTTGGGTGTATGGTACTTAATTCAATGCCACCCACCACACCATAAGGAAACATGGGGGACAGTGAGTAAAAAACTCAGCAAAAATGACTCGCTACATGATTCAATAGTTTGACACCAAAATATATCCTGCTAAATAGTGCTCATCCCCCACCCACTATTATGGTAGGTTTGGCAAGGGGATCTCCTATCATGCCTTATATATGCCCACATTTCCCAAGGGTAGGGGGATTCCCATTGACAGGTGCATTACATATGACTACAATATGGGGCATGATAGAAGTTTTGAAAAAATTAAGTCATAAAGCTGCAATAATAACTCACTAAACCACCTGCTTACTTAAAACACAAGAAAACTGACTGAAAAAAACCACACAAAATTTTAAAAACTATGTTTGACCAGCGGAGAGTTGGTGTTCAATTGATGCTCATACACAACAAAAAAATCTACTCAGGTAATTTGTTGCAAAAATTTAAATGTAAACAGAATTGAACGATATGTTTGGCTGTCTACATTGTTCTGTCAACAATGTTGAACAGCATTGCAACAACCTGAATTGGGTGTAACAATATTGGTAACTCTTGTTGACAAAGTCCTCTGTGGTGGAATACCCAATCAGAAGGAGAACTCCTGTACTTTTTTCGTAAGCGTGATTCGTCATGATTCATCATGATTCGTCACTTAGCAAGTGCATTTTTTTGACGCAGTCGCCCCCCTGTCAATACTAAAAATGGGGTCATTTTAGACATTGCCAGGGGGGTAACTACCTCAAAAAAATGCACTTGCTAAGTGACTAATCATGACGAATCACACTTATGAAAAAATGGTATAGAGTTATTCTTCTGATAGGGTATTCTGTGCACATGGTGGCTGTTTACATCATTCACAATTGAAAAACGTCATGTAATATACAATGAAATGACCTGTGCTTTTCCTGTATTTAGGCGCTAGTAACAATTAGTAGTTTTATTACAGATGAAATATAGCAATATCAATAAAATTTATACCTTTGTAGCATTGTCATCTTTTTTACATAAATAAACGTGTTCTCTGAGCTTTTGCATGGGGAAAAAATCCAGACAGTTGTTGCACATTTCTAACACAACTGCATGTTGGCCTGCACCATCTTTACTCGTTTCCGTGATTTTTAAGTCCAAATCACATTGAATGGGCCGGATGTACACACGCCCTTGTCCAACAAACCGTTTCAAGAAGTCGATTGTGTAACCATTTTCACCTTCGCATATGACATTTAGTTCACGTGAACTTGGCTTTGCATGCAAAAATTCGTAACCTCCACTATCCTGCAACTTGGGGTAGGTTTCTTTCAAAGCAAGTGTTAAATCATTGGCATTTGTCTCCTCAGGCAAAGTAACCTTTTTCTCGCCAAGTCCAGCCACAAGTAACTCCTGTTGCTCTTCGCAATTTGGGGCGTCATGCTGCGTGGTAAAGGCCAGACAAAAGAATTTTACTGTTACATACTTTGGTGCTTTTCTTTTCTTTGCCCTGGCGGATGTATTTACGACAGTCTGGCGTTGAAAGAAAGTCGATGCAGCAGAACAAGAAGCCGACGGAACAGAAGGAAAAGTCGATGTGCTTGGCTGAGTATTATACGGGGAAAACAACCGTCGAAACTCGTCTCGTGCTCTCCTGGGCCTTTCAGTTGTGTCTATTTGTGCAGTGTTTGCTGTCTGTGTTGAAGTCACTGTCTTGTTCGACTCACATGAATTTTCACCATTATTGTTAACATTGATGAGACTAGTCGCCGCTTGGGACAACAAACAAGCTGCTTGTTTGATATTTGGTTTGGACATTTAAAAAAAAACACGTTAAAATCGGTGAATTGCTTGGATGCTTCCTGGAATTTCTTTGCTCTAAAATTTTATAGTTTCAAACCATGTGGAACAGTAATTAAGAACCTGCATTGCCTGCAGCTTTCAGCCTTCTAGTTGGCTAATAAAATATCGCTGAATAATATGTGAAAATTAAGCTGGCTAATGATAAAAGTCATGCTAAATAATAAAAAATAAGCTGGCTAATGATAAAAATCATGCTGAATAATAAAAAATAAGCTGGCTAATGATAAAAATCACGCTGAATAATCAAAATTAATCTTCCTAATGATAAAAATCATGCTTAATAATAAAAATTAAGCTGGCTAATGATAAAAATCATGCTGAATAATAAAAAATAAGCTGGCTAATGATGAAAAACATGCTAAATAATAAGAAAAATGCTGGCTAATGATAAAAGGTATGCTGAATAATAAGTGCGCCGGCTGATAATGAAAAATATGCTGAATAATCAAACATAAGGTGACTAATAATGCTGAATTAAATACATATAATGCCCAAATTTATAGATAATTACATGTAGTGTAATTTTGGCGGACATGGCACCCTATAACTGTGTGCATGTGCGCCACATTTTGCTCCTTCTTTGTGCCACTTGTTTGACAAAATCCGTCTCTTTGGGAGAATTTCCAACTGCCTCCAAACATTGTGCCAATTCCGAAAGTAGGATCGAGAAAATTAGTCAACAACGATCGCCCCATATCCTTGTTGCCAATTGTTTCAAAAGTTCTCACACGATGTGCTTACAACAAGTAAGTCAAACATGTCTTTGTTCATTTACACCGTCTCCATTTTGGCTTCATGAATGGGGAAATCAACCACCTCACAGCTCCTGCGGATCTTCCATGAAATCGGCAAGGCACTTGATACACGAGTACAAACTGATGCGATCTATTAAGATTTTGCTAAAGCTTTTGATTCAGTAGATCATGGACTTGTTCTTGAGAAACTTTAGTGATATGGGATCTGTGGAAATTTGCTACAGTGGTTTGAGAGCTACCTATCGGATCGCCACCAGAGAGTTATCATGCTTGGTGCAACATTTAAACGGACAAGAGTACTTTCGGACAAGAGTCCTTTCTAGAGTGCCACAGGGGTCGATCTTTGGCCCACTGTTGTTCCCCATTTAGATGAATGTTGCCATGTCTTCATCTTCAGCAATGTTTGCAAATGACACAAAGTGTTTCCACACCATCGAACATCACAAGGATGTGTGTGATCTCCAAACTGATCTCAACAACACTTGTGAATGGTGTGATGTTTGGAGAATGGATTTAAACAGGGGGAAGTGCAGTCACCTTACATCACAAGGAACTTAAACCCGATTGATTCATCCTATAATCTGACGGGAACAGCAGTTAGAAACGTGACCACCCAGAAAGATCTTGGAATTCTCGTCCAGCACAGCTTCAAGTGGAATGATCACGTGTCAGTTGTGTTGAACAAAGCCAACAAGATATTAGGATTTGTGAAAAGCTCTTGCCATGGTATGCACAATGTATGTGTGCGTAAGGCACTTTACACCAGTCTCGTATGTGGCCATTTCGCTTACGTGTCTGAAGTTTGGGCTCCACAAACAGTCACCCTAATTCAACATATTGAGAAAGTTCAGCGTTGAGCAACCAAACTCTTATTACGTATCTAGGCATCATATACCTATTCCAACATTCACAAGGTGACCCATCTGCATTAAGCAATCAGAACGCATCACCAGACAAACAGACACCACAGGTCATTACACCATGTTTAATATACACAAAGCAAACATGACAACCCTTCAGAACAGTTTCTACTGCAGAACCCCAAGAATTTTCAATGAATTACCAGAACATCTCTGCAACTCCAAACTCTCAGTCGCTAAATTCAAATCTGAACTGTTTAATTATTATAACTATCTGACAGAACATGTATATGATGTGGACATTCCACAAACGTTTAAGAGTGTATGTGTAAAATGTACTTTGTCTTGTCCTTTGTATAGTCTAAATGTTATCCATGTTCAACACATTGTGAAACAGCCTTGTATTGAATAAACTAAAAGAGTACAGGTATGGAAAATCTCAAGTTTTTGTGATGACCGTGGGGAATTGTGGTCCCCATTAATTAGACCACAATGCAACTCGCCAAGTATATAAATCCGAATGTCATGTGCGAAGTCGATTTCTTTTTGTCAAACTGCGAGGTGCGTTGCTGGTTTGGATACACATTGGAAAACTGCTTTGAAGATACGTCTAATTGAACAAGTAAACATAAGTTAAAATCATAATTAAACGTATTTAACATAACGTGTGTATTTGAATTCAATATAACACGTTTTAATTAAAGATAAAGAACAGCCCACATGCTCATTCATCATGTATTGCAGTAAAACGAGGCATTCAAGGAGAACTGGAATCAACCCCCGTCTACACAAATCGTTTACATGCTTCACAACACTGACTGAATTCTGACTGATGGGCAAAACATTTTCTCTTGAGTATTCTTGATCTGTATAAACTGCGACCGGTAGCAATGTCACATGTCCAACCATAGCCATAGGCAACATGCTTCACATGCTAATTTCTTTAGTCGAGAATACAAACCGCATATTCTTGTTTTTTTAGTGTAGCGTCGGATTTAAGACACAAATACGTTCTGTTTTTTTTGCAGTGTTTGCGCGTCCAAAGGCTGAATATTCAGCGAAAAGGTCTGTATGTATTTGTAATTGAATCCACTTTATTAACTCATGGTTACTACGACTCTTCAAGGCCTAATATTGAATCATAATTTATACGACTCTTTGATTTTATAACAGGATGATTAAAGACTCTTCGATTTTATAATGCCGGTATGATTAAATACTTTTTGGTTTTCTTACAGTGTTTGTGAGTGTAAAGGCTGGTGAATTCCTGTCATTGAAAGAAAGGTGTGTAGCCAATTGTAATTCAATGCGCTTTATTTCAGTATTAAATCATAGTTACTCTAGCCTCTTCGATTTGATTGATAAATCACTTTGCATAGAATTGCGGTGGTATAACATTATAGTGTCACACAAATCACTTTGCAGAATTGTGGTGGTATAACATTATACTTTGTCACACAAATCACTTTGCAGAATTGCGGTGGTATAACATTATACTTTGTATTTACAGTTTGCTTTGTGCGTGTGAAGATTTGACTGGTGTGTCACACGTGTTCCTGTGGACAAGAAAGGTTTGTTGTTTAAGTAATTCAATATGCCTGTTTGTTGTATCTATTGAAAAAATATTAGTTGTGAAACAAAACTGTTAACTGTATAGCATAAAGTTTTTCAACTGTGTTGGAATATGTCTAATATAATGGCTTGTTTATTATAGTTACTGTTCTATTTGGTTGCTAAAACCCTATACTGTATTGTATAAAGTTACTGTTAACGTTACTGCTACGTCAGTCACGGAAACAACTTGATCCAATCCAAGCGAAACTTCCTGCCGTTTACCAAAGGAAATGGAAAGTTTGTAGATGGTACCCAAACGTTGCAAAGAACCTCGTACTTCTGCATATCAGTTAAGGAGTTGCTGTTGACAAAGTTAGCACTATCATTTGGGAAACACGATGTTTCGGATCTTGAACATTCAGGTACGTGTTCTGAAACCATTGAACTAGGTACACGTTTTTAGACAAAAGATTCCGCTTTGGAATATCTTCGTCATCACTTTCTTCGGCAAACTTTCTTTTTTTAGGGAATAGCTTGTCAAGAATGGTCTGCTTCTTTTTAACTGGTTGGGATGAAGAAAAGTTTCTTGCGGGTACAAAGGAAGAGGAAGTTGCCACAGGCACAATACTACATAACTGTGGCGGCATTTGCTTGGTAGGCGGCGTAACATTTCGTACTTGTGTCGAACTGATATTAATACCTGGTGAAACTTTCTTCATAACAAAGTGTTGAACACCTACCTTACTGCTGCTTTCTTTTGCTTCACAAAGAGCAACATAGTGATTTTTGGTCACAGGAACTTTACCGAGCTTGAAATAATCCATAGGCATTAATGCACAACAAAGTAAATGAATTTTCTGATCTGAAATTGATGTTGCTATTTCTCGCGGATATATAGTGCAGTTAAACATTGTAGACAGGGAGTCCATCTTTTCTTCATTAGGTATAATTGGAAAATACGACTCGATTGGACGTTTAACAACATTTGATAGGGAAAGAAGACAAATAGAAGATCTCCATTGATGATTCATTGCGTTGCTGTATGCTTCAGTGAGTATTGGTGCACAAGGATCTTCCTTTGTTACAGAACCAAGAGCAATATCAGACAAACGACAAACATATTGCAAAAGTATTTGCAATGGAACTAAATGCACCTTTTTTGTGCTGCTGCTCAATAATGGGATGTTTAGCATAAAACGAAGAATTTAAAAAAAGTTCAATGCTTGTCAGACAACGCAGGTAAGATGCCAGAGACTCGTTGCCATACAATGCAATGGAACATGCATTGTACAAGCAATTGCCATCTCCAGTAGTCCTAAATATGGGAAATACAGAAAACTATGTACTGTTTTTGCATACAAAAAGACATAATATGTGGGACCTTAAGCTATGCACTGACACACATAAGGGGAGCTGAAATTCAAACTCCACTATTTGAGTGTGAGCATGAATGAGCTTTTAGAATACAGGTGTTAAAAAATTCAAGTTAATAATTCTATCAATACACTGTACATTTGTAGAAATTGCCCAAAGACAAAATGATGTAATGAATTAACCTACTTAGTTACTTTATAAATCTTTATCTCTCTTCACATTTATCTATAATGTTACTTTGACATCTTGGTTCCACATCCACTTATTGCACATATATTTCAGGACATTTATAAATAATTTAAATTAATCTAGGTAAATCCTGTATTTTAGTTAGTTGTCAGTAATGAATAATTACACATTTATAAATTAAGCTTGTGTGACCAATGGTGCTGCAAGTCTCTTACTGTAATTAATTTGTAGCTTGCAGTACCATGTGTAGGTAAGCAAATACAAAATACACCATCGCAGCCAGGAAGCAGGATTTATTGTCTATATGTAATTCTTGCAGGTATAATTTCGCACGAATAACTACATGAACACTGCAGTGTCTAAGATAAAACACTGCAGGGTCTAAGATATAAATATATAACATATTAACTCACATATTTCTTTAATAATATACACACATGACACATATTACATGGCTATTAAAATAGGATGAGAGGCCATTGTTCTGTATTTTTAATACATAAGCAAAATATGGTAATATATTTGACAAGAATGAAATGTGTAAACAATTCGATATGTCATTAACATATTTAATATATTATTCATAACACTGACCTGACAGGAAGGTGATTTAAACAGCGCTGTTGTTCGCTTCGCGGGAACTGCAAAAACGAAAAATCGCACACCAAAACCTTTCGATTATCCGAGACGTTCCTTAGCGATTCCTCCGCGACCACTTTCTCACACAGGGATTTAACGGAGGCTATTTTATTCGCCTTTTCGTCAAACGAAATATGTTCGTTCAGTATACAAAGAAGCTCGTCGAGTGGGTCTGTAGAAGCCATGTCTACTTAGTAATTACCGCGTCTATTCACTCTATTGATTACAAGTCAAGTCAACGAGGAGCGGCGAATACGACAACAAGTAAACTTCATTGTTCTGAAGTCGAAACGACTATTGCAAACAGTAGCAGTTTGCTTCATTTTGATTGGCTTGCTTCATCTGACCGTAGCAAACCAATCAGAATGCTGTGTTTGCGAATTTTTGCAACGGTCAATTTCAATATGACCACTGCAAAAATTTGTAAATACAGCGCTATCATTGGTTTGCTACAGTTAGATGGGGCAAGCCAATCAGAATGAGGCAAATGCTACAGTTTGGATGGTAGTAAGCTAGATATTAAATGGGGGCTAAAAGAATGTGCTCCAAAGAGTATGTAATGTGTAGATGCAAAAAAGGTTGTTCCACCAAGCGATGTTCATGCCAAAAAGCAGAGGTACCCTGCAATGAGCTATGTCAGTGCAGTGAGCGTGAAAATGTCGAAAGCAATGCAAATGAAGAAAGTGATATTGATTATGGCTCGGATGAAGATGATGATCAGGATGATGATAATTAGTTCTGTTATTCTGCTATTAGTATGCCCTTTTATATTAATCCTTTATTTGGCATTCAAAATCTCCTTTTGCATAATGTACATGTATTTATGGTGTTATACAGGGTGTATAAAAAAAGGAAATCACTTAATATTCAACCTTTTGTACTGTTAACAAATCGATATTCATGAATATTATATGGTTGCGTTTTTTTTATACACCCTGCACACTATAGTTTCCACATGACAGCAGTGACAAATAAAGAGATTGCAAAAGAATGTTGTTATTGTGATATGCATTGTAGACCATTAAAGAAAACAATGCAAAGTAGAACAAGACATGTCATATGATCGAACAACTCATTGTGGAAATCATAATTATTTGTATTAAGCAAAGTACTTTATTATGGGAATCCAAGGCAAATAATGAAGGCTAACAATGACATTATTAAAAATGAAATAATCACTATAAACTATACTGAGCGTGATCATATAAAGAAACTTTACGTACAGTTTATGGGCTATCCAAATGTTATTTCTTCAAGTCTTCAATAATTGTACAAATTAAGTAAAGTGAGTAACATTGAAAACCAATTCTTTGTAAAATGACTTGAAAAAAGCATTCTTGTATTGTAAATGCATGCATGAGAAATTGTAACAGATACTCCATACGGTTTTTGCCTGTAATTCGAGCAGAAACCGGAACTCAATTAAAAAATATTCGTAGACAAAGGGGCTTTTTGAGAAATGTGATTTTGGCCGAATTGCATTTTGAAACAGCGAATCTTGACAACTTCAAGCGACAAATACAAAGAAACTGCAGGGGGTATCAGCGGAAACTTTTCAGATTTGAATTCAGCGTATTTTAATCCATAAGAATATATGATTATTTTTAGCTTAGCGGGGTGTGCAATGAAATTCATTTTCTGGCCATTTTTTAGGGTGCTAGCTGACGGCCTATCTGTCATAGAGCCTATGACATTCAATAGGCTTTCAAATATTAAAAAAAAGAAATGCTTCACTACAGATTGGAGTAGGAGAAGCGCTTAGAATTATTATCAACAAAATCTAAGAATTAATTTATATTGATATTAATTATATTTATAAATATTTGCATTACTTTTATAGGAAATGGAGATGCATTGTAACAGTTAATCTATTACTTTCATAGATCCTATGTTTGATAAGTTTCGTATAGTTAAATGTATTGAAAATTTATTGAAATGTGTGTTTTTGTTTTTTTGCAGGTTTATGTGAATAAGTATGGCTGACTTACAAGGTAAAATTTTTTTCAAAAGCTAGAGGAATGTTTAAAACACTCAGCATGATATTTTTACTTCATTCTCCTCCTGTTCTCATAGCACTTTAAAGTAGATCATTGAAACAAATTCTAATATTGTTTATTACTTCTTTTATTCAAACACAAAATCAGTGACAGACAAAACTGCCGAGGGTAAGTGCAAAATAACTTTACAATTCAAAGTCGCTATAATATGGCTAGTTTTAATACAATGTAAATTTTAAATAAAGAAGCATTTTCAAAAGCTAGCGCAAAGTTTTATTTTACAATTTTTAGGTGCACCAGCTTTTCCTTTTTAATATTCAGCTGGAATCGAAAACGAAAAGGTTATAGTACCACTCACAAGCGTGGACTAAATAATTTGTCGGAATTAAAAAAGAAATTATGACAATCTACTGTAAATAATATGTGAAATAAATAACGGAGATTCTCTTAAATAGTAAAATGTTTTGTCTCCTGAATGTGGCACTTTTCTTGTTACTTCACATATGATGTTATTCTGTCCGATGACAAGTGCATTTGACGCAGCTTTTTCTTCATTCTCAAATGTGAAAACAGCAATCTTTCCAAATATGCTAACAAAATATACATTGTTTTCAGGAGATGCCATGATAGGTTACTTACATAACCTGTCTGAGATCAAAAACAGCCAAAGAAATAATTTGTATTTTGATATGACCGTCCAGACTTAAGAAAAATTTTGTAGAGCTGTCTGCTTTTCTCCAGAAAAGCACGCACAGTGCAAATCAAGTGTAAAGTCTTCCTCTCCCGTTAAAGTGACGAAATACTAGCTAAAGAGGAATACCTGGAGGGACAAAAATGAGATTCATATCAACAAATGTTCAAGAGTCGAAGAACCTTCCAACAACGAAATCACGTTCGATATAAAGAGACAGAAGAAAAAAGAAGAAAAAAGCTTTGAAACAATGGTGGAATCACTTCTTATACTAAACCAACGTAAAAGTTGACGTATGTGGTTGAGTCTCCTTTTAAGGCCCCCAAGAAACACTAATGACAAAAGGGAAAACCCTGCATAAACAAGAAGCAGTACTGACTGATGACACTGGCACTATCCGGTTTGTATTGTGGGAAAACGACATAACAAAAATCACTAACAGAAAATCCTACAGTCTATGCAACGTCATTGTTCGCCAGTACGATGGTACCAACTATCTTACTTTAAATAAGCAATCGACGATCACCGAGTCAACTGTTTCAATTGAAAGGGAGGATGAAAAGGACGCAGTTAAGAGTAATTTCCATAAAGTCTCCTGCCCAGCTGAAGGGGTCCATTCTATTAAATCGTACCTCTCGTGCAACAAATGCCAAGCCAAAATAGCACCGATAGCAGATAGATAGATAGATAGATAAAACCTTTATTTTGATAGGGTAGTCTCATCAGACCACAACTGGTCTGTTATCAACGAGAGCCCTATATAAACTACAATACTTTCTCTAATGTTAAAAACTACGCTACATGCAACTATTAACTATGATACAAATGTAATATGGTAAGTTAAAATCCCAAAAAATTGAAAGTATCTAGCAGCTGTCACATAAACGATTAAAAACATTCGCTCCATTATAGTAAAACGATTTCTTCGCCATTTCTGTTCGAACTCTTGGCAAATGCAATAAGTTACTTTGGTGGGTGGTTCTTACTGTCAATTGACGATTAAAACTAAAATAGTCACATAAAAATTGAGGAACAATTCCCTTCACACATTTCTTAACTAATTTAAAAATATCTCCTGCTTTTCAGAGTTTCCCAACGCAGATCGTGCAGAGCATCATCACTATAGCCCACTTTCATAACTACCCTTGCTGCTCTACGTTGTATTTTCTCCAGCTTTTCCTCATCCCCGATATTGCAACAATTCCAGACCGTATCACAATAGTCTAATATTGGTAGAACATAGGATTTGTAAACGATGTTGGCAGCATGTGTCGAAATATCATTCCTCAATCTCCTTAACATTCCAACTCTCGCGGATGCTTTGGATAGTGGCCTCTTTGAGCAACTGACAAAACCCTAGACTTCTGAGTGTCGAGTTTAACCGTTTACCATTGCCGTTCAGCGGCGAGCTCTTTGCCAAATTACAATTAAAGTCTCCCAGCAGAATAACTTCCTTATTATCAAAAATCAAAAATCCGCGAGAGTGGGGGAAATGAACTTCTACCCATAAGCTTTGAATATTCGACTGTTCTAAATCAAACCTTCTGCTTACCGACAAATCGTTCCTAACGTAGATTCCAACTCCCCCACCCTTCTTCTTGGAACCTCTATCTCTTCTATAAAAGTTATACCCTTCAATACTAACTTCTGAGTCAACAATTTCATCTGTAAGCCAGGTTTCAGACAATGTAAACAAACAGATTTTTGACTCTATATATGAATAAACGAAGCTCGTCAACCTTAGATAACAGGCTGCGAATATTTTGGTGTACTATCTTAACACCAGAATCCCGAAATATATCGTTCATTTCAGTTATTGCTTGAGAGCAACAAACATCGCTATTGTTGATGATAATGTCATTCATTCTTACAAAACAGTGTTTGCAAGTTCGATTTATGTCAGAACAGGAATCAAGACATTTCAAGTGAATCACTGATTTACATCTTAAACATTCAGTCCGCGGTTGATTTTTGCCTATCAATTTCGAACACGTAATACAGACCAACGTCTCATTCACAGGCCCAGGATTTAAGTCAATATCATTAGACATAATAAGGAGATTAACTGCAGCAAACTGGGTGACAAGATTAATCGTTTTTCAAGATTAATCGTTCAAATCAAAAGGAACTGTTGACTTCGCAGTGTTGGTCTTGTGTGATCTCATAGGGGCATCAACAATCTCGACTTTAGTAAGGTTTAAAGCAACGCTAATACCAATATTCCATGGATACAACCTCCTATCAGCATAACCATCTTTAGTGCAATAAAATGACACACGAACAATCAGCAAAACCAATGAATATATCAAACGCTTCGGGAGCTCATACATCAACGCCAGAGAAAAACATCATCAAATGCAGCGAATGTGGCTTAACCCAGCTGAAAAATAAATCAAAGAAAAGGTTATTGGCAAGTGTGATGTTCGCCAAAGAAGATCCCACAACTGAAATTCTGATGTTATTTGATGAAAAACTCCGATATTTATATAACATTCATTGTCAGAAAACCAACTTGTCACACACGTTTGAAGCTATGGATGACGACGAAATTGTTGAGATGATCCTAACTGTCAAGGCCACTGTTTATTATTCATCTAATAAAAGCGTGGTCTCAATACAAAGAAAACAATAAATACCTATTATAACTAACTAATAATTTCCGAACAATGGATATCAACAACAAATTTTTCTCTAAAATCTGTATCTATTTAAATATTCTGTTATGTTTTATAGTTTGGGAGTTTTGTTAACGGTTTTGTTGAGTGAGACTCAAAATTTTTGTAGGGGATAGCTAATTAATTAATCATAATTTCAAACAGTTTCAGTACTAAAAAAGTATGTAATAAAATACGTTGAACTGTGACGGCATGTTTGTGCTTCTCTGCATGCCTATACCAAGGCAGCACTTATTTACTGCCCTATGGGTAAACTAGTCTTATTACTATTTAGCATAATTGTATTGTAAGCAAGGGACCCCATAACTGGAGTTAAAACTCTGTGGGGCTCACCAGCCAAACATGGCGAATAGCAGAAATAAAAAATAAAGACAATAGACAATATGTACTTAAAATTTCTTCTGGTCTGTTGGAAGGTGTAAATTTCTACAATTGACATTTGATATTTTTATCCACAAAATCTCCATTTTTAACTAAATTTTATGAGTATCCTAGGGATTTCAGCATACTAGCCTGGCATTAGCCATTTTCACATTAGAAGACGAACAAATTGTCTGGTCATATAAATTCTCCTGCAATTTGTTCGTCCAATATGAGTTCTTGACAGACAAAAACACTGCTTGGGAGAGGTATGTGAAACAATATGGCTGCCATACGGCAATACCTAAGTAGCCTGTTATTGGGAAGGAAAAGAAAACAAAAATTTTTTGAGAACGTAGACCTGAGAAGAAATTCGAAGTACTTACTTTTGGAAAGTAATGATGGTTTAAAACCCTTTCAGGCAGATAAGTCGGTTTGCGCAATGGGAGCATGAATATCAAAACTGGAAGAATGCTAAGTTTAAGAAAAGATTTAGTGTATCACGCAATACTTTTTAATTTATACTTAATAAAGTTTCTCATGAGATCTGGAAAGAAACAACCTGTTTTATGAAGCCAACATCGCCGAGTTACAGCTTGCTCTTACCATTTGTGCATGACATGGCTGCACATACGCAACAGTCGAAGATCTATTTGGCGTGGCCACGTCCACAGCATGCACAATATTTATCAAGGTTATAAAAGTGATTGTACGTTAATTATATGACAAGTTTATAGTCTTACCCAAAAATGATGAAGAGTGGAAGGCAGAACTCATATTATTTTTGGAAGATTGGGAGTTCCCATGTGTAGGGGTGTGTGGGATGATGGCTTTCACATCTACACTAATTGCCAATTAAAAATTTTTTACAGCTTTAAAAAATGCTATTCTGTCACAAACATGGGTTTAATAGGTGCTAATAAGCTATTTCTCTGGGCCAATGTTGGGGCACCTGGGTCCATGCATGATTCCACTATTTTACAGTCCTCAGACATATTTAACTCAATTGAAAGAGGACATTTGCTACCTAATCAGGTGTTGAAATTACCTGGATATGGTGAAATCCCCCTTTTGACATTTGGAGATTCTGCCAATCCATCCAGATCATGGCTCTTGAAAGCATTTGCAACTCCAACCAGGAATGCAAAAAGAAAAACGCTTTAATAATAAGCTAAGGAGCGCAAGAGGCGTTTCTGAACATGCATATGGAATGCTCAAAGGTAGATGGATGATTATTTACAAGAAAACAGAATGCAGGAGGAGATACATCGATGTTATAATCCTGGCTTGTATTGTTCTCCACAATATATGTATAGCATGACATGATCCTTGCAACCCTATATGGAAGCTTGACGTGAACAAGCTTTAACTGATCAGGGCACAAAGAGAACCAAGATGAGCACAAAGAGAACCAAGAACAAACGACTTGCACACAAAATAAGAAGCAGAATTACTGAATGGTTATGGTCTTTGTATTAATCATAGACACGCAATACTAACTGGACAAGCAGCTATGGAAGGGAGAAGACAGAACAACTGCACTAGCCAGCACTGTTGCTAGTGCAACTCAACAACCTTGTAGCAACTTGAATAAATGGCAGCATTATTTTAATATATTTATGAGCTTCCTTTAATTTTAAAATACTGTTGCAAGTAAATAACCCCTTTTTTACAAGTTTTGATATTTCTGGCTGTGTAAATGCTTAGGATTGAAGTCAAATTAGTTCCCTGTATCTACATGCCCGGCAGCCGGGAAGTATTTTCAAAATACTAGATGCCCGGTAGTCTAGAATTTTATAAGCGGAACAATATCCTTATATTTATTGCGATTTTATAACAGGAGTGAACGTTATAAATGTTATAGTTTCATTTGCAAATATTCATGACCATGAATTACAATAAACAAATAGGAAATACATGAGGGGCGAATTTTATAGTAAGGGCGCCGAAGGCACGATAGTCTTACCTTGTATTATGAAACTTAAAAGATTCGCATGTCATCTGCTTACAATTTAAAACAGAATATTGCCGCTATTGTAATTCGTTTAAAGAGCTCCAGATAAAAATCATTGTGATTTATATACCACATTTTATTTTTATACACTGCCGGGAACAGTCGCAAAAATTCTATATGCCCGGACATTCGGACCGGAAGTTCGCACAGGAAGTGATTGCACATCAGTGTTGCACACTATTTTGTAAAGAGAATATAATCAGCCACTGATCTGTATAAAACTGTAGTGTGCCTGTTTTTTCTATAAGCGCCTGGGTACGAGGCTGGAATATAATAGAGAGAATATAATTAACTTGTATGTGCCTTTAGCAATAATAGCACATTGCACTATTAATCCGTACACCCGGGGGGGGGGGGTGAGGACCTTGGAAATTCCAGGAGGGGGGGAAGTATTTTCACTTGGAAATTCCAGGCAAGGGGGGTTGTAATCTCCTAAATGACTTCGAAATTTCAAGGGAGGGGGTAGAAATAATGCATTTCGAGGGGGCAGTTTTCTAAAATTGCTTGGAAATTCCAAGGGACCCCCAAAAATCCTTGTTTTGAGAAATTCCAAGGGGGGTCTAAAATTTTGAAATTCGAAGGTCCTCACCCCCGGGTGTACGGATTAAAAATGCAATGTGCCAATCTAAGAAATGAAATTCACCACTAATCCCATATTTACGAAAACAGTAAATTATGTTCCAGCATATGAAGTTGACATTTACATGTAAGGCATGAAATAATTACGCCAAACGTAAACTTCAAATCGTAATTTCCTGCTTCGGTGAATACATGACTAGTGGTTACTTTGCTTTCTTAAATCATTGCTAATTAATTAATAATATTTTAATACATTTCAAGAATGGTGTAAAAGCTGTTGCTAGTGAGTTGTAAAATCAACTGCCCCTGCTCCCCCCCCCCACCTGTGTATGGCCTTGTATATGGGGTTAGTCTATATGTCTATCTGCTTTTCAGTATGGTGGTGCTTGCAGCGGGCAACAAATTTAAAATGAATGCTGAATAGGGCGAGTTTGAAAACCGATCATCTTTTAAAACATTCTACACCAATTGTTGGGCTCCCTATGGTCTTATGGAATAGGAGTGATTTTGCAAGAATGAATTTTTTCCAGCAAATACCATTTCAAACCACCACGCTTGGAGTTTAAACGGGTTTGTGTAGGATTAGCATCCCTACACCTGTAAAAACAGTTACAAAAGCATCGACGACAATAAAGCAGAATACTCTATTTCGATGACCTATGTTCCACTGGAAGCAATGGGCCTAAGTGAGGGGGTGAGCAGCCTCGTACCCAGGCGCTATTAGTGAAAAACAGGCACACTACAGTGTTTACTATATAGATCAATGGCAAGCTGAGCGAGCGCGCAAAATTCACAAGGGGACAAAATTGTCTAGTGTCACATGGCGTAACAACGATCACAGATTATCCTAATTTTGCTTTGCAACACTTGCAAAACCAGTTTCGAGATTTTGGTTGTTTTTTTAACGCGGTACAGGAAAAATTAAACCAAAGTAAACATCGGTCACATGCAATACTCTCCTGGTCATCAGATATAACTTTATCGCAATAAGAGCAACACCACTTGGCATCGTTTTTCTTACCCAAAACGTTTACTACAGCTAGCCAGCCTTTCTCATTAAAATACCTTTGCACGCGATTAATATCAATATTTTCTTCATCTCTGACAGTGTCTGGTATTAGTTGCATGTTCGATTGCACATCATCCTCACTCAGCAATCGCTTTCCGCTTAAACATTCGGCGGCAGCTAATTTTCCGGTGAGACACTCTAGAATTATCCTGGATTTTTCCCCAGGCTGTAGTTTGCAGAATGGTAATAATTTGTGTCCATGATCATCTTTAGTTTTCTTGCATTTGGGGAGTCCAATAACGGTTACTTCTGCCCCTTTTGGACGTCCCCTCTTCCTTATTTTAGGAGGCATTTTTATGTAGTCAAATTCTGACTTTCGAGAGGGGGGGCTGCTTTCTGTATGTGCAGAATTACCGACTTCGACAAGTTGTGGACCATCGCTTTCCTTAGTTGCGTCAGGAGCTAACTCGGGAGGTTCTTCATGGGACTTTCGAGAGGGGGGGTTACTTTCTGTAGAACTATGTGCAGAATTACCGACTTCTACAAGTTGTGGACCATCGCTTTTCTTAGTTGCGGCAGGAGCTGACTCGGGAGGATCTTCATGGGACTTACTTTTAGTGGTTCGTAAGTTACCAATGACTTCAGAATTTTGCTGTGATGGTTTTGTAGTATCACTTGTCTCTGTCAATGGAAAAAGTTCTACGTCAACACCAAGTTTCCAGTACTTGATGACATTTTTCAAAAGTTCGTATCTGTTGGTAAACGTAGGCATCCCGCCTTCGCTTACAAGCGACGCGAGTTCCTGTGACACCTTCAAACCACGTCGAAACTTTTGCGCTTGTGACAGAACCTTCCTTTCATTTATCACTTTTATAGGCTGAACCAACACCTGTGCCATTTCATCATGTTGTAAATCTAGTTGTTCACTGTCGGGTGGCTCTAATTTTATCGCCTTTTTGGTTTTGTAATAATCCAGCGTCCATCGTTCCTTTATAAGAGATTTCTCAAATAGGGGCATACTGAGAACTGTTCTCACCTTGAAAATATGCTTACAAGGGAGTCCCATTCTTGTTACGAAAGAGCAGTTACATTTAAAAGCTGACGAAACAACTTGATATCCTGTCGAGGAAGAAAATTGAAATGTCCCATTTCCAGTGTCGACGGCTGTAGCTAAAGAATCTGCTAAGCTAAATTGCTTCTTGATAAAATTGAAAGAATAAGGAGTTAAATAATCAGCATAAAATCGTAGCTCACCATTTAAATTCTTATGCTCTGTCGATTTGCACGCTAACGACATCATGTAGTGGTGGTCCCGTTCACTCCTCAAGGAACTTAGCACAGAAAAAAACTCATGGAAGAATTGCATAAGACTTGCGTATTTGGAGCAAACGGATTTGATTTTGCTGAAGGTACATTCCAAACGATTGTTCGTCGTTTCTCCAAGGTTGAAGTCGTTATCTTTATAGTAAGAGACCCACTGTTCCTTTATAGGTAGCCAGTTAAGTTCTATATATTCTTTTACACTCTTGCTGACGTTATTTAGTGTTTGCAAGTGGCTTTCATATGAAGATGGAGATTTTGAATATGCTAATTGTCTTAGGATTTCTAGGCAACGATATCTTTCCGCCGACGATATACCCATTTTCTCGCATGTCACCTCTCTGCGAAATGATCTTAGGGTGTGAAACAAACATATATGTAGAGATGCACGTGGGAAACATTTCGCAAATGCCCCCCGTTCCGTGAAGTCTTTGTCGGACATGATGACTTGTGTTTCCTCCCAATTCGAATTGAATTTCTGAAACAACTGAACAGCCGCCTCGATAACATCTTTTGTTTCTTCCGCAAGTAAAAAAATTCCCGCAATTTCACTTAAGCCATCACCATCAACACACAATAGAAGGTACACAGGTATACGCAGATCCAATAACTTGTACGTCGCATCTATGAGGAGCAGCTCGGGAAACATGGTATATATATTTCTCATATAGCCATCCTGGTAAAAAAGTCCCTTGAAGTTGTTTTCATCGTCAATGACAAGTTCGACAGTGGCTCCCTCCTGCCGTTTTAATAATCCAATAACATCGTCTAGATCATTTTTGTTAAATTCTTTTCGGTATTTTTGTTTTAGGTTCGCAATATCCTTCAATGTTACCTTTTTACCAGTCGTTTGCACAAAGTTTTGCTGCAACAGTTTTGTATTTGCCTTCAGTTTTATTGCATCCGAAATCCCCATTTTGCATTCTTCTGACAAAGCTCTTTGCCGCGGTAGGTGTTCGTAGAGTTCCTTTGACAATTGATGATTGTGTCCTTCTGTTATGCGCATAACCTCTAGGGCTTGGCCGTCAAGTGATAGGGCTATGTAAACTTGAAAGGGGCATCCTTGACGAAATGACTTGGTTTTTCGTACGCGACTCTCTCTTTTCCTGGGCTGTCCACCAAATTTACAAGAAAACAATGAGTAATACTGTAAAGACGGATTGGCAATCGCAACCCTTTTTGGAACGCGTTTCTGAGCTGCCGCCAACGTTCTTACATCTTTTTTCCATAATTCACAGAAATGATCATCTTCATATCTTTTTTTTACTTGTTCCATTTCATCTAAACTTGAGAACTTTTGTCCAACATAAAAAATATCATCAGTAGCCTCTTTTCCTCTTTTCATTTCAAAGTCGGAGCTGCTGTCATCATCCGATGTTTCGTTTTTACTTTTGTCTTTTCCTTTGATTGTTTCTATAATTTCTTCTTCAGGCAATGTGTCATTGTTTGTGTAATTTTCTTGTCTTCTGTCTAACGTGTTGTCATTCTGGACGTTGCCGATGTTGATTTTTTCTTTAATTTCTTCTTCAGGCAATGTGTCGTTATTTGTGTAATTTTCATGTCTTCTCTCTGACGTGTTGTCATCCTGGACGTTGCCGATGTTGATTTCTTCTTTAATTTCTTCAGGCAATATGTCGTTGTTTGTGTAATTTTCATGTCTTCTCTCTGACGTGTTGTCATTCTGGACGTTGCCGATGTTGATTTCTTCTTTAATTTCTTCAGGCAATATGTCGTTGTTTGTGTAATTTTCATGTCTTCTCTCTGACGTGTTGTCATTTTGGACGTTGCCGATGTTGATTTCTTCTTTAATTTCTTCAGGCAATGTGTCGTTGTTTGTGTAATTTTCTTGTCTTCTCTCTGACGTGTTGTCATTTTGGACGTTGCCGATGTTGATTTCTTCCTTAATTTCTTCAGGCAATGTGTCGTTGTTTGTGTCAGTTGCTTCTTTTCTGTCAGGCGTTTTGTCATTCTGGACGTTGCCGATGTTGATTTCTTCTTTAATTTCTTCAGGCAATATGTCGTTGTTTGTGTAATTTTCATGTCTTCTCTCTGACGTGTTGTCATTCTGGACGTTGCCGATGTTGATTTCTTCTTTAATTTCTTCAGGCAATATGTCGTTGTTTGTGTAATTTTCATGTCTTCTCTCTGACGTGTTGTCATTTTGGACGTTGCCGATGTTGATTTCTTCTTTAATTTCTTCAGGCAATGTGTTGTTGTTTGTGTAATTTTCTTGTCTTCTCTCTGACGTGTTGTCATTTTGGACGTTGCCGATGTTGATTTCTTCCTTAATTTCTTCAGGCAATGTGTCGTTGTTTGTGTCAGTTGCTTCTTTTCTGTCAGGCGTTTTGTCATTCTGGACGTTGCCGATGTTGATTTCTTCTTTAATTTCTTCAGGCAATGTGTCGTTTGTGTCAGTTACTTCTTTTCTGTTGGACGTTTTGTTATTCTGGACGTCATCAATGATTATTTGTTCAAACAATGTCTTCTTAATAAACAATGTCTTCTTAATTGAGGCAGTTGTTTTTTTTCTTTTGGATTCTACCACTTCCTGAACGCTGTCAGTCATGCTTTCTTTTTCTGTCCTTTCTTCAGACAATGTCTTCGTACTTGATGGGATTTTCCTTCGCGTGCTCAGAATGTATCGTCAGGTTTTTTTTCTACCCTGAGGCCATACAGGGGCGACTGCAGCATTAGCTGATGTGCATGTTATGCCCAGAAGACGCAGGTCAATATGTTTCGCCATCGACCAATGAATAAGAACTCTTCTCAAGTAAGAAGCATATGTTGTAGGATGTCTTAACCATGAGATATTCTCTGGAAACGGACGAGCATCTGATTTCAAGAAACTATTACTCCAGAAGGGTTTATCGATACAGCTTATGGCACCTAATAATACAACGACGACTCCACAAACATTGTTACATTTCTGTAAAGGAATGTTACGAAAGCATAATGCCGAACATCGATGAACACCATTGCTGGTATTGTTTACGTTTGACTTATGGGCTATATACCGACCTTGCATAGGCCGTATGGGCAATTGGATGAGAGTTGAAAACGCACTCATTACTTTGTTGACAATGTTTTTAAGTTCTTTTGGAGGAGCCCATCCTAGGCTGTCACAATAAAACCATTCGTTTGCGACAGTGTCAACATACAATAATGACCAGTGACAACCTTGATGATATGGTGTACCCAGGAATGTTTCTGCGATGTTGCCACCAACACAAATAATAAACGTAAAAAACCTTACTGTCTTTTTAGGGCATTTCTTTAATTGGTCTTCCAGCAGCTCTCCTTTCAATCCTATTAAACTATTCAGAATAAAAGCTTTAGTGTCAGTACTCTGACTATTCACTATGTCCAGAAACCCTTGGATTACTGAAAGATTCAGCCAGTTGTTTCCCGTAAGCACAGAAAGATCTGAAGCGAGAATTGTTCTATTAAGAACTACTTTCCCATCTGTGTTTTGAAATAGAAGTGTTTTAAATTCCTTCATACGGTCGGTTTCTGGTGGAAAACAGTTTTCATTTGGTGGCAAAACATTGGTTTCAAGCCATGCTTTTTCTTTTTTTACATTTTCTGTGATATCTCGTAGACCATGAAGCTTCACCAAAGTCGAAACTGCCGTATTATCGAATGTTCCTAGTTCACATGAAATAGCTTTATATCTCCCTTCACTCAAAGTTTCATGCCAAACATCACAAACAGACTTGGATGGGATTAGTTCCATGGTTTTAATATCCGTGATATTTTTAACTGTGTCGATGTGATAGGTTTCGCGCACAACACGAGCAATAGATGGAAATAACACATCAGACAAGATTCCCCTTTTTGTTTGATAGAATTTATCTTCTATTATAATTTTCTAAATTTAAAAAAAATTTAAGAAATTAATTCATACCCTGTACTTGCTTTTCGAAAATTTGACAAAAGAGTAGTAAAGACTACTGTATACTACATAATACTACATACATACATAGTTGCATACGTAATTACATATATACATATATTGTATATACCTTCAAAACTGGATCTTGTTGCCAGCCACTGGCACTCCCAAAGATGGTTTTCAAGTATAAAGGTTTTTTTGCTGAAATTTATAAAGCTATTAATACTGTGTTCCATTTCTTGAGAGTATTATATTATTTATTTCTTCCTATTGGAAGAACTATGTAGAATTTATAATATAATATAAGGTAAATGTTTATCACTCAATGATACTGTTTTGTAATATGAAATAGCAATTAGTAAAACTAGATTCTACATAAATAAAATAATGTAATAGCATGTAATTATAAAAACTAAGCACTTATCAGCCCATTGGGACAATTAGGTGAAAAAACATAAAAAGCAAGGTCTCTAACTGTGCTTAAATCAAGGACTGGGGGGGGGGCTAGACCCTAGGTACTAATTTCCCAAACATGTGACTTTTTACAGGCTTCAGTAGAGATACTTTGACTTTTGTAATATTACTTCTTGCTTTCAAAATTGACTTTGTTTTGCATTGGACATACTTGCCTGGCTTTTCTGGGGTTTTTTTAAAAAATTACAAAACTTTACACCATAAATTTTATTGCATTCTTGGGGAGAGGGCCGTTCAGAGGAATTGGGGGGCCCGGGGCAAAAACTTTGCCCTGGGCCCCCTCCTCCCTCCTCCCCCCCCGTTGCCAAAAATTTTGGAGGTTAAAAAATTTTTTCGGACTATACGTTGTACTTATCCTGGGTTGCCAACTGCTTGGAACTCGCTCTGAATTTTGGACTGATCTTCGATTTTTTTTGGTCAACGTTTTTAGGGGCCCCTTATTAGCCTGGGGCCCGGGGTATTTTGCCCCTCTAGCCCCCACCCTCTGAACAGCCCTGCTTGGGGATCTAACAGACATGCACCCAGACCCCCTTACAAGGCTCACACCTTCAGCATTCACCCCCCCCCTTCCATGGTCCCTGAAAATGTGCTCTACTTTAGTATTAGCTCTGCCCAATGCCAGACAATTTTATTTGTCAAATACAATTTAACAATCATGTTTGTGAAAAGAATCTTGCATGTATAGCTGAAAATGTCCAAACCAATTTAGACCCTTCCAATTACCGTGTTGTCAGAAATATTGACCATTGCATTGTTTCTGCTTTTGTGTGAATTGAATATTTATAATATCACTACTGAATTATCATGATCCAACAAGATTGTGAAATACCTACTGCTTGGTACTAAATAATTATTTAAATTTAATAGTTAGAAGGGTACATTCGATATTTACCTTTCAATCCTGCATTCATCATTTTTGCTTTCGAAAATTTCCAATCAATACTGTACAATATACTGAAAAGTCTGTAATATATTATTAAATTTCCCGCGTTTGGACATCAATTGACATTAAATTTTCCGCGTTTGGAGCATATTTACAAAATGTGCAATCACTTCCTGTGCAAACTTCCGGTCCGAATGTCCGGGCATATAGAATTTCTGCGACTGTTCCCGGCAGTGTATAAAAATAAAATGTGGTATATAAATCACAATGATTTTTATTTCTATCTGGAGCTCTTTAAACGAATTACAATAGCGGCAATATTCTGTTTTAAATTGTAAGCAGATGACATGCGAATCTTTTAAGTTTCATAATACAAGGTAAGACTATCGTGCCTTCGGCGCCCTTACTATAAAATTCGCCCCTCATGTATTTCCTATTTGTTTATTGTAATTCATGGTCATGAATATTTGCAAATGTTATAAAATCGCAATAAATATAAGGATATTGTTCCGCTTATAAAATTCTAGACTACCGGGCATCTAGTATTTTGAAAATACTTCCCGGCTGCCGGGCATGTAGACACAGGGAAATTAGTTTTGTATCATATCTTTTATTAACAACTTGATTATATGAGTGTTAAGATGCATGTGTAAAATAACTAGTGCAAAGTTTGTGCCTTATAAGTATTAAGCAGAAAGTGGTTTCTTAGGAAATTCCGAGGTTGCTTTATTTTTGTATGCTGTATAAAGGAAAGGTGTATTAACTATGGTTACTGTGAAAGATAACGAGTCCAATGTGGGAATTTGAGAATTAACAACAATACTGCAAAATGAGTGCAATTATCTGATTATAGACAGACAGATATTGTACAATCTTGCATGTCACTGCCCACCATGAACAATTTTGCATGTCAATCTTGCACAGTTAAGTCGCATTGTAATCTCTTTGTCAATACAACCATTTGCAAGTTTCTGTTAAGCGCGCCGTCAAAACAAGGTTTTAAAAGTTATAATTAGCATGTTTGACAAGTCAAATGTGTCACTTTTACGGGAGTAACTTTTAGTTTTGGCAACTTGGTAGTTTGTAATATTTTTGTAATGTTTTGTAATATTTTTGCATCTTGAATATTCAGGACCGTAAAAGATCTAAACTTTGAGTTTTTTATTTTTTATGAATTTTTTAGTGTTTGTGACAAGAGTGAATTTGTGGCATGATATTTATTTATTTTATTTTACACTTTTTCCTATAAAAAGATAAAGATACACATGGAATTACACACAGAGAAGAGGTTATAAAAAAAAAACAGTCGAAAGAATTGTTCAGTAAACATTGAGGAGTGAGACTAACATTAGGAAAAATAAATCGACAAACAAATTAAAAACATATACACTTTTTAAACAGGATAGCTGCCTGACAAACTACTTTAAAACATATAGACTTACACAGAGCAGCTGGATTTATACACATAGAGAAGACTTTCTCCAATAACAGGTTTGCAAAAACAGTTGAAATAATTGTTCAGTAAACATTGAGAAGTGAGACAAACATTAGGACACACTTTTCGACAAACATGACAAAGAAACAGACGACAAATCAAACACTGGAAGTAGCGGGGAGTTAACAAACAAGAAAAAAAGAAACAAAGAATAACAGTGGACAAAAACCTGAACGAACGAATACCCCGCAAATTAGTCATGCGCTATCGTAAAGTTAGGAACATGATTTTGTTAACGAGATAGTTAACGAACAAGTTGTATGACATTTCATACATACAGGCATTAAAGCCCTCGTATCTTCAGGATTGTAATTACTTTTCGAACGAAGTAGGAGATTTGGTGGTGTCTTTAACAGTACAAAGAAGCATGTCCCATATATGTTGGAAGCTTTGATATAATAGCTGTTTATGCCACTAACTGTTCGTTGAGTTCGACACTTATAGTTAAATTCAGTGTGGTAGCATTGATCGCATTACCATAACTTATTTCTTGTACTGATACATTGGTGGACGTGTTACTGTCGGCGTTGTTTATGATACACTTAAAGATAGCAATAATATAAGTTTTGTAGGACAAGGTTGTATACGTTCTATGGTGTTATGTTGGACCATTAGTATTTGACATGCGTTCATTGATTCATTGGGAAATAAATCGTAGTTATTTACGTTCACCACTCTTCTTTGTGTGAGATAGAATAATGACGTCAGTTCTCAACTGAGTAATCCGTTCACCCATTTCTAGAAATTGACAGTTCACCAGTATTTAATAATAGTTGTAAAATTTCTTTTGGTGTCACTGGCATTAATTCCTTGTGGCTTTTATGTTTAAACTGTGCGTTCTTGTTAGGTATCTTTCACTCTGCATGGAATTCGTTCTTTACAATTTAATTGATTGTACTTCAGTAGTTTTCATGTGACTTCATTGTATCACGATAACTGACAATTTACAATTGATAGGTGTGTTCCAGGAGTAGACATAGTGTGTAGTTATTAAACTTATGGATCTTCGTTCTGGCTAATAGTTGATAAAATCCAAATTTTATCATTTAGACCTGAGGATGCAATATTGTAGTTTTGTTCTTGGATTTGTGTGATTTTGTCTGGAAAAAAAAATGACCACTTCAGACATAGTTTACTTTGAATAAACGCAATACAGGAATTTGAACAGCGGCAGGAAAACTTTTCTTAAATAGTTAGATGTGATCACAAACTTAACATAATAATATGTTCCAGTACCTTAGTTATTGCTTTCATTCTCTTAGGCAGCTTCCTTTTATAGTGTTGAATGAAACGTTGATCTTTACTAAGTACGATGGATGACCATGTCACTGAAATAATGAAAAAATATATAAGAATTTACAAAATCAGATTAAAAAAAAACTTACCTCCTCACAGACTTGAGGTCATCACGGGGATATCTTCTTCTGTTCCTAAGAAGTAGAGGCACTCAAACTTAGAGGAAGGATCTTCTAGTCCTGTATCCAGTGTTTTGGACATTTTACCTTTGCTTTGAACAATAACTTTTTTAGTTTTTGACTCATTCTGGACATTCTATACCTTTGTTGTGAAGAACAACTTTTTACATTTTGACTATATTACCATAGTGAACAGAAATTTTATCTTTTTTTTATTATTAACCATTCGTTTTTATTATAGTAACTTAAATATCAAATTAGTGAGAGGAAAATAGGCTTATGGTCACTAGGGTACGATTCTAAAACTCCACTGCTTTTTACTCTTTCAGGGATATTAGTGTATATGTGATAATTTGTGTTTTATAGTCTTTTGTCACTTGTTTAATAAGTTGGACGTATTGCTTTTCTTGGATTAAAGTGCCTATAAACCCAAAATGGGTTTTTGGTGATTCGGATAGAGCGTAAAAAGTTACAATAGAAGTTCTAGATTAGATTTTGGTTTAAACTTCTACTTTTTGAGATATAGCGGCTGAAACATACGAAATTCTCAATTTTCTCAAAAAAAGTTGGTTGTGTGCTCAGAGCATTTCACTGAGAATTCAGGAATGTTTTGAATATGGCTCAGAAAGCGTGGAAAAGTAAAAGACTCCCAAACTTAAATAGTTAGGCATGGAATTTGCGTCTTTTCTACAGTAGAAACAAATCAACTCTCGGGCGACGCGGTTTCAGAGCGCACCAGACCAAAGGAGGGTAAGCAACACCTTATGTTAATTTCACAATATTCATCATCAGTGCATATGAAACACATTAGAATATTTAATTTTGGGTCAAACTTTATACTGTTGTTAACTTTTATATATTTATATTGATGTATAAGATTTATGTCACGTCTATATGTTCAAACCGGTTGATGGCCTATCTCGTGTATCAGTATCACACCTGTAATTACATGCGAGCCAACAAAATCTCCCTTATAAGAGAAGAAATGGTATGGCTGTTGGTGTGATCACATTTTTACACTGCATGCGCTCACTTAGAAAAACAAATTTTCAATAGATCTTTTTTTGTAGTAAAGGAGTTCATATGGATATAATTTTATTCTAGCTATTGTTGTTTATAGATTACAGAAACTGTTGGGAATTAAGCCTTGTCAAGCATGAAGAGTTAGAAAATCCTTTGTTCAACAAATGTGCACATGTGGATATCATTCAACCACAAAAATGGTTAGACAAAGATAGCTAACATACATACAAAACATATTATCGTGTACATGCTATAACACCATGTAGGCATGTACGCTAGCCAGTCACAACAGCACTTTTTTACCTATGAGTATCCTTCCCATTAAGCCATATAGCTTCAAGATTGATGAGTGAAGTCTGGCATTAGACAAGTAAAAAATAGTGTGCAATTGTGCACATTGTGCAGTTCAATTGGTAAACTATTTTAAACATTTGCAGATTCCATTGCTAATGCATATGAAAAAATGTGCTCTTCACTTAAAAACAAAAGGTTGAAGGAGCAAACAAGTTGCTTGGAGCTCAAAGCTCAATTCTCCTCCAAGATAATTAGCTACACTTAAAAAAGGAATGTTTTGCAGGTGCGTAGAATGCATACTGTTAATCTACAACATTAATTTATTTTCAGTTTCATATGTTGCTGGTGTGGTACTAAAAACTACCATGAAAAACATTCTGTTTAAAACTTTTAGTTTAATATTTCACCAACAAACCCAGGTAACCCACAGGGAATATACGATAAAACTAATCAGTTAATTTTATGATGTAATCAATGAGAGTTATAATTGACAATAATTAATAATTTCAGATGCAAAAGTCCTATGAAAGGACACAAAAGTGTTATTAATTGTCTTTGAAACAACAAGCTTTGGAGCCATTTTATTGTAAATACATGTAAATAAAGTTATGAGCTTTCTTCATCCAATTCCAAGTCTTCATAATCTTTGAATTCCTGATCACTCTTCACTCTTGATATTTTGAGTGGTATATGTCTGTCCTTTAATAAATTTACAATGCACCATGCAGATAAACTGTCTATTGGCAACAACAGGAAGAAACCTACACTGAAAAAGTATTTTTTCATTAAATTTTGTAAAATGAATAGAAATCTGATGGAGATTATACAACTTGTTATAATTTGTTATAAGTTGCAAACAAATCTTCTATATTTATTGACAGCTTGGCCTAGTGTACTTACAAAATTGGAAAATAAGAAGATAAAAGATTTTTATTGTATTCATAAATTCAGATTTAAAGTGCCTATATCACTTGTGGGATCTTTACGGATTTGAATAGAGCTTGAAAAATTAGTTTATAAGTTCTAAAACCTTTTTTGATATAGTTAAATAGTTTCGGAAATATTTACATCTAAACATGACGATTTCCTAAATTTCCGTCGTTCTCGGGGGCCTGGGACTCAGGAACCGAGTTCTTGTCAAACATAATATAATCAATTGGAATTTTACTTCGATCTTCCAATAACGTAAAATATTTTGAGAAAAACTCGCCCAGTTGCTACAGCCATACACAACGCACCGTTCCCGATTTTTTTTCTTGAAAAGCGCAAACTATATCGCCAGTGAAACTCTTCATGTTTACATTATAAAAGACGGCGTGTTTGCAAATCATTCCTGAGTTCCAGTCCCCCCAACCGAGGTATTTTCGAAACTATTTAATTATATCAAACTAGGGATCCAAGGATTGTGCAAAGTTTTCATGCCCTATATTACCTAAGCAACCAGACGTTCGTCCCAACATAAACGTTTTGACTTATGCCAGTAAAAATATAATGAACTAGGTTAAACATTAATCAAAAGGAAATTACTCAAAGTACTCAAATTACGTTAGCCGCGGATAGCGCCGGATACTGTGGCTATTAAATTATAATTTTAGTTGCCCGTGTAAACCGGCCTAACCGGGCGCGATTTTCTCACTTTAGTCTCTTTTCTTCGTCAAACAACTGTGACTACATTCACTACATTTATATGATGGCTACAATTTATCCGTCACTTCATGAGAATAGCCAAAATAGTTGCGTTGTAAATAATGTAAATAAACCGCGGTGCATATTATGTCTATGATGTCGATACTTCGACGCGTATAAATCGATACAAAACAATATACTTATAATCAATACTGTATACCGCCAAAATGGTTTGAATACTGCACAAAATGTCCGTTTTGAATAATATCATTTTGTACTGTATGCAGAATACCAGGTATCGACTTGCTATCGACAATTTAATATACATGTGTAGGAGTCTATAAATACATAAACAACACAGCGTCGTTTCTTCCTAACCTCTTAGCTCTATTTATGGAATAAACCTTCTAAATTATATTTGTGTTGAATTGAATGCTCGTAATTCATAACATAAGTTGATAAATTGCGTAGATTCTCAAAGAATTGCTCGATTTTTACGCCCGGAATGTTTCGAAGCAATGTTCGTCGCTCCTCGTTTCTTTACATCGTGAATAATGTTCAAGTCTCGACGGCACATGCGCAGTTGCGAGGTGTGAGGAAGAATCGGGTGTTCCGGGGGGTAATTCTGCGCAAATCCCTTTAAAACAAAACACAAACCGCGGAAAAGCAATGCTTCAAAATTGACAGTAACCGCCAAAATTCCTCAATATTTTGGTGAACTTTGCAAAAGGGACATAGTGCATTAATAAATAAAGCAAGTTAAACTGATTTAAAAACCTTAAATTACTGATCATGTACAAAAAGTTACTACACGCATAAATCAACCTACCCCCCGTAAAGTTTACACTATGACTGACTGACTGACTGACTGACTGACTGACTGACTGACTGACTGACTGTCTGACTGACTTACTGACTCGTTTGAATTTTCGCCACTCATCACAATACTGCAAAGTTTCTCAAACTTTGCACTAAAAAGGTTGTAGAACTTATAAACTAATTTTTCAAGCTCTATTCAAATCCGTAAAGATCCCACAAGTGATATAGGCACTTTAACTATCCATAGTAACAAATTTTGGACAAATTTGAATATCAAGTCTGGTAGCAAACCATGAATTTATGGCTTATGGTATGGTACATTTCTTGTCTGTGCATTGTTAAATGCAATCAGAGAAAGATTAAATCACTAGGTACACATGTACAGTACACTTATAGTTGCGGCGAGTTGCCACAACCCCTTACAGGTAGGTAAATATGTACAGTATTAACAAAAGTAATCAACTGCAAATCTCAATGACAATAATACAAATGTTGCAAATGCCTGACAAAAGCGCATTACTGTTCAGTTCCATCTTATGTTCCTAATTTCATCGCTCCTTGTTCTATTCTTCATCTGTGCTCATGTCAGAATCATCATCACTCATAACACTAACATTGCCATCTATTTGCATTGTGTTTGTTTTGATGTAAACAAGTTTTAGAACTTTCTCTTTATCAAGACGGTTTCGGAGTTTTGAGTGAACAAATGAGAATGTGGAAAAGTTTCGTTCAGATGCAGTTGATGAAGCTGGTAATGAAAAAACTCGCTTTGCCAGGTCCTGCAGTAAAGGCCAGTCAATGCCATCAGCAATCCACCACTGGAGAACTGACTTGGACTGTCCAATTAATTTGAAGCGAAATGACTGTCGCTGTTTTTCCTCAAGAGCCTCTATCCGAAAAGCAGTATACTCCTGGGCCATCTGCTCCTTTCTGGTGTTGTTGGTAGTACCATCTTTAGTTGGATATCCATAGATGAAATCTTCAACTTCTCTTCTCAATGTGCGCGACATTCCATCCCCAAGATATCTTGGATCCAACAAGTAGGCAATGCCATGGGCATCTCCATACATGAAATCAAACCTGTCACGGACAAGTTTAACTAGGTAGGCTTTCTTTCTCTCCTCGATAGTGAGCTCCTGCATCAGTTTCTCCAACTCAAGAAAGGCATGGTAAGCATCGGAACAGGGGACTGCATCACTTTGGAATAACTTTATTAACTTGTCAATTGGCTGAAGAATCTTGATACTTTCATCTAGGTTTTTGACAAAATCTGGATCCGTAACAATTGCTTTGATCTCCAGACGTTTGTCCTTTTGTTTGGCACTCCCTTTGTTCACAAAATCTCTTTCAGATACCAGAGAATTGAGAATATCATCAGCTGCTTTCAGCAATTTGAAACAACCATGTATGGTACCCCATCGAGTTGGGGCTGGCTTTACCAGACTTGACAACTTTGCTGAAGCTAATGCCTTTTTCAATCTTGCCTTCACCCCATGATGGTTGTGAAAAAACATGACCACTTCTTTGCAATCATTAGCAAACACCATGAGATCTTCAAAAGGATAACCATCTGGGTATGCAGCTGGGCCACCACCAGGTGGTACTTTCTTTTTGGCACAGAAGATATCTTTGACGAGAAGATTAAGCCCATGAGCAACACAACCATGGAAAAAATGTGTAGGATACTTTTGTTCTAAGATACCCCACATTTTCTTGTTTGCTGATATATTGTCTGTCACTGCACCAGCTACATTATCTCCAAGATGATCTATAACACGGCTGAGATCTTGGGCCAACCATTCCGCATCATGACCTTGCTCTCCTGTGTAAACTGATTCGATGAACAGTGATTTAGTGGGACAGACAACCATGTAGTTGATAACTGGCTCATTTGAGATGTTTGACCAGGCATCAGTGGTGATACCAATTGGTGATACTGATTGGGGTTGGACAGCAATTTATCAACTTTATCTTTGACCTCTTCATAGGATTGTTGAAGTAGTCCACCAGGACTGTCATCTGCTAGTTCCTTCCTGGTCGGCAATTTTACTCCAGGACGTGCCAGTTGAACAGCTGATGCCAGAAATGGATCTTCAATGTGTTGAAAACTTGTGCCTGTGTTGTAGAAAAACATTGCAATATCTCGGTTGAACTTCTTTTGTTGTGAGGTGGTGAACATTGGAACTGCAAATGATCTTGCGGAAGGTTGTGTTCCTTGTGAGGATTTGCTTGAATTGCTTGTAGAGGACTTAAAAGCATTTGACTTCTTATTCTTGCTGGCAGGGTCATTCCACCATCCTGGACGGTCAACAACAGCTGTGTCTAACATAAGTTTCTTGAATTTTTTGCATCTTTTCAGATGTGTTTTGACAGACAAAACTTTATGGTGACGTCTAACCAATTCTTTGCAGTGTTTGCAAACAGCATGATTTGGCTTACTTGAAGAGTGTGCATTAGGGTCTTCAAATGCATAGCTCCATACATTGTGTACTGGGTGACCTCGCTTTATTCTCTTGTCATCGGGACTTTTAGAAGCTGTAGTTGCAACATTTCGATCATCTATGTCCAACTGAGTGATGTGAATGTTCTCAACATCATACTGATCAGAGACATCTTCATAAATGAAGAAAAATAAACAAAAATATATTCCAATAGTCAATGAATAGAATAGATACTACATATATCTGTTAATGTTTTGTGTAAGCACTGATTAATGACAACAGCATTACAATTTACACACTGCAGTACTGGACTACATTACTCAATACTATTACTGTCAAAAGTCAATATTACTGCAAATGTAAATGTTGAAATGTTATCAAGCAGAATGAATAAGAATAAATGAATAATATTAATATTAATATATGTAAAATTATGTATGAATTATGATAATATGATTAGACTATTTGTACTCCAGTAGCCACTGCCATTCACTAATTAAATAAATTAAACAAAATACAGTGTATGTAAATTATTTACCTTCCAAGCAAGAGCGAATTTCGTCAATTTCCATGATGCATTGATGCCATGTTTTAGATATACCTACATACAGCAAGTGCTCTCATTTCCGATTGCCTGGAATTCCTTAGATTATCAGTTAAAAATTCCTCAAATTTAGTAAAATTTCCTTAAATTTCATATTTTTGGGTTAAGGAATATCACATTGTTAAGGAATATCTTTCTTCGAAAAAAGACTGCATTTCCTGCATTTAAAAAAAGTATTTTTGAATAAATACAGCTAAATTGACTGAATATAATTTCAATATTCTTGGATTAGAAATTCCTTGAAAATAAAATATTGTGTTCCTTCCTTCATCTATTTGTTAACACGTGATCTATATACATTTACTTCATATAAGCAAACATTATATCCCTATCCGCGTTCAGTTCAAATGATAGTTTCATCAACGCGTCTAACAATAACTCAACGATAATTATCAGCAAGTATCTAAATAATGTGCTCTTTTACAAAATATCAATAATAGTTTACTTGTCTTATTATTTAATATACATTCTGCTCGTCCCGATAGAACAGAGGGTTATGTCTTATCCTTAGTGGATATCTACGTTGTCTTTCTTGATGTTCTGCTGGTTCTTCTTCTCTTCCTTGTGCCTCAACGTCTTGACCAGGTTGTTGACCGACTTCTCTTGGTCGATATAGTTTATAATAGTCTTGAACCATGATCGATAGTTTATAATAGTCTTGAACCATGTTAGTGAAAGATCGATATAGTTTATAATAGTCTTGAACCATGTTAGTGAAAGTTACCCTAATATTAGAATTCATAAAACGGGTGTCAAATTTCATTTGTTGGGGCAAGGTTTGTCAAGATCGATATAGTTTATAATATTCTTGTAGCATATTAGTAAAAGTTACCCTAATATTAGAATTCATAAAACAGGTGTCAAATTTCATTTTTTGGGGTAAGGTTTGTCAAGATCGGTATAGTTTATAACATTCTTGAACCATGTTAGTAAAAGTTACCCTAATATTAGAATTCATACGAGTGTCAAATTTCGAGGTTCACTCCAAGCATCTGAATTGTGTTATATTTTGACTGTTTCCTGTGGTTGCAATAGTTGATAAAATCCAGTATCGTGTTTCAGTTCGTCTCGTATGGCTTCTTTGCGTAGACAGCGTGGTTTTTAGTCAATGAGAAGTTGCTTTTATATCAATCTAAGCGTCATAAGCGTATTGAATTTTTAATTACAGTAAGTGAAATTTACAAATGATCGAATCTCCTCAATTTTTTGCGTAGAACATTCTGGTTTTTTATATCGCTTTGCCTTTGGAGTATGTAATTTAAAGTGCATGTATGTTGATTTGATATTTGAGCTTATCGCGTGTGTACGCTATCGCGAACGACTCACAGGGGCAAGCTTATATGACCTTTCGCGTGAATATAATTGTAATATTTAGGTACTTTGAATATATATTCTGAATATTTCAAATCACAGATGAGGAGGAACCGGTCATGTTTCCCTGCAAAGGTGAGATCTATAACCTTATTGCAATTCAGGATTCAGTTATATGCAGTATTCGTATAATTACAAAGGTGATTATTGAAAATTCTGGCATCGCTCGGTCGAAGTCGGACATTACAAAATATTAATTGGAAAATTTTTTTTGTCTAACTAGCATTTCGATGTAAACCAAATAGCCAACATGTTTTTTAGAGAAAAAATGGTATTTGTAGAATCTCAAGCCGTTCAAATTACGGAAATATTTATGGAAAGTACTTCAAATGCCTTGATAATCACCTTAGTCGTTATCATAAAGGTACAATAAGAGCAATGAATGACGGCCTCTCTCATCCACATTCCTACAGGAGTGACTTATTGATGCAAGCCAGACAAAGTTATTTGATTAGCGAAAATATTGGCAGCAATACACCTAGCGAACGACCATGCAAAAACTCTGAAGCAGCTCCTAATAATCTGATCTTCTCAGTTGCTATATGTTCAATTGCTGAGGAAATATTGAGCGTTCAAAGAGAAAACATGAAAAGGATTTTGTTTACCTCAACGCCCCTGAAGATAGAATTTAAAAAACCTGGGAAATATGCGCTGAAAAATCAAGGGAAAACTAATAGTGAAAAGCATACTAAAACTGAAAATGTGCAATATGTCATCAGTGAAAGTGGCTCGGGCGAAGAGCTGCCAGCATTGCTCTCTCCTTCACAACATTTGCTCATATAGCGTCTGCTCGTTGTTGTGTTTCGTTCGAAAAAATGGAACTATTGAACAATATCACAGCACAAAATTGTGCAAGGAAGTCTTTGGTGAGGTATCCCTAACTTTTCTTCAGGAAGTTTACCAACATAGAATCAAGGACCGTCCCGTCACATCTGTGCTTTGATTTCTTTTTTTGTCCAACTTGTGACAAGTACTACAAAGGAACAAAAATCAAGGCCCACCAACCATATTGTGCTTGACAGTATCTTGCTATAGATTAGAAATCCTGTTTTTTTAGGTTTTAGACAATACCGGCACTCAGAAATATTTCCGCTTTCAATCAATCACAGAAAGGTTTATGGTACTTAAAAAAATTTTATATTCATTTAAAGCACAAAAAATTCTATTTTGCACATATATCAGTTTTTTTCAAGCAATCAAGGAGTGCTCCGACCCAGGACAGTGGCGGTATGTGGAAACAAGAGATAATCCAGCGGATGAAGCTTCAAGGGGTATGAACGCAGAAACCTTATTAAATCAAAGTCAATGGTTAAATGGTCCATCACTCCTGTGGGAAATCGAAGACTGTTGGCCCGAACAACCCTTTGTGCTAAATCCAGTGTGAAGTAAAGATCCCGAAGTCAAGAGGTGCGTTAATGCGTCAGCTGTTTCCATAAATAGTTCAATTACCACTGTCAACAAACTCTTAGAATTCTATTCAAACTGGGACCGGTTGAAGAAAGCAGTGGCAGTGTTCTTATGATTACGAGCGATGTTATTAAAACGAAGTCAACAACGCAAAGAGATACAAGATCAACTTACACACAACGCTAAGAAGACGGAATTCAATCAACCTATAATTGTGCAAGAATTGGAAGAAGCAGAAATTGCTATAATAAGATGTATTCAAGCCCAAGCTTTCAATAAAGAAATACGTGTCCTCAAAGATGCAAAAATTTCCACAGATCTAGACAAACGACAGTGTGAGAGACGAAAGAAGATTGAGATAAAAAGAACTAGTTCTATTTATCGATTAAGTCCATTTCTTCACCAAGATGTTCTACGAGTTGGTGGTCGTTTAAGAAGAGCAAACATTGCAGAAGAAACCAAACATCCTTATATTCTCCCACGCAAGAATCATGTCACCACTTTGCTAATACGTTATATTCATCAAAAGTTGGGTCACGCGAGAAGTACTGGATTGTATGCGCGAATGCTGCAGTTTGTCATGAACTATACAAATGTGTTACTTGTCAACGTATGAGAGCTCCACCCAATGTGCAAAGAATGGCTGACCTTCCAGCAGAGAGACTCAATATTGCGCCACCTTTCACGTATGTTGGTATCGATTACTTTGGGGCGTTCTTCATTAAAGATCGTCGCAAATTCTTAAAACGTTATGGAGCAATGGGACAACGTTAACGGGACCAATTTTGTAGGAGCGAACAAAGAACTAACTAAAATCTCTGAATGATATGGATCAAGCTTTGATACAAAGAAAGTTGCGACAAATTGGAATAGATTGGATCTTTAACCCACCAGCATCAAGTCACATGGGCGGCGTATGGGAACGAGAGATCAGAACGATTCGGAAAACACTCAATGGTATTTTACAAGAACACGGTGACCGTTTGGATGATGAATCCTTCCGAACTATGATATGTGAAGTAGAAGCCATCGTAAATTCAATACCACTCACATTCGTCTCAACCGATCCTGATGATTTGCAACCACTATCACCAAACAACTTGCTGACTATGAAGAACAACATTATCCTACCCCCACTGGGAAATTCTCAAAGGGAAGATGTTTACATGCGTCGCCGTTGGCGTCGAGTCCAATATTTAGCAAATTTATTTTGGTCTCGATGGAAAAGGCAGTATTTGGTTACCTTACAAAGTCGTCAGAAATGGAATCAACCAAAACGAAATGTTGCCATTGGAGATATTGTCATCATCAAGAAAGATGACGTTCCAAGAGGCTCATGGTCAATGGGAAGGATAACCGCGACCGAACCTGATTCTGAAGGATTTGTTAGAAGTGTGAAAGTGGAAACATCGACTACGGAACTCCGCAGACCTATCCATAAGTTGGTAGTTTTGTTAAAAGCAGAGGAACAAAATACCACGCACAAATTACTTTGAACATCTGCTCAAGGACAACCGATATAACGTTTGTATAAAGGCAAATTTTCACAGGATAAATATCCCATTGTAAATTATTTATGTTTGTAAAATAATGAGTATAACATTATTTAAGGAACCGGGAATGTAAATGCATGCATATATTTATAATTAAATGCATGATTAACTCCTAACTAACGTATAAAAGAGAGCATATAGTATTTTCAACGTCAAGCTCGAATACATTCAACGATTATAACGAAGTCACAGGATTTAAACCGTATTTGTATTATCTATGGTATTACATATCATCTGAAACACAAAGCGCGTATTTTACTATAACCTGTAAGGCAAGAACCGTCTACAGAAACTTGCACTTACATTGCTTTTACTGGTTTTGTTAATGTTTTGAAAAACAGTGGCATATTTTAAACTGGTTGTAGTCATTATCATTGACTATCAAAATAGCTAATTGAATTTATACAAGAAGTTGCTAAATCCCAAAAACTTTGTGATGATGTGTGAGGGTGAATGTATTCATCATTTATACAAATTAAATTCAATACTTACCAGTCTAGTATACAATGCGCTTTGTCAATGACAATCGCAACCACATTATCAGTGTATTTTTTGCTCAACAATAAATCACGTCCGTGTTTACATGAGATAAATGACTCTGGATGAGCGAAAACAATGTGGTAATAACCATCACGCAACTTTTGCTCTTCGCAAAGCCAGAAATCAATGTTCACATCATCTTCTTCGACTTCGGTTTCATCCTGGGTAGTCTTCACACGTTTGATATTTACAACCGATGCTCTAATACCGCTCAAGCCAAGACAAGATATTTGATCACTCATTAGTGAATTTAGTGGAGACACAACAATGACGATAGAATCAACTGATGCTGTACAAATACCCTTCAATCTCCATGGAAGAAGCAAACTTTAGGTATACATCTTCTTCTTTTGGAAACTCTACTTTCCATAGAATCTTTTTCATCTTTGTCCTTTTTCTTATGTAAGCCATCTTGTTTTTTTCCATCCTCATTGTTTTTCTCAGTACAACTGAATCCTCCTGTAATGTCATCTACCCTTTGTTCATTGTTTTCAATATTCATCACAGCATCATTATTGCTTTGTTCTCAAGTAGATGTTGTATTCTCTATAATGGGAATTCTTCGCTCATTGTACTACCGTCTTCGCTATTGCTATCATTTATTAAATTTTCAACTAGTTCTACAATTGCAATATCGAATGGATGGCAAGTTCCGGCAAGGATGGCAAGTTCCTGCAAGGATGGCAAGTTCCGGCAAGGATGGCAAGTTCCGGCACATCGTATTGCTATAGTCATTTATTTGATTAGATCATATCTTTGATTACTTGGCAAAGGCAATCAGCATATCAAGTAAGATTATTACTGATTTGTCGTTGTATTTTGGCTCGCCTGATCAATTTAAAACGCTTAAAATAAAATCTACCTTTGAGGCCATCTATAGAGTATTTACAGGAGCACCAGCAGTCTGTCGCAAAATAGGCTATAAGATTTTGAATTCTGGCAAGAATGTATCGAATGTGATCAAATCGAGGTTTCATTGCTAATATTCAATTGCACGATATTGCCATTCAATATTTTTAGTTGCTCATGCGGTCGCCATTTAACTGCGGTGTATGTATATTATATATTCTTCTATTTATATCTTTGTAAATCGATGTAAATCGAAGATAAAAAGCAATGTAATTAATTAGACTTCAAATTTTCTGGTGTAGCTATTTATTAGGGCTTCATATACAGTCGTTTCACAATGATTAGACTATGTATTTAAATATTCTGTAAATTATGCCTGCACGATAGGCAATATAAATATCTGAACTGTTTTAAAATTTTAAATTAAAATTGCTACAATCTTGTTCCTTTCATCTCTGTGTATTAATAAATGGCGTACTTCCTGTACACCGCCAAAATGATTTCAGTACTGCGTCGAATGTCGGGGCTTAATGGTATCAAATAAGTTTATATTCACGTAAGATGTGTATACATAAATAGCAAAACGTTGTTACTTCCTGGGCCTGGCTCTCTGACATATGTTTAATCAATATATTGTCTAAATTATATCTGTGCCTTACTGAATGCTCTTAATGTATAACACAAAACTATACATGCGTGGAATATCGAGAATTTAATCGATTTTTGCATCAAAAATGTTAGAAGCAACACACTGTCACTCCTTGCGTTTTCCATTGTGAATACTCATCAAGCCCGATGTCATAACACATTTGCGATGCTCGGTAAAAACGGGTGTTCAGGAGGTAAATCCATTTAAAACAAAACCATTACCACATTAGGACTTAGGAACATAGACACAGCAGATTCATAGTAGACAAGTAAAATTATTTAAAACCCTTAATAAAAGTTTCGCTCTAAATATCAACCCAAAATTGGCAAAATTGTGTCATCTCCAGGCTTTCATCTCAAAATTTCGCAACTTGTTTTGCCCGGTATAAATAAGTCTATTAATTGTGTATAACATTTAAAAGCATTTGAAATTTTCAGCGCTTACATTATTAAACACTGATGTACATGCCATTATACCAAGGCAAAGCGCGGAAAGCAGCCCTGTTGTTCAAATGGCGTTAATTTAGCGTAAAATTTAATTTTGAATGGAAGTACATATTTAATGTATTCGATGAAGGTTCAGTCATTCAGAGTATTTTTAAGCTTGGCTCATGAACCGTCAATCTCTCCTCCACGTTGAGACGTGGTGAACGACCAATCAGAATAATTTCTGATTAAATTGAAATCAGAAATTCTTCTGATTGGCTGTTCACGCTGTTTCAAATTTGAAATACAAAAAACCGTTAAACCGCTGGATTATCCCAAAGCCTTTGCTTTCTCGCCAAAGAACGAGATTGATCCATTGTTTACGCTAAACGCCTTTCGAGCAACTGGTCTACCTCATACATTATTAAAATAAACTCATGTGATTATCATTGATGGGCGTTTCATCACTATCAGGACCAAAGTTCTTCAAATAATTTCTTCTTTCACATTTCAATAATAAACCATCTCTGTTTTCAAACCAACGAACCTACAAATTCTTGCAACTACGACTTGCGACTAGAATCTCCAGCACAACCTTGCCCCATAAACCGTTTACAGACCTCTAGGACTCTCTTGGGTCACCTTCTACATTCGTTATAGCAGCGACAACTTTATCTATGCCAAAGTTATGCTTCAAATTCCGGCCAACCGTCTTCTGTTAATAATGAATCAAGAACAAGCTTTATAAAGCCAATATTTTCGCGCAATAATTACATATCTCACGATAGTTCATTTTAACATTAATCGTATAAAAAGAAAATAAGCGTGACATAAAAAAACTTACCTTCATCTTGGAAATGTTTTTCAGAATAATAAAACAGCAAAAATGTTGAGCGTGACAGTAAAAATGTAATAATACAATAGTTTATCTCACTGAGAAAGAGTTATAAACCGTCGAGATCAACGATAAGTCTCAAAAGACGTTCAATACACGTCATCAAACAATTTTATTAATGTACACTGAACTCCATACACTCTGCATGGATATGCAATATGTAGCTATATTTAAAATCCATTCTTTGAATTCATGGCATCGCAGTGCTGGCTAAGTACTGGCAAAATGTCGCAAAGTATCCCATGTGCAGATTGTGTTTCATAAGCAAACCTGACGTTTGAAGTCTGTCAGTTGTGACTGTGGTTGTAAACTCGGAAAGCAACAATGTCAGAGCCGACAAAGCAGATGAAAACGGCAACAGACAGTGAGCTTCAATACATCAGTTGGACTTTAATGCAATTACAGAACAATTGTCTGTAGTTTTTTTATCTTATCCCAGTTCAGTAATACAAAAGATTGACGTTTTTTTAGAAGAAATAGCATGCTGTCAAAGACCGGTGGTGGCGGAGCCGAAAAAACTGCCAACTGGTATGTGCACTAAATTATTTGATCTAATTATGCTCCAGGGCTAAGAGTTATTAAGTGGAGGAAAAGAGTTATTCATTAGACATGACTTTTCGGATGTTATTAAACGAAAATGTATAACATTTGTCTTTGCCTTTGGGAAATACAAGCTGGAATAAAGGCTAACCCGAAAGCGTGTAATTATTCAAAGCTATGGGAATATGACAATTTTGTGAAACCTTTATTCCTACTTCAAAATGTTGTTCACTATTTAAACTGTGCGCGGTATTGTGTTTTCCTTTTGCTTTGTAAGACTTGCAACTGAATACATACAAAACATTTAACTTTTGAGTACTTTCGACTTTTCTGAGTACTTATATAGAAATATTGTTATTCTTTTCGCTGTAACGACACAGAATTCAATTTAACGACACGCAAAAACATTGAAAATAATACTGCTGATAGCGAGAAAGGTGCTTGTTGATAAATTGTTGGAGAATTGTTCGCTATATTGAATTACGGCAACAATGCGCCAGGCATTGTGGCGGAGTGGTCTCTAAAGTGTAGCGAAATAATTAATGTGTAGTGTTTACACAACGTCATGTAGCTCTCCGTTTTCATTCGACCACATTTTTTTTTATACTTTTTTGCACCGTTTTCAGACTGATCCGGAGTAGTGTAAACATAGTCTTAATTTTGACTTCCCTCGTTAAGGCTAAACGGGCCTGATCTTTGATGTTTTTGGGGCCGGTTGTTTTTCACATCTATCAAAACAAGAAAATCGCACATAAAATCGCAGCAAAAATCGCAGGTATAAACGGCGCTTTTTGAAACTGGGCACACAAATTTCTGCGCTACGTAATTTTATATATCATTGGCTGTAATATAGGCATGTTTCCTTTGATTTGTGTTATATTTTGTAAAATTATGTTCATAGACAAAGAAAGTGATACAGAAAACACTCAAAACAGGTATGCTAGGCCAAACATGACAAAATATCAAGTATGATTTTTTAACATCAAGTCTTTCGTGTTTAATATCAAGTTTCGTTATTTTACAATCAATTCGTTTGTTTATTTATATCAAGTGTCATATTTTACAATCAAGACTGTCGCGCTTTTCTACATTCTATAATTGTATTTTTTATCATTCAAGTTTTGCGTGTATTTTACATCAAGAAGGGAGAGGATGTGTTTTGATCAGAATTCGCTGCAAGGGGGAATTTGATGCGGTTTTTGCACCGGGGGGGTGCGTGTCCGAAATCCGGATTCAGAGGAGGTCATTAGCTAAATTTACAATTTTGGCGCCTCGGCCTCGCTTTTTAGTATACACGACACGTGTGATTTCTTCGAGGTTTTGTTTCGCTTTTATGGTGGATAATTTGGGTCCTAATTCAGAAAATGGAGTTGAAAATCTTGTACGAAGAATCTTAAACTCGGTTAGAGACATTGACAGCATAAATGGTACAAATCTTGAAGCGCGAAGACAAAGTGAAGAGGCCAGAGCCGTCGATGCAAATATTTCACCAGAACAGGAGCTCCACCGGAGGTTTCGTATACCAGGGGATAACGCGACTCAAAGCGAAAGAGTACAAAGCAGGTCAAATGTCGATAATTTGTCCCACCAATATAACCCAAACCAAAATTATGGCTATGGCAATAGCGCTCGCAGAACACGACAGCCGACACCATACACACGAAGGAATCAGCGAAGAACTACATCAGCAACATCAACCGTACCCTCCCGTACAATTGCAACCACAACGAAAGAAGTAATCCTATTAAATTCGCCAAGCGATATGGATGTTCCTAAGTATGCCAAAAAGGCAGAATTGCATAAAAATGGAATGATTTTGGATGCGGTAGAGATTGATAGAAACTGGTCCGAAAAACAGCTGTTTGAAAAATTAAGAATTGTTCACAAGCTAAATGGCATTAGGTAAGCACACACGATTGAACTTTAATAGTAGAGAAAATGGCGAGGGGCCGGAGGGGGGTCTTTACAATACAGTGTCATACAGTGCATGTTTGTAAGAACTACTCTAACAATATAAACTGTTCAGTAAGTGAGGTTTATATACCCAAAGAAAACAAAGTCACCATGCAGTGCATGGTGGTTAATTTAAAATAAGCCTTACCTAGACTGCGGAGTTTGTAAATGGCGCTCCTAAGATTTTTCATGAGGAAAATTTCTCATTTTATTCTCATATTTTCCCCTATAACTTATATTTTCCTCTGCAGTCTGGGGCAACTTACTAGAGAGAGTACTTACTAGACTTAAATATGAATCTGGGACAGAATGTTTTGATAAATGCTCACAAAATGTTACCACCTCCCCTCCAAACGTAAAGGATCTCTAGTCCAGTGTGGTATTTAATGTCCAGCATCAGATGATTCTGGAAAGTACTGTAGTCAATAATATACATAATTATTTACATTTACTTCTAGATTTGATTTTGTAAAATGTATTGGAAAGAACTTACACCTGATAAATCTTCCCAAAGAAACAGAGATATCTGCCAAGATATTATTAGGAATAGTAAAACAAGGTCCAATATACCTTAGGCCAAGATCAATGCTAGTTAGTATCATATTTTATATTGCTTTAATGATATAATAACAATATCTGTTAATTGAAAAAGAGTCAATCTGCCCATGAGAAACTATAATTCACAAGTATATTCTTCATTGTTAGGATGAATGCAACGAAGACAATGAATGCTATGGCGAGGTACCTAGTCATAGTGAAATTGCTGATGAATCCACAGTTGTTGGTTCAAATAGACCATGCAGCAGACAAGACACCATACTGCCCTATATGATCAGAGAGAGTGACAATGATTCTGATGAGAATTTGCCACCTGGGCTAGACAATGGTGATTCGTCAAAAGAAGGTACATACTATCAAGTTATTTCCTAAACCTTTACCTAACAGTTCATATTTAACCACCCTTGTTACTATATAACCACTGCTGTTGATTTATATATAGCACCCAAAAATCGAGAAATTATCACATTTCGTGGGAGGTTAATGATGTCTGGTTTTAATTTTTTTCTGATTTTGCCCACACAGTCCCTAGTTTACCTTGTTGTGACCCCTCAGAAGAAACAATGATGACATTGGGTCTGTGTGGTCATGTGAAATTGTGCCATAATTTCAATTGAATCGGTTTCAAACACGATTCATTCAAAATGTTGAATGATAATGACACTTAATAATTTCTCTTGAATTAGATTTGGGTATCAACCAACTGGTCTTGATGTTTCCACATATGCCTAAGGATGAATTGACTAGGGAATATTATGCATCCAATCGTGACATCAACAGGACAATTTCAACCATACTGGGTGATGACGGTATGAACAATACAAATAGAAGCACACATATACTTACTCTAAACAAATTGTTTCATTTGTTTGTAATGCATTTAGATGATATTAGACACTAACAGTATAACTTTCTTTTATATTAATAGATATTAATCAAGACCTAGCTTTGGACATGCCTTTGTCAATTTCCCAAAAGTCACCTACACAAGCTCTAAATGAGTTTCGGAGTCATGCAGTTGACAGTGCTACAGATCAGCAAATTGTTGCAAACCATGATTCGTCCACTGTAGTGCGTTCTATGTTTAGAATGCTAAAATGTGGTAACCTCAACCTTCGGGCAAAGCCAGATGTTACGTTTTCTGATGAAGCAGGAATAGATGCAGAAGGGCTAACAAGAGAGCTGTGCCATATGGTTATGTCATCCCTAAGAGGTGGCAAAGGCAATATTAGACTTTTTGAAGGAGTTGTTGGCCATCTAATACCAGTACATAACGAGCTGTATATTGCCTCAAAGTACTTTGAATATGCAGGCAGGTTAATTGCTCATGCTGTTATTCATGCAGGCTTTGGGCTTGTAGGATTGTCAAGAGTAGTTGTGGAATACCTTATTGAAGACAACATTGAAAAATGTTTGACATATTTGTCAGTGGAAGATATTCCTCATATTGAAATCCGAAATAAAATTACAGAGGTAAAATTATCACAAATGTAGTCAAATAGTACAGGCATCAGATGTGTTAATAGTAAAGTATTGTATATAGGGGTATGCCTACCAGCAATTCATAGCTTGCAATGCACTTTTATGTGCTCTTCTGTTTGTATTTTGCCAATCTGACTGATGCCTAATAACATGACAAAACAAAAGTGTTAAACTTCCCACTCCAGTGAGATCACTGAAATGTTCAATATCTAGAACCTCTATCCATTAATATACTTTTAGATGCAAGATGCTGACACAAATGACCAGCTAAATGATGTGGTATCAAATGATGATGTACTTCTACTCTTGGGGCAAGCAGGATTTACTAATGAGCTAGTTAACCTGACCAATAAGCATAGGGCTTGCCAATGCCTTATTGTTCATCTCGTTCTGAAAACTAGGGCTGAAGAATTCCAACAGTTACGAGATGGGTTGGAGAGTGTCTCGCTTCTACAATTTTTGAGAATGTGTCACAGCTGTGTTTGTTTTGTCTTCCCATCATTAGATGATATTGTATTGAAAGCATCCGACCTGCTGAGTTTAGTTGACAAAGATTGGTTGCACAGTCTTAGTGGTATAGAGGAGACAGTTATGAAATGGTTTGAAAGTTATATTACAGAAGTGGGACAAAATAGTAATATAGGTAATATTTTGATTCAGTGCTCTCCCTCAAATCTGACTGCTTTTTTAATAGGCTAGGTAGTCCAATTGTTTAATTGAAGTAGCTTGTTTCTTACAGTTTTGTCACATTTTATAACATATTAAATTTTAGATGCAAGTGATTCACAAGTTACCCAAGACAGTGTGCTCTCAGGCCTTCCAACGTTGGCTCAGGTTGTGCAGTTTATATCTGGCCACCCATATCTCCCATCTACTAGACTAAAGATTTCATTCTCCTCCTCTTCAAGAGCAGTATTTCCAGATCCAGATTCATGCTTTCACAGTTTGCAGCTACCACTTTGTTACAGTACCTATCATGACTTTAGGAAGGCTATGAACACAGCTATCACATGCCAGTACCAAGGATATGGAAGAGGTTAAGTTCATACAAACATATCAAAGACAATCAACTATAAAGCATTAAATGTGTGCTTCCATAATTTTAAATGTTGTTTTAGTGGTTAATGTTCTGCACAAAAACTTTGATTGTTTTTCTTTTAATTTAGCATACCTAAGTGTGTCACTTTCGTTATCACTATCTGAACTCTCTTCCCACGACTTTCCAGTAAATATCTTAAAGTGGGAGCAATTTCTCATGATTTGGTGGTCATGTCGACGTGCCATAATCATTGTTCCTTTAATGTCCGTAATTTTATATGGTTTGTGATTGAACCTTGATGTTAGTTTATTTCGTTTTTCTTGTCGAACCAAGACTTGACCTCCTATCTTGAAATTAGAATGTTGTGCCCCACGACGTTTGTCAGCGTATGCTTTGGATTTAATTTCGGTTTCAGCGTCAGCTTCATTTATCTGTTTGTTTATCTCTTTCATATCAGTGTTCACTTCTTGGTGGGGTATCTTCGTGCGAATAGTCCGTCCAAAGAGCGCTGTAGCAGGCGGTATTTTAGTCGTACAATGCGGTGTTGCCCGATAATTCATTAGGAATTTCTGTAATTCTTGTTTCCAGTCTTTGTTTTCAATCACTGCAGTTTGAAGACATTTCTTTAGTGGTTTCATGAATGTCTCAGCGTTGGCCTGAGGCCATAAGGGCGTGATTTTGCGATGTTTTATACCGTTTGTTCTCATATATTGACGAATTTTGTCACTTTGAAATGGTGGCCCATTGTCTGATACAATTGTTCTCGGCAATCCATGTGTGGCAAAGATGCGATCAAAGCATTTTATTGTTGATTTTCCATTAGTGCTATGAACAACTTCGACTTCGGGAAATCGGGTGCGGCCATCAATCACTACGAGCAGCAGGTCCTTGCTCGGCAACGGTCCAAGGAAATCAGCATATACAGTGTCCCATGCCTGCGGAGGGATTTCCATCGTATGTAAAGGAGCAGGTTTCGCGGGTTGTCTAACGGATTGACATGCAAGGCATTCTTTCACAGCTTTTCCCGCTAAAGCATCAATACGTGGAAACCATACCTTTTCGCGGAGTAGTTTCTTTGTCTTGACAAGACCTTGGTGGCCTTCATGGGCTAGTTTTATTACATGTTCACGTAATTGCTTGGGAATGATTAGTCTATTTCTCCGCAGAATTAAGTCCGCTTCCGGTGTTAATGACAACTCTTGTTGTACCTTTTCAAAGGCTTTAAGTTCAGCAACGTCAATATCAGTGTTATCATTATTGTCGGTTTTCAATGACTTCCACGTATTATTTTGCAAGACAGTAAAGGCAGATTTCCACTTACCCAAAATGCGAAATTTTTCGCGCAAAATTCGATATGGCGCATGCGCAGTTTTTTACCGAGCCTTTTCTTGCGAAAAAAAAAATTTCTTTTCGCTGAAAAATGTAGTTGAGAATGTTTCAACTTTGAAAAGCGAAATTGCGAAAAAGTCAACATATGTTTCATCATGGCGTTGGATAAGGAGCGAGTGGAAGCGGAAAATTTTAGCAAACATGAAAGCATTGATGAAACAAGAGATTTATTGCAGCTTTTAATAGCCGAAGTACAAGTTTATCCAGGCATTTGGAATAAAAAGTCGCCCGCATACAAAGAAGCACAAAAGAAAAACTGATTTGGGAAAAGATAGCCATGAAGTTGCAGATTGGTGGTACGTCAGTTTTCTTGTATAGTTATTCTTGTATGATCTTCCTTGTACATTGCTGCAGATCAAATGATTGGTTTACAGCACAATTTCTATAAACTAAATTTTAACAATAATGTTGAGGTTCGTGGGTATAAATATATATTATTACTATTATAATAATTTTATTAAAAGGGTAATTTTTGTATTAAAAATATTGTAATAAAATCATTTTAGCGGAAGCTAGTACATGGCAAGGCCCGCTAAAATTAATATAATTGGTGTTAATTTATAAAAATTTAAGCTAATCCAAATTCCTATACAAAAATGACCCTTACTTTAGAAACTCATATTTCCAAAATTAATAAATTGAAAAATGTTTATGGAAAAAATGTGCTATTTGTTTGCATATGATAAAAGTTATAATTATGGGACGTTTTAAACCTCCAAAACATATAGGTAAACATCAGTAGCAACTAGCAAGTGTGTTTATTTATATACTAATGTCCACATAATCCATGTATATTTTCCCAAAGAAGATCACATGAAGGTAGTTTGTACTGCTGTCCATGCATGTTTCCATTTGATAATTATCAAAACTTAAACCCTCAGGCAGGTATATAATAGTACCACTTTCATATAATAAATTGTATGGGAATTATATGGCTGATACCTCTACATTTTACAATTATAGTTTTTAGTGTACTACTCCAGTTATAATTCTGTGAGGATTTTGTGGTCTTAAAGACATTTTTGTAATACAAACCCATGGCTGTTAATATTAATTACTGTCTTGAAAATGCACTGTTTTTCCAATTTCCTGGCTTGAGATAGTTGGAGACACAAACTGAGTATGATGCAATAAAATACATTTTTTGCTTCACCTAGTGGCAGTTATAAACATTAAACAGGAGGGATCATAGAGTAATTATGTCTCAGAAAATACAATTTTAAAAATTTTTGTTGCAGTTGAAGAAGCAAAAAAGAAGTGGAAAAACTTGTATGACAGTTATAAAAAATGCAAAGAAAGAGAGCGAGAACAGGAAAAGTCTGGTTCTGGTTATACAAAGAATCCCACTTGTCGGTACTATAATGAGTTGCACTTTTTACAAGATATTGTGTCCACTCGTACCACAACCAGCAATATCACTGTGGCTCAACAAGATAAAGCATCCGATGTATTGGAAGTGTTACCATCAAGTTCCACCACCAGAGCATCAACTGCAGCTGCCCAAATACCAACCTGTCCTGTTAAGCGACCAAAGAAAGAAATTGATCCTGTTGACAAACTGTTGATCAATGCTCTTACAAACGAGGATAAAGCATCTAATAAAGGTGATGATGCTGATACTCATTTTTGCCCAAGTTTGGTTGAAGCTATAAAGAGCTTACCACAAAAGAAAAACCTAATGATAAGAAGCAAAATAATGTCACTAGTTTATGAAGCTATAGATGACTAGTGGACAATTGTTAAAACTCATACATTTTTATCAAACAGTTTTTGTTATTGTTCTAATTTACCTACCTTGGGGCTTGGGCTATGCCATTGTAACTTGACATTATGTTGTTTTAAAAAATATACTGTATGCAACAGGTATTGTTATGAAAGGTTTGGTTTACTCTGTGTTCATACAATTTCTTAAAACTCCTTTTGTGTGTGCTCAAACATTCTGGCCAAAGTAATGTTTTTATTTTTTTTATCAAAACAATGATAATTTTTAAGTTTTTAAACATCTTAATAATAATTACAGTAATTTCTGGCATTGTTTGAGCTCATTTCCTTACACCATTTTAACATGCTACTGAGGGGCAATAAAAATTTTTCTAGTCTTGTTTGAACTCATTTTTTTAAGGTACACCTTCTTTGTACGTACAAACATTCTGGTCAAAGTGATGTTCATTTTTATTAAAACAATGATGTTTAAGTTTTTAAACAACATTAATAAAAAAATGAATACAGTAGTTTCTGGCCTTGTTTTAACTTCTTGCTCCTGAGAGCCAACTTCATTTGTTCAATAATTTGGCTGTTTATTCTCTGCTACACTGCAGTGCAATCATTTCTCTTTGCCACGGAACTGCTCCATCAGGTGAGACAAAATAATCTCGAAAATTATCTCGCACTAGCTTTGCATTTCCACTATAGTTATTGGATCCCATACGTCCGACAGCTTGAAGCTCTGTATCAGCTTGCACTACTGTTCTCCACAGACCGTCTCTCTGTCTATTGTGAACTTCTTGGTCAATGAATCTGGCAGGGCAGTATCGACTAGCTCCATCACTAAAACGATCTTTTATAAGGTAGTTGTCCATTGCTACACAAGCTTTTGTGATGGATTCTACTGTTGATACTTTTGCAACAATAGGACGACGAAATATACGGAACCTTGCAGCCATAATCCCAAATGTATTTTCAATTGTTCTTCGTGCCCGGCATATTCTGTAATTTGCAACTATTTCATTCAGACTGAGATTATCATGGGAATATGGTTTGATAATGTTAACACGCAAAGGAAATGCATCATCAGCAACAAAAACATACGGGGCTATAAACGTTGATCGGTCTAGTTTACATGGCTCCGGAATGTCACAGGATTCATTGGTGATGACATGCCCAATGTTACTATTAGCAAATGTTCCTCCATCACTTTGTCTCCCTGATTGTCCAATGTCAACCATAATATATTCATAATTACTGTTGCACACAGCCAATAAAACGATGCTAAACGATTTCTTATAATTGAAGAACATTGATCCACTATTTGCCGGAGCCTGTATAACCACATGCTTCCCTTCGATTGCCCCTAAACAATGGGAAAATTCCACTTTTCTTCAAAACTACGAGCTACTTTTCTCCACTGGTCTTTTTGAGTTGGAGCGGATAAAAAACCTTTCTCCACCAGTGTATCCCAGATAGCATCAGACGTTTCTTTGACAATACGACCGACTGTTGCTTGACTTAACCGATAGCTTCCAGAAATGGTTACTTGCGAATCTCCAGTTACGATATATCTTAAGGTGACACATAGTCTCTCTTCTGGACCGATTGGCTCTCGTTTAACCGCAGACTATGTTAATTTTGGTGCTATCCATTGTAATAATTCTTCCAGTTTACTGGGCAACATTCAAAAGTGTTTGAAGAATAATTCATGATCAACTAACTTCATTTCTTGCACTAAGCAATGAAATTCTCCTTTAAGTTTCCTTTCTGCAAATATCTTTCCTATCCAGAATCTTTTTCTGTATTTTTTTCGTTTATTTCTCCTACGCAAAAGTAGCAACAGAAGAATCTGTCTCCTGTTTAGAGCGACCATATTTTTTAACTGCGCTTTTTTGTCCCTTCATATCCCTCCCAATCCTTTCCTAGCTCAGTGCGAAAAAGCAGACAAGAAAACAAGTGGAAATTCAACAAAGAGAATTATCGCTCGAAATCTTTTTCTCGCGAATTCTTTTCGCTCGAAAATTCCAAGTGGAAATCCGCCTTAATGAGTGTCTGCATCGTTGAATCTTGCTTGACAGCTTCCCGAATCTGTTCTATGTTAAGGGCAACAGGAACGGCATTCCGCTTAACAAAACGAACATGTTCATCAGCCAGGTTACGTTTTGTAGGCTCCTTCCTGTCGTCACACGTAGGTATAGGGTGTCTGGATAAGTAGTTAGACGGGTTGGTGGGACCCCGGCGATACTTGACTTGAAATGTGTAGTCTTGCAGGCATAGACACCATCTTTCTAATCTAGCAGAAGGGCGTGACTTGGGATTCTGATATATTAACTCTAACGGCTTGTGATCTGTGATTAAAGTGAACTCGTGTCCATATAAATAGAGGTGGAAATGTTCAATGCCATACACTATAGCAAGGGCTTCACGCTTGATTTGCGAATATTTTCTTTCAGTATTTGTGAGTGAACGGCTAGCATATGCAATTACTTTCGAGTCACTTGTTCCAGGTGTTGTTTGGGTCAAAATGGCTCCAAGGCCAAATGGGGAAGCATCAACATGCAATTCTGTCTGCTTTGAGGGATCAAAATATGACATGATGGTGTCTGTAGTTAGCATTTCTTTAAGGATCTCAAATGCCTTCTGCTGGCGAGAAGTCCAACGTCTTTGTGGGTTAGTAAGCGAAGTGGGGCTGATATTTCGGCTAAGTTGGGAATGAATCGTCCGCAATACTGAAACATCCATAAGAATGATCGTACTTCAGAGGCATTTTTGGCGTTGGTGCATCTTTTATTGCACGTACTTTACTTGCACTGGAAGAGATACCATTATCAGAAAAGACATAGCCAAAGAATTCTAATTGTTGCTGATCAAATTCACACTTGTTAAAGCCATATCTCAAATGCCTCTCTTTGGCAATTTGTAAAACTTTTCGTAGGGCTTGGTCATGCTCTGTTTGACTACTACCGAAAATGATGAGATCTTCACTAATGTTTCGACAACCAGAAATGCCATTAAACACATTTTGAATAGTGTTTTGAGATATCTCGCTGGCACTGTTTGTTCCAAAGTTTAAACGTTTATATTGAAATAGCCCTTTATGTGTTGTAAAAGTTGTAATGTATCTGGATTGTTCATCAAGTTCTAACTGGTGATAGGCTGATGTTAAATCTAGTTTACTGAAGTATCGAGCTCCATTCAAATCATTAAGAAGGTCTTCAACAGTTGGTTGAGGGTGTCTTTCTCGTAAAATTGCTGTGTTTGCCTGGCGCATGTCTACACATAATCGAATTTTATCAGGGTTGTTAGGTTTAGGAAATGCTACTATTCGACTCACCCAAAGTGATGGTCCTCTTGCAGGTTCAATGATGTTGTGTGCTTGGAGTTGGTGTAATTCGTGTTCAACTTTCTTTCGTAAAGCAAATGGAATTCGTCTTGTGGGTTGTACAACAGGTTTGACATCTTCGTCAATGTGAAGGTGAGCGTGGAAATCTGTTAATTTTCCAATGCCATGGAAAACTTCATCAAATTCAGTAATGGTAGGTTTTAAACGAGCTGGAATCTTTGCGTGTGTTGCCAATTTACTGAAGGTAGGTTGTTTGTTTATCTTCTTGACATTTTGAGGAAGTTTAAATCAATAGAAGTTTGTCCACTCAAAAGGCAACCAGTAGCATTCTTGACAACTATTATTTTTGCACTAGCAAGTCGTTTCTTAGATTCCAAAACACAATAGAACTGTCCAAGTAATGGAAGTGGTGCTGTACTGCCGAAAGCATAAAGTCGTTTTTTTTTACTTTGTCAGTTTAATTGACGGGTTTTCTTTTTGGATGGTGGAGAAGGTGTGTTCATCAATGATGTTGGCTGATGATCCACTATCTATTTGAAATCTAATGGTTGACTTGCCCAATTTTAATTTGGTATGAAACGACTGCTTGCTTTGTTTATTTGTGCTGGTCTCGCAAGGTCCCTTGACTTTATATACGCTGAAACTGTATTCTTCACTGTCAGTACTGTCCTCATCCTTGGTGCTTTGTAAATCTTGAGCATCGTTTTGCACAGCATTAGCAGAATTTTGATTTTGTTTCTTGTCTCTTGAATTGCATACTCTTGCAAAATGATTGTACTTAAAGCAGTTGCTGCATCTCTGTCCCTCAGCTGGGCATTTTCCTCCATTATGGGGCCACGAATATCCACAACGGAAACATCGTTTCAATGATTGGAGCGTTACAGGTGGTTTTACCTGCGTATAGGAACCTTTACAAGGTTGTTGAAATCTTTTATTTGAACTCATCTCTTGACGATTTGGTCTTTCCGACTGGACTTTGTGAACATCGTCTGCACTGTTATCGCAGCACGATTTGGGAGAGTTACGAGGAACTCCTTCGATTCCTTTAACTTGTTTCTCTGTCTCATGAAGTGTTCTCGCATAATTTAATAATTCTGTTAATGAAAGAGCAGGTGTGCGGAATGAACATCGACGTAGTTTCTTATTTATTGTTCCCAACTCTATATGCGCTTTGATCTCTTTATCCTTGTTATCACCAAATTCACAATATTTTGCTGCAATCTGTAGTCGTGTATGAAAATCATCTATGGTTTCGTGTGATTCTTGCTTCAAATTTCGAAACTTAAATATTTCAAATGATACATTCTTCGTCGGTGTAAAATATTTTGTTAACGCATCGCAGGCCTCCTTGAACTCGTTGTCGTCTCCTTTATCTGCTAATGTGTCAAAGATGTCATTGACTTCCTCGCCAACATAATGAAAAAGCAAAGCACGTTTCCGACCCGCATCTGTAATGTTCATAGTGGTCATTAGGTTGTTAAATCTCTTTAAGTATTTTTCCCATCTTGCAGCTAAGTTGCTTGGGTCTCGTAGATTAAATTCTGGAAAAACTGGAAGTGCAGTGGTCATGTTTGCGTATTTGTAACTTCGTATTTATTTTACCATTCTCGTCGCCATTATTGTGTTCCTTCCTTCATCTATTTGTTAACACGTGATCTATATACATTTACTTCATATAAGCAAACATTATATAAAAGAAGATAAAAGAAGATTTTGATTTGAAGAAAATTCTTATTATTATTAAAAGAAGATAAAAGAAGATTTATTAAAAGAAGGTTTGCCATCCATGATTGCAATACAATTTACTAATTTGCAAATACAACATGTTCCTCCGACCCAGTCCCCATATGAGCGCTATTATTTTCAAAATTGTCTCTTTGAGCTTTGTCTCTCTTTATATCTCAAAAAGTAGAACTTTAAATCAAAATCTAATCTAGAACTTCTATTGTAACTTTTTACGCTCTATCCGAATCACCAAAAACCCATTTTGGGTTTATAGGCACTTTAAATATTTAGTAAGTGTATTTTTGTTGGTTACATTTTCAAGAAGGTTAACATTAAAATCACCAAGAATGATAACAAGAGTATTTGGATAATTTATATACGTAGATTGTAAATGTCTTAAAGCATCTATGAACCTTGAAATTTTTACTTTTGATTTAGAGCAATAAATTCCTACAATATGTAAATTATTTACTGGTTGGTTTACTTTAAGTAATGTCATTTCTACATGATTATAGTTGCACCTCAAAGGTTCTGCCATTAGTTGTATATCGTCCTTTAGGTAAACAGCAGTTCCGTAAGGTGTTCTTGCACCATCTGGGATGAAGTAATTTCTGAATAGTTGAAAGCCTGAAATCTGATATAATTCACTGTTGTCATTACTACATAGAGCAGTTTCTACAAACATATTGATATCTGCAGCTTGTACATTATAATAACTTGCAACATCAGCAACATGAAGATGCAATGATCTGACATTTTGGAATAATACTTTAAGGCTCCACTAGTATCTTTATAGAGAAATAGGTGACTTTTCAGTACACAATTTTGTCTTAGTCTTGTCATTTCTTCTTGTACTTTCCTGCTTCCTGCTATTTTCTTTTCGTTCAAAGTAAGAATATGTAATCCTGAAATGTTTCTTAAGTCTGCCAAGTGCGACATAATCCATGTGCTCTCGCTTTAAGGATAGAGGTCAACAACTGCTTCATTTAATGTATCTCCTTGAGTGAATAGTCTTGGCTGCAGATGGTCCTAAGGGAAACTGTCTGCAAAGAACTTGTATTTTATTTTTGGTGAACTGTCTTTTTATCTCAAGAATTGGAACCCATCTTTTTTCTATACTCTGATTGTAAAGATAAGAGTATTCTCTGCGATAATCATTCCCAATGTGTTCTTCTTGAAATAAAACCTAGACGATACTTGGTCTTGATGAACCTTCTACACAGTAATCGATTTTCTTGATGATACATTCAGCACCATTAGTCATACCATCTAAAACTAATATGTTTGTCGTGAGGTCATACTTAGCTTCTTTAAGTATTGAACACACTGAGTACAAGCCCATGGTTTTCGAAGGATTCTTTCTTGTAAATCGTCAGATAAGTCTCCAAGTACGATATCTATTGCTTTAATGTTGACCTTTTCATTTAAAGATTTCTGAAAATGCAGCATAACTGTCCTTTGATTTCTCAAATATCTAATTATCAAATACAGGTTTAAGTTGAAACAAGTCGCCAACAGTTATTATGCTAAAGCCGGTTTTCCACTAGCGATATTTTTCGAGCGAATCGGCATTTTACTTTTGTTTTAGAGCTCTCAACTGCAACTATCTGGAACAAATTGCTCAAATACAAAAGAATAAAGTCGCTTTGCGTGAAAAATATTGCTACTGCCCACCATAGATATCTCGTCAATAAAGATAACTTGCATTCTGCGTAACTGAGATCTTATTGTATTCAGCCGGTCTCTATCTAGTGTACAATAATTAAATCCTCTGTTCACGAGAATTTTAAACACTGCATGAAGCGTATCTCCTCTCATGTTAAAAGCAGCTTTGCCTGTCGAGGCAACTTTACAACACTGACATCATCAGGATCATTCTGAGGTTGAGAATTTAGGTATCTTATAAGAGCTTCATACAAAGCATTAGTTACAGTACTTTAACCTACACCAGCACCTCCACTTAAAAATAGTCTCATTGGCAGCTTATCAGTCTTGATAGAGTTCAGTACATGGTAAAAAAACTATTTTTCTTCAACATTAAGTGATTGGACAAGTTTTCTAAAATCGACATCATTCAGCCTTTTTACAACAAGTTCTTCATCACCGTTTGTTCGGGGATAAATACCAATATCATTTATCAAGTTGTACTGGCCATGTTGTTTATCTTTTCCAGGATCAAAGCATCCGAATAATTCACTTGCTTTTGGGCCAATTTCTCTGTCTTGTTCATCTCTATACTGTGTATTTGAAGCCACTAAATTCTCTTCACTTTCAATATCTTGTACGGCCTGATCAAGAACTTCTGTGTGATTCTCGTATTCTTTTCTGTTTTGTTCTATCACATATTTGACAATTTCATATTGGTCTTGGTAATTTTGTTGGAGACTGACAGATATTAAGTAATTTGAGTAGTGGTTAATTGTGGGGAAATTAGGTTAGTTATTTGAATCTAATCAAACATGTTAGTGTGACTGCAACCACGAAGGGTGTGTGTGAGACTTGTGATTATTGTGAGACGTGCAATTAAACTTTATTAAATATCCTTATTATTGTTAACCTGGGACTTGTCAAGGACTATGTAGTTTTTGGGGCAAACATTCTTGACACATGGCACCTCCAACGGGATACTGTACCGCCAGTTAAAAAAAAAAAGAAACAAGCTGCGAATGCATTGAACATGGACGTGAAGACCAAGGCAGCGACGGACTTGGGGACACGCCTAACACACACCTAACCTAAGTTAAGTTTCGCCTCAGAAAGATTGGAATCTGTTATCATTTCAGGTAAGCAAGTAGATATAAAACGACATCTCGAAGCGTTACAAACTACCGCTAACGAAACATTGAAATGCAAACTCGTTCTCGAGGCAATCAAAATAGTCGAGAAAGAGGAACAAAGCCCAATATACACAGTTGGAGTGATGAGATAGACGCAAAATTTTGCGTGGCTGACGAGTCAGTCTGGTAAGCTCGTAAAATCGTTCTTGGACTTCCCCTTCATCATTAACGTACCTAATGCAGGTTGACAGTTCTTTGTGCCCATCATATTGTCTTTACATTAATCAATTAGCATAGAATACATACCAGCTCTTTCGATCTGATCTTTTATTTCGATCTGATCTATTATTTGAGACGGGCCATCTGTCAATGTTCCAAGATCGCTTTCAGTTACTATCTCCTTCTCAGTTTCTCCAATGTGTTCTATACTAAAGGATGTTGGTGTTTCAACATTAGCAGGAACCAATGTTGAAATTGTTTGACTGAAAACAGTTTGGCTGCTATACCAAATATACTACTTAACATTTCAATACTGACATTCCTTCTCAACCTTATTAATGTGAACAAAAACTGTTCCCTGGGGTTGTGAGTTTGCACATATACTTCTTGATATACATACTATGGCTGTTCGTCAACTTCATTCTCTTTTTACCCCTCCAATAGTGAATTCGTTTTGCTTTTTGTTTTAAGATTTCATTAAAAATCGCATCAAGGCTTTCCTTGCTCATGCAAAACATTCAGTACTGCTTTTATCAGCTCATCTGCGTACTACAAACAACTGATTGTTCAGTCTTGTCGTCTACAAACGTTTCTAGGTTAGAAATTTCTTCAATGCTAGGATGATCTTTGTTGGATTTGTTGCAGCACAGATTGCTGCAAGGGCCAACAGTCGCACTATTTGCACTAAATGACAACAATATCTCAGCGACATTAAGTTCGGTCTCGGTCTTGCAACAATTCGTCGGTGCTTGGGCCAGCATTAGCAGCAAATTTGCATCAGATTTTACATCACCTCGACGAGGTTTCTTCACGGGCTTCTGTCTGGCAACAGGGATTTTTCGTTTACGTATCATCATGCATTACTGCGTATGTAAACAAACAGTCAATAATAAACACGAAATGTGGGCTAAAATCTCATCATACTTAAGATAATACTGTTGTTACTAACCTTTTCTTTACTGAACCATAGTTCTATGTTTAAATATTGCGCACACTTTCATTGTCCAAACATCATGCTTTGTTTACATATAAATGACATGTGATACTACACATGCTTTTCATTGGGTAAAAGGTCAATTGGCTAGTTACAGTAAATATGTTTGTTTAATTGTTTCATATAATAACGCATTTATGCTCGGTAATTTACAAACACTCATGACGTCATCATATAACGTCACATATTTTTTGGTTACAGACGAAAACAACTGCAATGCATAATAGTTCATATGTATAGATGTCTTACCATATTTAAAGAAGATCTGCTCCCATGTGTACATTTGTTGGCTATGTTGTGTACTATTTACTATGCTGTGCAGCCTTTATGTACTATTTACAAAACGACGCAAAGCCCAGTGTTTTAGGTGTCATAAAGTACTAACTATGGGTTTTGGAAATGGTTTAAGAAGTGTCTCATATGATGTCATTGGCGAAATAATTTTCAAAAATAGATTTCTATATGCCAAGACAGGTTGAAATTTGAGCAGTTCTTTCAATTTTCTCATGTATTTGTAATGAGTTTTTTAAATTCCTTTTAATTAACAAGCTTTAGCAGCTGATTTTGGCATGATTGTGTTGCCGATAGTATGAACAGTATTGTAACATTGGTGACTTGTACAAGAATGATTATAAACAGCATATAAAACACTTTCCAACCCACTTAACTTGTAAAATAATTCACTAAGTCATATGAGAATGGAAACTGACTAGTACCGTAGTGGCGTTATGGTTTGGTGTTAGAAGGTATGTGTTTATTAGCTCCACTTAATAACATATATTAACACATAATTGAAAGAGAGGACAACAGAACTACACAAGTTCCAAATTGAGTCACACCAAAACTATTTAGTAACATGCATAACATGTATATGTTTGCTAATCTAATTTAACTGTATCAGTGACATTTGATATTAGTAAAATGATTTTTACATAAATCTTTAGTTTTTTAAAGATGAAATAAAGTCTGTTCTGCACATATATTCTGTGCCACAACACATTCATTAGTGGGGGACCAACTTTTAGAATGTTAATGATATTCAATATTAGCATGTTGTATTACAAAGAGACAGTTTGGGAGCACAATTATTTTATTTTATGTTGCAAGGTGAAGAGGCTTGAATTGGCAAGGCTATTTGTCATCGCTACCGACAATACATTCTCGCTTGTCCTACAATTACAACAATATAAAGTTTTAAGTAACGGTTTATTTACAAGCTTTGCTTTATATCTTCTCCAAAATATAATAATATTTTCTTCAAATTATAATATAAAATAAGCATATTCATCACAGACGGTCGAGCGAGAATGAGAAGAAAATATGAAAATTAAAACGACAAAGTAAAGATTATATAACAAACGTAAACAAACATTTTTATGTGTGGTATATAGGCTGTCGGAGACTGACAGGATAGATAAGTAAACTATGATAAGCAAAGTTACTATTATTACCATTTAAAAACACATTATTCAAGGATGGTGCATGACGTAAGTAATTAGAGATATAATTGCAATCATTTATTAGATAGGGTGTAACGAGAACGAGGTAGAGCAAGAGTGATTGTGAGTGAGACAATGTTGAGAACTGTGATTTAGTATATTTTATTTTATGATTAAATATTATTAACTGTGACTTGTTGAGAACTACTGTTTCGGAGGCGACATTCTCAATATGTGGCGCCAACAACGAGATACTGTACGGCCAGTAACTAGACAAAATGTCGAGCGAGGAGAAACTAAAGACAAAGCTAACACAGTTGAAGATAGCTGTAGGAAAAACACAAGCCATCCTCAACGCAGGCAAGCGAGTAGCAATTAGGCGGAACCTTGATGCGTTACAAACTATTGTGAAGGAGACAAACAATTGCAAACAGGCTGTCGAAGCAGAAAAAAGCCTATAAAGAAGAACTGGCAAAAATAGAGGAGTGAAATAGCGAGATTGACAACAAATTTGAACTAGCTGCATAACTTGAGATATGGTTAACCAAGGCGAAATGAGCAGAAAAGTTTGTAGTGCAAGAGGAGCAACTTAAACACGAACTAAGGTTGCATGAGAAAAAGTTGGAAATACAAGCTAAGAAACAAGCAAAATCTGAATAATGCAAAAAATGCAAACGTGTTATGACAAAATTCGAATGGTCGTACATGAATTGGCCCAAATTCTTGGGACAATTCACTGAAGCGATAGACAAAAGCACAGTCACATTGATTACAAAGTTTACCTATCTGTTAGAACTGCTCAAACAAAAAGTAAAGCCCTGTGTTGAGGCCCTTCCTTTAGGCCCCAAGGGCTATAACCAAGCAAAATCCATTTTAGTTGAAAAATATGGCAAGAAATCTGAAATAGTCAAATGTTATATTAAAGAGATTTTAGACCTGCCTCAGATCTCGGGTGCCAACCCCTGGAAAATTGCAGAATTTTATGAAAAGCTCGCTCATTGCATTCAAGATCTGGAGACAATGGGAAAGCTCAGCGAAATCCAACCTCGCAAGCCAGGCTCTTTTACCTACGCTCCACGGCCCACGCTGCGGCAAAGACCCTGGTCAAGGCTGGTCATGTGATTCTTTTGTTACGCTTCTCCCGTGTGGGGATGGGTGGGACACAAGTAGCGCATAGATCACATTAGTTAAAACAGCGTGTTTCTAAGGACTGAATATTGAGCGCTGTTGTACCGCAAAGCGAAATAACCTTTGTCGTTATTGTTATTTGACCTCTAAATTCGCTCATCAACGCCCAAATTTAGAAGATAGCACAGGCCTTCGAGTGTCTGTATTGAATATTAACTGAACTTGTGACGATACTAAAACCGATTCTATCGACGATGATACAGTTTACACATAGCACTTGAATCTAAATTCGGTTTATTGCTCTTTTTAGTTTTTTGCTGCGCCACACTAGCTGTATTTATTTAGTTTATTGCGTGAACCGCTATTTTTAGTTGCGTTAGTACAAAGTCATCTGGATTGTGACAAGTGCTAAAAATAGCAGAAATGGTATAGCGACTTTGCCACTCCTCCCATGGATATGAACTAAGCGCTAATTAAAAACCTCCCATATTTTGGGAGGTCACATGACCAGCCTTGACCAGGGTCTTTGCCGCAGCGTGGGCCGTGGAGCGTAGGTAAAAGAGCCTGGCTTGCGAGGTTGAGCGAAATCAACGGGAATGTGTCCATGACACTAGATAAGCTATATGGTGTATACGGGAAGATCTCGTACGCACTGACCTAGCCTGGAAGCCCTGGACTTTCGCAAATCTAACTGAGGCCTTGAAGGAATGTATTGAAGAATATATTCAGTTTTCTCAAGGTTAGGTACTTTGAGATTAAGATATTCGCATAATCTTTCAACAACACAACGGGAGTTGGAAAGTTATTTTGAAAGATTTAGTGAGGAATTTTGTTTGGAACAAGTAAAACATACTTTGTCATCTGTCTGTGCTTTTTAACATGCATTTTTTTCTGAATTATACAAGCTAAATAATCGTCTCCCAAACAAATTAAAAATCCTATATTGCTATTGGTGTTTGCCAAGATTACTTTTTCCAAAACTATTTTGCTGGATACAGAAGCATAACACAACATTCCTTCAGGTCTAGTTGTATAAGTTATGTAAATTGTTGAACCACATATTTTTATCCTTTCAGGAAAATAAGTTGACGACAACAGATTTTCATTAAGGGCTACTTGCAACGATTCTATAGTATGTTCAACAATGGTGTTTCGCGTTTCATAATTCCAATAATTACAGGTCTTCACAGTAGAGAAACAAATAGCGTAAAAGAGGATATACTGACTTTGCATTTTTTCAAATCACAGTTATCATTCATTGTGTCATCCAGAACTGTTAGTGTTGATGTTAAGCAACATAAATTTGCTTTATTGTTTGGACTAACATGTTTCATGTAATTGTTTTTTGGCCTTCTCTCTTCTTCCGACATCAGTCGACACTTTTCGCTTCATCCCTAGAAATAATTCCTGGTTTTTGTGTGGTTTTTTTATCGGTACTAGTATTTGATTTATCCCTGACATCTCTGCATTTCAAGAAATGATCTACAGAATTAAAAAAATACAAAAAAAAAATTAACTTGCACACTACAGTCTACAGGTCCTACAGTAATTCTCTGATCCAAATGCTCTGGACATGTGTCCTGCTTCCCCTATTGCCTTTGAACAACTTACGTTTATCAAAAGAGGATATTCGTCCCTTAAGATCCACATCAAATCTTAGTTGGATATTACTGGAACAAATTCCACACTTTATTCTCCATGGCCATTTAACAACTCTCCCGCGCACTTTTGCCTCATTGTGAGTGTTACAGCGGAAAAGCTTGCTTTTTTCCCTCGGTAAAAGTTCTAATAAATACCAGTAAGTAAAAATCACCAATCAGAATTAAGATTATGCAGAAACCAAAAAGGTTTTGTGCATACCTTCGTTTAATTTTGTCTGTTGATCATCTGTTAATTCCATTGAACTTGATAAAGGAGAGGTTTTGGGATTTTGCAAATTTGCAGTTGTTTTCCAAGAACTGACATCTTTGAAGACAATATTTGGGCAGTTTTTATGAAATACAGTCTTAACAGGATAAACTATAACTAAAAGAAAATGTACAATTGGTATTGACCCAGCATTTTCACAATATTATGTTGACATCAGGATGCTGATCAATTTTTGTTTGATACACTTACTTTGTAGTTTGTCACTACCACATAAAATAGGTGGAAACTCCAATTTTAGCTGGTGATTAGTATCAATGGATATCCTCTCAGTCCTACCACCTTTGCTTTGTTTCCTGTAAAAATTATAGCTTAGCAAGGAAAAGAACATATCTTTCTATGATGATAGTAGGCTCATGCAATATTATGTAACTTTGCATTTAAAGTGCAAATGTCATGTCACAATCAAAATTTAAAAAAAATATGATTTATACACAATAAAGCTTATGAAGTAATTTGTTTCAAAATTCAAACCAAACTGTGGTCATGCTAACTTCGAGATGCCAAGGGCATGTCCATTGATGAGTATTTGGCAAAGTACAATGCCAAGAGTGCCTTTAGTGAGAAAACTCTTTCCCTGCCAAGGCCATCCTCAGTTGACAAGTAAAATCATCTGAAGGAAGATTTAAAATATAAATGTGTATCACCTATTTAGAGAAATTTTTACATCTTCAACAAGACCCAGCGATTTTGCTATCTGCCTTATCCCAGCACGTTCACTAAAGAAAATAGCAACCTTTATAACATATATTTTTTAAAACTGCCCAGTCAATAAGTAATTATCTAGGACCTCTAACTCTGGCTGCAATTAGGTGGGTATTTAAGTGTATAGATAATGTATATATAATGATGTAACTTTAGAAGGCTTGGTGGACCTTGGTCGCTAATTGGCATCATCAGGGTATATTATACTGTAATATGGATATATCTACCACTAAAAATTAAAATGAAAATAAATTATAAACGATTATAACTCTTGACTATTATATGGTCTTATACTGAATCAGTATATACATAGTCTATAAAACAGATAATCATTAACAAACATTTATTCCATAGTCCAAACATTAACATAAACATTACCATAAACATTAACATAAGGTCTGACAACTAGTAATTTTTATACACTTACCTAATTATTTCCCGTAATTTGATGACACGTTTCTCGTTTGGGTTACTTTACAGCGGAACTTATTTTTCTTGCGAAAGTTTTCTCCTCCTTTCCCTTCTTCGTAAAAAATGGCTACACAATTTATTTTACAATCAACTTGTCCAACTTTGACTTCGCTCGCCATATTATCATGCATGTGGTCACTGAGTTGCCCCCATTGTTGCCACTGACTCGCCGATAGGGCATCGACTGTGTCCGAAGTGGTCCCGAGGTAGTCAAAGTTGTCGTAATATGACACTGCCGTGTCGAGAAATGCTTTCTCCACTGATTACTGCGATGCAAAACGACCAAAACCCGCAGACCGTTTCTTCTCATAACACCGCGATTTGACAAAAGAGATTTCCGCAAAACCGAGTGAAATTTAGAGCGATATCGCATCACCGCAAACCCTACGCCCTCCTCTTTTAACCTGGCAATAAAGTAGTTGTCGATAAAACAACTGTTTAGTGACCTTTTGAGGAGTAATTCATAGTCAGAGTCTGGAGATATTGATATAGCCTATTTATAGTCTTGTTCGGTAATACCTATATCATTTAAAATGTCATTTGGAATTGCATCTGGTTTATAAGTAGACTTGCTTGGGTTTAGGACATCATCAATTTTCTGTTTAACTTTTGATAAAATTTTCTGTCTTTTTGTTAGAATATTAGACTTACTTTCTTCATCAATATCTTCAGCTAAAGGTTCAGCAACAATTGTTCTGTCAGTAAAAAATTGTCCGATGTTAAACCTGTATGCAACATTCTTATACTTTCTACAGGTCTAACTGTGATTATGTGTCTGGTATGTTTTTACTAAGTCATAAAGTTGGGGATCTGTTTCTTTGTCTGGAAGATATGCTTGAACATATTGGTCAATGTAATCAATGTATGCATCTTTAGTATGCTTGGTTAATTCTGGGCAGTCTGATGTCCATATTAAGGCATGTAAATGTGGTGAACCTCTCATTTGAAATTCAATACGAAGTGCATAATATACTATCTTACCAATCGGGTTAGCCTTTTTGAGCAAAACCTGCATGAAAAACTGTTCGACTCGATACTGAAAATGTTTAGTGACAATGACTGGATTTAAATTGAGCATTGAGCATTGCTCATGATAGGATAAAGCCTCTACTTCTTCATCTGTTATGTTTTTACCTTTTGTTTTAGCAATAATCTGAAATAGCTCAGGCCATCTCAAATCTGCACACGACAATGTCATGAACCATGTTGGTATTCCCAGCTGTTTAACCATTGCTACTACTTCATACATAAATTTTTTGCCAGTAAGGTGGTGAACCAGGAACCGGACGTAAAAACAAATAAGCCTGATCTTGCAAAAGAAGATTTTGAAAAGCTGGACTGTTTGATTTTACTTGTGATGCTGTGACTGACTGGCAATGTATTTTTTTAAGAGCTATATTAATACTATCAGAGATTTTCTTCTGCTCCATAATAAATTGTGCAAAGAATAGATACTCTGGATTGGTTGCAAATTTTCCACTATGATGCAATAGCCGAGCATTGAAATATTTTATTGGAGATAACTTTATGTCTTGTTCAGCGGTGTAGCCAAAATATCTTTTAGGAAATAATACAGGGAATGAAAGTTCCTCACAAAGTTTATCAGTCATGAATGATACAGGGTGCTTACCTTCACCTGGTGCAATGTTAAAAACCTCTCTTCCTGTTGAATTATCACAATTTGTGTTTTCAAGATTAAAGGGAAATGGCAATATATTTTTTTTTAATTCTGAAATAAAGATTACCCTAAAATACCTTAAACCTGTGCAATAATACAGTATAAAAGCAACTTTTACCGCAGAAATTCGCAATTGTTTACCACTAAATATTGTATTTTGTCCGCCATCTTGGAATAAATTCGTACATGTTAATTTATGCAACAAGCAATATGTGTGATGTCACAACCTGGGTTAAGCTTCGTGCAAAATTTAAATATTTCCCGGTTATTATACAATGTATTGCCCTGTTTATGGTTGCACAAGTGACAGCAAAAAGAATAACGAAAAGAAATTACATTTTTTTGCATTTCCTAAGCCTAACGAAGACCGCAAAAGATATAACATTTGGGTAGACTTTTGCAAGAGAAAGCACTTTGTTCCTTCAAAATGCACATGTTTGTGTTCACTACATTTTGACCATGAGGCATATATTCCATCACATTCCCCTAGTTTTTTGGAGTCCATAAACTTCTCAGGAAAGCGCAAAGCAATTTTAAAACCTGATGCTGTGCCCAGCATAAATAAAGCAAATGACAGTGAAATATCAAGCCAGCATTTAGAAATAAAGAAGAGGAATAAAGGAATTTTATCCAGGAGAAAAGTAAGTTTTGCCATGTTTTTTTAACTTTTATGCACCACTACAAGTCAGTGGTGTATACTCTCTCAGACTTTGACACATCTTAATAATTTTACTTTAAAGGAGGCAATAAAGAATCTGAAAATGCCTTTAACCAGACAATTGGCATGGAAGCCACAAATCCCACAATACCAAATGAATCATGTGATCTAAGTTTAGAGGTTCTTAATAATAAGTCGGTATATGTCCAGACTATTCCATTGGAATATTTTGGAAAAGGTCAAAGCACAAAAACATGCAGAAGATCAGGAAATAACAAAGTAATAGTGACAAAAGGGACACAAACCTGCATCACAAGCGAGTCCTTGTCAAAATATATGCTACCCCAAATGATCTCAACCTGTTCACAAACTGATTCAAGTTTGGATATGGACATCAATGCTATGCCTTTGGCTTATAAGAGTAGTGAAGATGAAATTGGTGAAGAAACTGGGAAAAGCATTGGACAGGGCAGAGAAAATAATTTCAATAAGGAAAGCATTGAACAATTGTCTGTTGAGTTGGTTGGTGAGTATACAGAGGCAGTTGAAAGTTTAGAAGATGAATCAGATGGTTTTGAAAGTTCAGATGAGGATTATCATGCAGTATCTAGTGAAGAAAGTGAAGTAGAGGATTTGAATACAATAGTTTATGATGAAGAAATAACTCTTAGCAATGGCAAACCAGTTAAAGACCAGCTGAAGTTTATTGTGTGTGAAGGGTCAATTGCAAGAACATTTGGTGTTTGTTTGAAATGTGGAAGCCACTGCTCTGTATCTGTCACAAGCCTAATTGGTAGTTACTGCAAGATCATCATAACATGTTCTTCATCATCAAGTCATACCATAACATGGTCAACAGGACCTCTTTTGAATAGATTAACAGCTCTGAATCGTCTCATGACGTCTACTATTCTAAGCACAGGCATGGAATGCAATAAAACAATAAGATTTATGGAGTCCTTGAACATATTGTGTATCAGGAGGAGAGAGTTTTCAAATATCCAAAGAGCTTATGCCATTCCAGCTGTGATAAGTGTTTGGAAAATGAACCAAAATGAATTATTGAAGGAGGTCAAAGGGAAGTCAATTGAGGTGGCATCTGATATGCGGGTAGATAGTTTGGGGCATACTGGCTTGCTGGGTGCTGGAAGTACTCTTGATGTTGGCAGAAATGTCATTTTAGATACTATAAAGGTGATTGTTTCATTTATGATAGTAGGTTTTGTTGCCCTTTTCAAATATGGAAATATTACCTGGGGTCTTTTTTTACACATCTATCAGGTCTTTCCTATGTATATATTGTAAAGCACAGAAGTAGATAACTCAAATGCAATGGAGTTAGAATCCCTGAAAAGACAACTTGGGTTCCTCAAGAAGTCTGGTGTGAAAGTTAAACAACTGGTGACTGACAGACATACCCAAGTAACAGCTTACATGGCTAATGAACAACCAAATATTAAACACACTTATGATGTATGGCATTTAGCAAAAGGTTAGATGATGGTCTTTGTCAATGAAATCTTCTTGTCTACTCTACATGAAATCTCAAAACTTAGTAAATTCTTGGCATGCATGAATTAATTTAAATACAATACTATATAAAGAAATATATTGTAGGTGAGAAGAAAAAACTGTTGAAAGCTTCCAAAACAAAGAAATTCAGGGCCATAAAACCTTGGATCGGGGTATGCAAAGTGTGCAGATTTACAAGAGGTTACAAGTTGATAACTGTTAAAAATACAGAATGTTTTCTTTCTTTTAAGTCAATTATAAATCACATTTATTGGGTGGCAAGTTCTACTGCAAATGAGGATGAACGAGAAGAGAAATGGTTTAGTCTTTTGAATCACATCACTAATGTGCATGTGCATGATACTCACAAAATCTTTAAGAAATGCACACATGATGTATTGGATAGAGAATGGATGAAACCTGGTAAGTTATACTAAAATTTCTACTGAATTTATTCATTCCTTATTCAAGTTTATTTTCTTTCTACTGTTTTTAAAGGTTCTGCAGCTTACAAGAAACTTGTAGAAATTTTGACCAGACCACGACTATTAACGGCAATCCGAAAGTTATCAGACTACCATCAGACTTCATCGCTTGAATCAAAGCATGCGATTGATAACCAGTTTGCCTCAAAGAAGATATATTACCCATACCATTCTTTGATGGCCAGGTTCAATATACTTTCTTTTTTGAATGATCAATTTTCTGAAAGTAAGATCTCTAATAAAAGTAATATTCTTTAGATTATTTTGCTCTAATATGCATTTCAATGAGAACTCTCAAAGAAAACAAGCAAAGACAAAACAAGGAGAAGACCGTTGGGTTGTAATTTACCCTAAGGCGCACAAGGGAGAAAAATCTATTGCAAGGAAAGTAAAAGAAGATGCAACATATAGTAAGTTTTTGCAATAAGTTTAATAGTCTTAACACTGGCAAATCCAAACTCTTCATTTATAAATTAGGAAACTTAAATAAAAAGTTTAATTTATTCATAATATGCAATTTTATTGTCAACTTAGAATATATAGAGGCAATCCAGACTGAAAGTCTACAACTTCGCCTAAAATTTCCCACTTTGAAGAAGGCAAAAAGACATGCCAAGGAAGTGTTACCTGCGGAACCAGGGTCCCTTGTTGAGAAATATCTTGGTGGTCAACAACCAGAGGCTAAGGCGATACTCAAGGTTTACCAAGCTAGCATACCCAGCTGTTGAAGTCGATATTGTGTGCAAATGTTCATCAAAATCCAAATGTGCGACTGCTAGATGTCCATGCAAAGGAATAGAAAATAAATGTAAATCAGATTGTGGATGTAATATAAACATATGTTCAAACAAATATTAAGTAGATATAATAACTTAGTGTATATAGAAATTAATGCAATGTAAAATATTTACCTTGGTCTATTTCTTGGCAAATTTAAAGTGCGTGTACAATCCACTTGGCGAAGCAAATTCGCTCCTGATGCAGGTATACACACACGAAGGAAAAACTCTGCGACACTTTTTTCCTAAGATGGTGAAGACCCATCTAGAACATCTTTGGTAAGACATCAAATGGAACAGTTTGTGGGTTTGTTCCAACTGATCATCTCCAAGCGCCAATTTTCTTCTAAATATTGAGAGACGTCGATATCAAGCACATCCCTCAATAACATGTTTTGCACAAAAGAAGAAACGCTGGTTATGCATTCAAATCCTTGATTTTGTGCGGCAGAAAGTTTTTCATCATATTCGTCGTATTCAAGGGCTTTCTCATGGCAACAGAAACTTTCGATAGTATTTTGCATTATAGAACATTTACCACACTTACACCAATCAAGGGTAGAACGACGCCAAGCATTGTCGGCTTCGAATTCTTGGTCAAATTCTTCATTCTCAGACTCAGAATCTTAGCTTGAATCGTCGCTAGCTTCCATCGATTTTTCTTTAGTTGGCTCAAACATACACAGTTGAATAACTTCATCTTTATTGTCGAAACTTTGACTTTGTATGCCATATTGTATCCGAAACAACAACCCAGGTTGTGACATCACGAGCGTATTCACTCAAAACACTAATTTCCTAGGGAAGTATTCAAGATGGCGGCGTAGCAATGAAATTGACGAGAATATAAAGCGCGTTTACATCTATTGACCCCGAAGTTAGGAGATCAAAACCTTCTTTTTACATATTTTTGGGTGTACTCTTTTGATTAGCAAAGAAAAAAAAAATGAACACGCTAAATGTCAGAGTAAGAATTCCTGCCAGAAGTGTGGTAAACGACACCACACATTGATATGTGATAAATCAACTACATCAGAGGAAAGAAAAATTGCATTGACTGCGAATGAAGTAGGAGTATTACAAGTAGTCTTGGTGAAAGTGGATGGGATAACAATGCGAGCACTTATCGATAGTGGGTACAGTAGCTCCTACGTTTCAGAGAAAGTTGCAAACATGATGAACAAGAAGCCAAGCGAATGTACGACAAGACTGGTGGAAATGTTTCTGGGGACTCATACTATGCAATTGGAACTGTATGATGCTCAACTGTCTTCCATCGATGGAGAGTTTAAAATGGATGCCAAATTGACCAAGGTAAACAAAGCTCAATTGCTAACAATACCTAATCCACAATACAAACAAATGGTAGCAACATATTCCCACCTCCAAGCAGTCACCATTGCAGACAAGGATACCAAGCATCAGCTGCCTATACATGTAATCCTCAGCGTAGGGGATTATGCCAAGATCAAAACAAATGCAAAGCCACTTATTGGGAAAACCAGGGAGCCCATTGCAGAACTTACTCGTTTTGGATGGTTTATTATGTCTCCAGGCAATGAATTTGACAGACGAACAATGTTATGAGCAACTCTGCCGCCTTGATGTGCTGGGTCTAGAAGATTCATCAGAACGTGATCAGATGATGGTTCACTCAGAATTCAAGGAACAATTACAGCGTTCGCCGGAAGGGTGGTAGGAAACCGGCCTGCCATGCCGCGGCAATCACCCAGTACTCAGTTCCAACAAGTCTGGAAGCCTGCATCGCTTGAATGGGTTGACCAAGAAACTGCAACGTGATGGTCTCACTGAGCAATATGACAATGTAATTCGGGAACAGCTGGAAGCAGGGATCGTGGAGAGGGCAACAAACATGCCAGTGAACAAAGAGTTCTATATACCACACAAATGCGTAATCAAGGAAAAGTCTGCGACAACCAAATTGCTTATAGTATATGACGCGTCAGCACGCAAAATGCCAGATAGTCCATCCCTGAACGAATGCCTGCACAGTTGCCCATCTCTTCAAAACAAGCTCTGGGATGTCCTGGTCCAGCAACGAGCATTTCCTGTGATGGTTTCTGCAGATATTCGTCAAGCATTTCTGCAAATACGAGTGAGAGAAAATTATAGGGATGCCTTGCGCTTCCATTGGCGGAGAAATGAAAGGGACGTGGTGAAAACACTTCGGTTTGCAAAGGTGTTGTTTGGGTTAGCGCCATCACTCTATCTGCTCAAAGGGATTCTTGAAAGTCATCTTGACGCACGGGCTGACAGATATCCTGATGAGGTTGCTTCACTACGGTGTAGCATGTATGTCGATGACAACTGTGTTGATGATGAAAACTGTTCAAGAAGCACAAACAAGGAAAGAAGCAGCACAGGAAATATTAAACGATGCCACTTTTGATTTACACAAATGGAACTCGAACATTCCTCAGTTAGAAGATGAAGTATCCCGAGAAGATCGTTAAGATCAATCCTATGCCATCTATTCATGCATGGATCGACAGCATGGTTGCGTTGCATTGGGTATGTGGAAATTGAATGTATAAACAAATTCTAGAAAATCTTGTGGCAAAAATTCAAGTGCACCCGGAGATTCACTGGTGGTATGTACCCACTTCAGACAACCCTGCTGACATTGCAAGCCGTGGAGGAACAGTCTCATCTTCAGAGTTGTAGTGGACAGGACCAGGTGGCTCCAAGATCCTGCTCGATGGCCAAATAACCCGGTGTTACAGTCATCGCCTGAGGTGGAAGCAGAAGCGAAGGTAATTTGTGAAGTCCTATGTGTGTCTAAATCAGAACCAGCAACTGATGAATTTGACGATATCCCTGGGCGGAATGACCTTCGTAGAACTCTACAGATATGTGCCTGGATAAACCGATTTATCCACAACTGTAGACATCGACATAAGCGAGTCGGACCCCTTGCTACAGAAGACGTCGAAGCTGCAAAAGAATGGTGGATAAAGCGAGTGGAGCTCGGGGATAGCTTGCAGACCCATTATCCACAAACCAGCGCTCGCTTGGGCCTGGAACGAACTGATCAAGACATTGTGATATGCAAAGGGAGAATCCAGGGAGGTTATCCTATTTACCTTCCACGTGATGCTATATTCACCAAAAAACTAATTCAGCGCTTGCATTGTGAAACGCTCCATAAGGAAGTGGGGATTACCATGGCAACGGTGAGAGAGTGCTATTGGGTCCCTCAGCTCAGAAGCTTGGTTAAGAGAGTGCGCAGTGATTGCTGGGGTTGTAAGAGATTCCATGTGAGTGCAGCAACCACACCAGTTCCAGGGATCTTACCAATGGACAGAACTAACCCTGGAACGGCCTTCAAAGTGGTTAGTATAGATTTTGCGGGGCCTGTGAAATACAAGAAAACGGAAGGGAAGGCTTACTTAGTGATATTCCCTTGCAATCTGACAAGAGCCTTACATTTGGAACTCTTACAAAACCTTGAGATGCCCACATTTCTTGTAAGCCTGAAGAAGTACATCGCCCGCCGTGGGCGCCCGCGTGTTATATATTTTGATAATGGTGGAACATTCATGAAAGCGAGCACCTGGCTGAAGCAAATACGTAAAGATGAAGCAAGCGAATATGTGGGCTTGTTGAGGAATACGAGATAACATGGAAGTTCAATCTTAGCCGCGCCCAGTGGTGGGGCGGGCAATTCGAAAGGTTAATCGCAGTGGTAAAGTTGGCAATGTACAAGGTTGTTGGTGGAGGATTCTTGACGCGGGACAAGCTAGCTGAGCTGATGTTAGATATTGAAATACAAATAAATCGGCGCCCTTTATCCTATATGGAAGATGACATAGAATTGCCAACTCTAACTCTAACACTAGAAAGACCAGTACAGCATTTATATCCCATGGAATTGAGTTGTGACCAAGTTTCAAAGAAACCAACGAAGCTGAATGCTACGGCACCGAAGTTTGAACCTAGACCAAGCAGAGCAGCTGGCGAAGCAGCGCAAATACGTATTCAAGAGATGGCAGAAGAAGGTGACATATGAGACATACGAAAAAATCGAACACAAATATCTAACTTATATAAATATGTACATTGACATTGCGTTAATTAATTAAGCAGGAAGTAAAGACATTATTATTAGAAAGGGTTGCATATACATCCCCCTGGGAATGTATATGGGGGAGAGTGTCAGAAATTGTCGCGAACACTTGTGAAACAGGAAGTAGTGATTATAATTTAGCCAATAGGGAGACTGGGTTTACATGTGCTAGGGGCGAGATAAAATATAGGGATTTTGAGACTGTTCTTATCAAAACGACTAGTGATTTTTCGTAGATACATACTTGGGAGGCCAGTAATTTACGAAATGACATGTTTGTTTTATTATCCTTATACTATGTGTTCATTACTTCCACAAACATTTTTCTCCTTTTCTCAATGAGTATTTTTGGGGCGTTTTGCGGCGTTACTGCTGGTAGGGTGTGTTCCTTGTTTAAAGCTGAGGTGTTTTCAATGCAACGTGTGTCATAGCAAGTTGTTATAATGCATGTGTCCGGATTATTTCTTTAAATTCATGATTGTAGAATGTTCCGTAGTATAGTTTCTTCATTTTAACATCTTCCAATGCGGTTTCACTATCCCTTTTAAAGTTGATCTTGTTTTTAAATTCATTCATTGTCGACCTTTTAGTTTGATTTCTCTTTGGTTTTTTGCTGTCCACACACTTGATCCAAGTACTAGCTCTTTAAGGTCTGACAGTCTAAAAAAATCCACTACTTTAAAATGATCCAGGTAGCAGAATTTGAACTGTTCGGCTTTATCTAGTTCTCCCAGTTTTGCAACAATGCTACCTTTAATACCGTATATTTTTGAAATAATTTTTTCATTGATCTCATGTTCACAATCTTTCATTGTGATTGGGAAGTATGTTTGAATGCAAAAATTGATGAAGTATTTTTCAGCTTCTTTGTATGCGACGATAATTTGTTGAAGAGTGATAGATTTGTCTCGTTTTTTTGTAGGAAGATTTGTTTTATTTCTTCTATATATTCCTTTTCTTCACATTGCATTTGTAAAAAGAAGCATTCAAATTCCCCTTCGTCTTCGCGAAATCTGTTATACTGAAATTCGCAAAAAAATGAACTTAAATTGTTACGTAAAGTATGTACTGAAATTCGCACATGAAGTATACTGAAATTCGCTCGTGAAGTATACTGAAATTCGCATAAAAATAGACTGAAATTCGCATAAAAATAGACTGAAATTCACACAAAAATGGAATGAAATTTGCACTTACAGTATACTGAAATTCGCTTAAAAATAGACTGAAATTCGGATAAAAACAGACACTGTAATCGTTACAAAAATACACTGAAAAATAATTAGTTTAGCTGTTCAACATGTATTGCATGTATTTCAAATGATCAAATGTATGGTTTTGTCATTTATCATGTGTTGTTACCTTTTCGGTTAACGAGAGAAAAGCCGGTTTGAATTATGCAACACAGCGCCTAATAGAAGTTATGTTACTCATCTATAGTCAGTGTTATGGTAAATTGTTTTAATTATTAAATACCATAAAATATAACATCAGACGTCTCATACAACTTCCGAAGTTTTATGTTATGCTTCGACTGGTTTTTGCACGGAAATGTTTTGATTTTCTTTTCTTTTTGTCAGTATGAAAACAGAGTTTATAAATTAAATTATAATGTCGTTTATCACATAACACATTCAGGTTTATAGTGAAATATTTGAGAATATTAAAGTTGTGTTTACCACAAAAGAATTACTTTTTAAAGCTGTGCGGGATGAAATATTATCAAGTATAATATTATCGACTTCATTATACACGGTGAATTCGGTCGAAAATTTGGTCTTGTTATTTGTTAAACCGTGAAAAGTCCTGACCTCAGTCGAGTTTCCCTCTAATTTAGTAGTAGTAATTTCATCTTTTGCTAAATGACAGTTATTCATTGACGTTTGAAAATACAAATTTTTGTCTCGACCAATCAAGAGCTTAGTAGTTCACACTGGCGCATGCGCATAACGTAGAAAGCCGTCCATGGCGTGAAGCCATTGCATAATGGCGGACGGCCTTGATTTAGGATTTGCACATCGTGTATATATCCGAGCGGAATTAGTACCTCACACAGTGCTCTGCACTGGCTCGGGGATAAAATGAAGGGCAAATATGGATTCCATCAACAATTTATCCATATTATGTTGATTATAAATAATGGACAATTACCTCCTATCCCTATTGATATCTTAATTTATGTATTGGCAGTTAAATAAAAAACCAAGGAACTTTTGTTACAGTTGCTGGATTTTATATCAGTTATTTGCTTTTTCTATTGTGTATGAAAATTTAGTCAATATCAGTTTCAGTCAGTACATTCTTTAGTACAATAATACTAAATTTTAAATAATCATTTTAAAACTTTTTTAAATGTACATAATTTAATTAGGCTGATGTTATTAAGAATATATTTCTTTCATTGTAAAAAATGAATTTAAATGAACTTTTATTTAGTTATAGTTATCATTAAATCCCAGCTGATAAAAAGAGTTTCAAGACACCAAAATTTCAAAACTCTTGTTATCTCCCCAGTTGTGTTAAAACCCTGCATTGAGGCAAGTAAGATAAAACAATTTTAAAGTTTTTCAAACCATTACAATTTACAACCTCATTCCTACAGCCTTAATCTTGGGCAGATACATGTATTCTTAGCGTGCCTCTTGTTGTTGAGTGTAACTAATACCAATGGTGAGATAAAGTTAAAGGATAGATAAATTTTTTGATTGCATTTTTTTCAAGGAGAAAAGGTTGAATTATTTTTTAGCAATATAAAAGTGTGTGTGATATAAAATATAAAATGTATTGATAGGTGACACACGGCAATATGGCAAACAAAGAAATTACTCAAGTTGGACATGAGAAGTGTGCAAAAAAACGAGTGAGTATTTTTTTGTGTTAAAATTGATGCTGATTGTTCGGCATCGGCTATCTTTAAAATGGGGAACCGGGCAACCGAGAAACAGAGAGAACGGGGGAGTGAGGGAACAGGTCCACCCAAGTCTGCCCAACTAGTGCAATCAATGAGCATCGCCCAGTCCCAATTACAAGCAATGCGGTCAGCAATGAATAAAGAGTATTATAATTGCGTTCGACGAAGGAGAACGCTTCCTAATCGTGACATCACGGCTGGATGCTGTGTCCTTTTGAGATTTTTGGATGTAACATTTGCCTCGCTTTCGTGTATATGGCGGATTTGCCTCGGTTTCGTGCTGCGTCTTAATTCCCATGTGCTCGTCTTGAGTTGATTTACATATATCGAAGACAAATTTCAGGATTGCTGTTTTCGGCTTTTATTGTGAAGGTAAGTGGAGTTTTGTTATTTTCTTTACATATGTCAGTGTTAATTATGATTAAAGATACTTATCAAAGTATCAAGAATTTGTCTTGCAGTGTTTTATCGACTAGAAATTCATTATTTCAATTCGCTATCAAACCACATGCGTTTTGTCAGCTAGAATTCGCAGATTTAACTTCGCTCTGCTTAACAAAGGGTTTGGATGCAAGTCCATTAATTTCGTCATTGAATGCTGAAGAAGTAAATGTTGTCAAGCATTTGAGTATGCAAAGTTGTGTCGAAAAATGTGAGTTTCAAAGCATGAAAAATAAATACACAAATCCCAGTTATTTGGCTGGGTTGCCTTTGGGCAAAAAGACCATGTCTATAGTAGGTGGTCACACAAATAAATACACAAATCCCAGTTATTTGGCTGGGTTGCTTTTGGGCAAAAAGACCATGTCTATAGTAGGTGGTCACACAAATAAATACACAAATCCCAGTTATTTGGCTGGGGTTGCCTTTGGGCAAAAAGACCATGTCTATAGTAGGTGGTCACACAAATAAATACACAAATCCCAGTTATTTGGCTGGGTTGCCTTTGGGCAAAAAGACCATGTCTATAGTAGGTGGTCACACAGATAGATACACAAATCTCAGTTATTTTGTTGAAACAATGAATTTATTTAGTAATCATAGACAAGCAGAGCGAAGTGATTGCTTTTTTGCATCCTTAGCACATGGTCTTTATAAAAATCCTGATTGCCATCTTGATATTCGTAGTGCAGGCATTACACATTTGGTGCATAATCCTGAGTTATATATTGAAAGTCTTGCAAATATTTCATGGGAGAATTATATTGAAGACATGTCACAACCTGGAACATGGTGTGATAATATCATTATTCAAGCAGTAGCAAATGCTTTAAGCTGCACTATTCATATTACTGATTCCAGTCCAAATGCTAATGCAACCATTGTAAACCCAATTAGTGTACACCAGAGGCAAAAAATTGTATTCCTAGGTTATATAACTGGTGTACATTGTTTCCACTTTACCAAATGAAAGTGTGGGTAATCAGACAGATAGTAAAAGAAAGGAAATGCTGGAGAAAAGGAGAGTTTATGCCAAAAAAAGGCGATCTGATGAAACTGCGAATGCAAAAAAGATTCGGCTTGACAAAGTGGCAGAGCAAAAAAAATCAAAAAAAGCTAGTGAAACTGCACAGAGTGTCACACAGTCTAAATGTCTAAACCAAAATCCCCTGGTAGCTATTTGTGCTCTCGCTGTTCTAGGGATAAAAACACACCAAAAAAATTTTCTGATGCTAACAGCATGATTCCAGGACAAGTACCAGTCGAGTTGCAAGGCCTAACTCAAACTGAAGAAATGCTCATTGCTCGAGCTCTGCCTATAATGAGGGTTTATATCAAACCAGGTGGGCAAATGGGGTATTCAGGGCATTGCATTAATTTGCCTCAACATATCGAAGAGATTGCATCATTTCTGCCAAGATATCCCAGGGACTTGTCTATTATTGTAGTTAAGATGAAGGGTAAAGATAACACATTCAAAGATGTTAAGGTCAGAAGAGAGAAAGTGCATCATGCATTGCTATGGCTTTTAAGAAATAATCCGCATTATACTAATGTGACTATCAATCAACATGCTTTGCAATCACTCCCTATTGATGGTGTTCCATCTGATATAATGACAGTTGCGTCTGAAAATGATATTTTATCAGATGAAAATATTTTGCCTGACTTAGGCCCTTGCAGTGATAACAATGAACAAAGTCTACAATGAGACAACAGAAACGAGTAGCTTTGTGCCAGCCTGTGAAAAACAGAAAACAGAAGTAGATGCAATAAAAAATCAATTATTTCCAAATGAGCCAATGAACTGGCCCACTATTAATAACTTGCCTATCCATCCCTTTTAAAGGACATTCCCTTAGGTGAGAAAGTAAAGCATCTTGTTAAATTTGCTGAGCAGATTAATGGCAAATGGATTTTCCGATTTGCCAGTCATCCTAGGTTTTGTTATTGGGCATTTAATATGATACAGAGAAAACGAACCTTGCAACAAAGTGGAATGTTTCTTAAGCAAAATCAAGGTGAAGCTCACTTGACAATAGATGAACTGCGTGAAATGGCAGCAGGTGATAACAGTAATGCATTTATTTCTAAGATATCTCGATATCTGGCAAATATTGCTGGCTCTAATGCTTACTGGTATAAGGTGAGAGAAAATCTCAAAGCCATTGTAACAACTGTTGGAACTCCTACTTTTTTCTTTACATTTTCTTCGGCTGATATGCATTGGCCAGAGTTGCATAGGCTATTAGGAAATAAAAATGGCAGTAGTGAAGAAAGGCGACAAGCTGTGATAAAAAATACACATTTAGTAGATTGGTTTTTTACACAAAGAGTAGAAAGCTTTATCAAACACTGGTTGTACAAAACACTTGATGCAAAGTGGCACTGGTATAGATTTGAATACCAGGCAAGAGGAAGCATACATTGCCATGGCATTGCTAAACTAAACAACGACCCTGGTTTGTGTGATCTCACCAAGACTGCTCTTAAAGGATTCCTAGCTCAAAAATACAAAGATGAGAACAAAGATAAAAATACATCTAAGCTTGACAATGATATTATTATTGGTAACAAAGCTGCTGAAACAGCTTGTAAGTATGTTGACTGGTTGCTTTCCACAGTTAATCCAAATCCACCAGACAATGCTTTATGGGTAAGACCAAGAATTCATCCATGTCAAAAGGATTATCAGGATGTTGCAGATTGTGATATGCATGATGATTTTTGTGATCTGTTAAATATGGTTCAGCGCCATACACGTTGTAGTACTAGCTATTGTCTAAGAAAAAAGACAACAGATTCTGAACCAAAATGTAGGTTCAATTTTCCAATGGATACATGCTCTAAAACAAGGTTAGACTTTGAAGAAGTTCATACTAAAGGTAATGAGCCGCAATATAAGGCAAAAATTATTACCAGAAGAAATGATTCTCGGCTAAATAACAGCCAGCAGCTTCAACTACAAGGTTGGAGAGCCAATTCTGACATACAAGTAGTCATCGACCATTATGCTTGTGTTGAGTACCTCACTAAGTATGCTGCTAAGGGTGAACCCAGAACACCTATGCTTAAAGCAGCATTCAACAAAATCATGAATAATGCTCCAAGCAATGATAATCCTCACAAAGCTATTAAAAAAGTTGTTATGAAAACTATTGGTGAAAGAGATTATGCTGCACAAGAAACAATGCACCATTTGCTCTCACTAAAGCTTCACAGCTCTAGAGTAATACCAGTTAGTTTAAATGGCTCTCGTAGGATTAACACATCAACACAAGAAGCAGACGTTTGCTCAAGCAATTCTCTTCTTGATGTCTATGCTAATCGTGCACAATACAGTAATGCAACTGTTACAACCAAATTAAATTTTGTTCAGTTTGCAACACAGTTTAGGGTTGTGAATAACAAGCTAACCAGACTTCCAGATGATGTTATTCCTAGAATTTTTCCAAACTATTCATGTAATCCAAGAGGGTCAAATTTTCCTCAGTATTGCAAATATCAGTTGTTAAGATACAAGCCTTGGAAAATAACACAAGAAAATGCTTGGGATAATGAAGAATCATCAGATGAAAACATGATAAATAAATGGCAAGAATTTCTTCAGACAGCATATGCAAAGGAAAATGTCCCTGACTGGTTTGACAAACTGATGAACAACCTGAAAATATTCGTGAAGAGTGGATGATCATATCTGATTTACATATGCCTTTCTCTGATTCATGCCAAACAAATGTAGAAATTGCTTATGAATGGAACAGTGATAGGGCTATATATTCTGAGCAACACATTGGTGAAATGCCAGTGTGGATAAAAAATATGAGGGAGGGTAGTGATCAAGTCACACATGAAAACAATGAAAACATAGATGTTGATACCTTCAGTGAAATGCAAGAACTTGCATACAACATTGTCAGGTCTCACTTTAATGACATATCTTTAAATAGAACCCCACTTGCACTCATTATTAATGGAGTAGCAGGTACTGGTATGAGTTACCTTATAAATGCTATCCGTACACTGCTTGGTCCCAAATGTGCAGTCACAGCGACAACTGGTAAAGCTGCCTTCAATATAAATGGGATAACAGTGCACTCTCTTTTAAAGTTGCCAGTTGGCTCAAGGGGAAATAAGAATCTTACAGGCCAGAATTTGATTAGATTAGAGTCTTTACATAACATTGATTATATTGTAATTGATGAATATTCAATGCTTGGTCAAGTAACATTTGGCTGGATAGATAGCCGATTAAAACAATCATCTGGACTACAAGATAAACTGCTTGGCGGCAAATCAGTTATCTTATGTGGAGATCCAGCTCAGCTGCCCCCTGTGGCAGATAAACCACTTTATCATGCAACACCAACCAATGGTATTGGTGAACAGGGTTATCTAACATATAAGATGTTTGATAATGTTGTAAAACTCAATGTTAACCAGCGTGTACAGGGACATAATGCAGAACAAACACGCTTTAGAGAATTGCTCTTGAGATTAAGAAAAGGAGAATCAAATTTAGATGACTAGAAACTGTTATTAACTAGACAGCCATCAAATGTTGATAATTTGTCTGAATTTAAGGATGCTACAAGATTGTTTTACAGCAATGAGGAAGTTGGCAACTATAATCTTGAACAGCTTATCAAACTCCAGAAACCTGTTGCCCAAATGACTGCCAGGCATTCATCTGCTTCTGCAAAAAAATATCTGCTGATGACTTTTCAGGTCTTCAACCATTACTTTTTTTTGCTAAAGGTGCAAAAGTAATGCTCACAATGAATTTATGGCCAGCAGTGGGTCTTTGCAATGGTGCAACAGGGACTGTCATACATTTTATATATCAGAATAACCATCAGCCATCCGACCTGCCAATAGCAGTCATTGTTAAATTTGATAATTACCGAGGCCCATCGATTAGTAAGACACTTCCATCTTGTGTGCCAATATGTCCAGTAACTGCTTTGGCACAGTTACCTGATGGTTTCCATGAGAGACAACAGCTTCCCCTTAGATTAGAGTGGGCAATAAACAATTCACAAAAGTCAAGGACTTACTTTATCTAAAGCCTGGATAAATATTGGCAAAACAGAAAGAACGCCAGGAACCACATATGTAGCTCTTAGCAAAGTGAAATCATTATCCTCATGTGTTATTGAACCAATAAGCTATCAATGATTAACAAGTTTAAAATCTTCTAAAACTTTGGAGTATCGACTAAATGAAGAAGTCAGACTGGATAAAATGGCTGAAGTAACTTTTAACCGATTTCAGTAGGTGAAATTGACCTATACGTCTATTTCATAAGGGCCTGTATATTACTCTCTGAAAATTATGATCGCAACATACGCAATGTTTGTTGTCGCAATTATTTGTTTAATTTTAATTTGTCCAACAACTGTCTTCATTGCATGCCTTGTTTTCTGGCTTCTAGGTAAGGTTCTGTTACTGTTTATGATAATACTAAAATGTCCATTTTACTCACCACCGTTTTCTATTTTTTATTTAGATTGTTAAACCTATACTGCTATTTGAGTCGTTCTTCAATGGAAGATTCTAACAAGGCTCCTCAAGGTATGCAAGTTACAAGTTCACTCAGTATTTATCACGTAGAATTGAAGTGCATGTTATAACATAAATGAACCCAAAACATAGAACTCGACACATCTTCAGACCAAGAGGTGGTTTACATAATTACGTTTAGCCAAGATTCAACGAAGCGGGAGATGACTTTGAGGTATTGAAATGAGCATATAACATCATCCTGGCAGTCGTGTAGTCATCCTAACAATAGCATGTTCTTGTTTGGTGTCATAAACACTTATTTCAATACCTCAAAGTCATCTCATTCTTCCTTGAATCTTGGTTGAATGTGTTTATGGCTGTATAAATAGAAGTAATATGTATTGTCTTTTTCTTAGCCCTCCCGGAAGATACGACAATGAACTGCTACCTGCATAACGTATCAGAGGTGAAAAATGCTACCGGATCGCAGAAAAAGTTTTTTAACTGCATTGTTCAGGGTAGTGACAAAGCAGTCAGAGCAGTTTGTTTTTCACCCGAAAAAAGGCCTGAGCTTCAAGCAATTGCAGCAACAAAAAGTCCCGTTAAACTTAGGAATTATAAGCAAGCTAATAGCGGCAATGATGACTTAACAATAACGAAGTTCACCAAAATCACCCCTCTGGATCAGAACAAAATCAGCTTTCCCCATTTGGAAGAGCTATCAGCAGCTACAGTTGGAAATCCTGTCAAAATATCATCAATTCCAAAGCTTGCTTCTGAGCAACTCATCTTTGTCAAAGCGAAAGTTCTTAAAATTTCTGGTGTAAAATCTCTGTCAACACGATATGGGAAACTGAAAAAGCAAGATGTCATGAAGACACAACTGCTCACATCAAATTAGTTCTCTGGAATGACCACGTAAACTCTCTTCAACAAGACAAAATGTACACACTAAAGAACGTGAGAATCAAATCTACAAAGTACGAGTGCTACATTAATACTCCAAAGAATGAAGATTTTAAAGTAGAAGAAGTCGAACCATTTGCATTACCTGTTGCCATATATGAAGATGAAGTTGATACCTCGATAAAAGTAGACGCTGTAATTATTGGCGTTCAACAAGCCTCCAAATCGTTGTCTTGTAACGGCTGCCAGAAATGTACCGTTGAAATCGTTGATCGTAGCAAAGCTGTATGCAACTCGTGTAAATTGATGCAATTACCATCAACCTGCGATGTTTCCTGGTCTTTGCGTCTTCTCCTAAAACCACAGAAATCCCAAAAAAACCTCCACCTGAGACTTGACAGTAATATGACTCAGACTCTTGTGCAACTACTCGATCCGACTTTCGTATTGCCATCGACGACAGAAGACGAGATTATTGTGCTAATCCTGCAATCCAATGATAAATGTCTCAAGTTCACATATGATTCTCTAACCAACCAAGTGACTGAAATTGCCTTCTCGTAAAATTGACTTTATGGGACTCCAACTTGTTGAACTTTGTTATATACTGTTAGGGTTGCTGTTGGTCTTCGTATGAAGTCGAACACGATAAAGTATTGACATTCTTAAAACCTAACAACATTGATGTTAATGAAGCCAGGACGTTGTTGACTTTGAAATTCAACATTATTAAAGGTTTATTGTTGTGTTATTACCGGTTAAAATTCCCTTGGAAGTTGAATAGGCCTCTACAAATCCCATTTTGAAAACAAATCGCCAAGGGAGGGGGGAGGTCTGGACTACAAAACAACGTTAAAGGTTAGCACTATTTTCCATCCAACAAACTGACTTGATGTCATTCTCGGAAGATGGAAGAGGTGTTCAATGGCTATGTAACTAAAACCCTACTGTTATTCTAACGTTAACCGCAACCCTAACCAAATTAATAAAAAATCCAATTGAGTTTTCTGGATTGAAAATAGTGCTAACCAATGTTGAACAGCTGAACAGTACGCTTATCTAATTCAACAAGTCAAAACAATTCTCTAAACAATTTAAAATTCACTTCGAACGCACTTCACTAATCTTTGATTACTTCTAGTTTTTTTATACATTCACACTGTATTCTCGTTTCTGATAGGTTGAAACACTCCAAATAAATCTAAATACCCGATTAAATTAAACCAAATTAAATTTAGTTAGATTTATTTTAATTTCATTCAATTTCATTTCATTTTATTTTTTTTAAGTTCATTTGCACTGATGATAATGCATAAATAATGAATTTGCATATAAATGTGAGTATATGAGGAAAGAAAACTGTGTTTATGGGCACACTAATAGACCTTATGCATAATGACGTCATAACACCTTAAGCGCGCGGTGAATTATGGTCTTTGTGGTCACAGAGCGGGAAAATAATTTCAAGATGGCTACTGTCGAAAGTGAGTGTTTTGAAGTTCTTAACTGTCTTTTAAAGGCTGTTCAAGCCAACGAGGATTCTAGTTCTTTTGAGAACTCTTGCACGGATCCTCTGCGGTTGGATAACTCTGAAAGTCAGTGCACTAGTCGGCTTTCTTCGTCGAATTTTACGAGGCCATGTGGAGGTGCTGCATGTCCTCGAAAGCTGGTAGAGTCGGAAACAAGTGAAGAAATCTTCAATTCTGACAACCGTGATTGGATAAAATGCTTAGAGAAACTTCCAGGATTTACTCATGAAAAGCTGGAGAATAAGCTTGTAAAAAATAGCTGTACAATGCCTGATAAACTGGCTCCAAAAGCTTATCGAAATATGAAGAAAGGCTATGGACTATGGAAAGAAGACTTTGTCAATCTGAATTTGAAACACGTTCCTGTGGAATTGACATGCACACAACTTTCTCAAAAATGGAGTGTGCCCTCTGGAAGCTCAAAGACCCTGGACAAAGCTGTTAAATTTGAAGAAATGCTATTTGAAAAAGCTGATGTGAACAAACCTACCAAAAGGTATATTGTAAAAGGGAGTAGGGAAGACTATTGTGCTACTCCACCATTTGCTCGGACTGTGACTGCAGAAGAAATTAAGTCTATGGCAAATGCATTTGAGAAAGCCAATTGCGCTTCACTATTTCGTGAAGCTATAGCCTCAAATAACTATAAGCCATGTGAACTTTTCGAGACATCTTGTAATCAGTTGCAAAATAGAAAACTGGACAACAGCTCTGTTCCTATTCCAACGCAAATACCACCAAGTCAACTGGTTGATCAGATCTTTAAAAATGTGCCAAATGGTTACACCTCTCCATCAGATTATAGCCCAGAACAACTAGAACTAGTAAAAACAAAAGTTGGGTTGACTGTATCCACTGCTAAGGATATATGTTTGAGTACTATGAGGCAAAACAAAGATCCTCAATGGTACGCTGAACGATCTAAAAGGCTTACTGCTTCAATTTTTGGCAAAGTTATCAATCGTAGAAAGAAAAACCATCCAGCTTCACTGATTGAATCAATTTTATGTGTTGATCATGAGAAAAGAAAAGTGCCTGCATCTGTACAGTGGGGCCTGGATAATGAAAGTAATGCAATTGCTAAATATCAAGATGTAACATTAAAAGGCAGTGCTTTTGTCACATGTTGTGGGTTAGTCATCAGTCCCCAGTGGCCATGGCTGGGTTGTAGCCCTGATGGAATTGTCATAAAAGATGGTATTCCAGTTGGATGCATTGAAGTTAAGTGTCCTTACTCAGTGAAAGAAATGAATGTTAATGAAGCTGCACAAAGTGTCAAAGGTTTTTATTTAAAAGAAACCGAAAGTGGATTAGAACTTAGAAAGTGAATTAGAAAGTGAACCATGCATATTATTATCAATGTCAAGGTGTCTTGAACATTTTAAATTTACCCTGGATTGATTTTGTGGTATACACCAATGCTGATATGCATGTTCAGCGTATCTATAAGGACATTTCTTTGTGGGAGAACAAAATGCTGCCAGAACTAACATCATTTTACTTTTCATTTATTCTTCCTTGTAAATGACATTAATAAAACACACATCAATTGTTTTTTACTGGCTTTTTTACTTATACCAAAATATGTCACTTGAAGTGGCTATATACCTGATAAAACTTATCTTCATTAGTATTCTTTATATACAGTCCACCCTAATCAGCAACAAAGAATACTAATGAGACAGCATCTATTGTATTCATGTTTTTGGTCATTTAAAGCATTTGTAGTCCTGTTTTATCATATGTGAAATGCTCGTGCTGTGCATGCTTTAAATAGTACTTAATTAAGACAATATTGAAGGAGCAAGGTAAAGTATATGTATCTACTGTGATAATTCGAGAAGCTAATTTCCTAGATTAACTTCATTGACTAATGAAATCCTGTCCTCAAGCAACACGTTATTACTGTTGTTTAACCCATTGAGTGGCAACACTCTCTACTTGACAAGTCATCTGGCATTAGACATGTAGTAAAATAATAAACTAGGGCACATCGGAGTGCATTGCTGCTTAACGCATTAAGCCAGTAGCGAAGCCAGCCTGACAATTTGGTCATGCTATGCAAATAATTTCGTGTTCATAGACCATGAAAACAATCAATTTCTAAAGAAATGAATAATAAGTTAAAATTTGCATAGCATGACTAATTTGTTGGGCTGGCTGCACCACTGCATTAAGCACCAGGGCACCAAGTAAAATCGCCTGGTGTTTGTCAAAAAAATAAGTAGGGAGCACTGGGGTGCATTGCCACTTTAATTAATAGGTTAAAGAGTTAATGAGCCACAAAATGGTTACAGTTTTGTAACACTCTAAAAACTTTCAAAGGCTTTTATTGGGAGTAAGGTGAAGGTTACCCCTCTACTCTAGTATATTTCTGTTAAAAATTCCAAATAATAGATGCAAATACCTTTAACTCATTAACTGGCAAAGTGCCCCAGTGCACCCTACTTATTTTTTTTTAACAAACGCCAGATGATTTTACTTGTCTGGGGAAACCCTGGCACTTAATGGGTTAAAGAATAGTTTAACCATTAAGGGGTAGGACACACAAAGTTTAATAAAGTTTCACAGCCTACAATGGATTTAATGTGAAAATGTTTTGGACCTAGCCTTTATTATGGGTAAATTTTAAGCCTTTGATAGAATGAAATGCTATAGGGTTACCTTTTAAAAGGTTAACTCCAGCCATGTCAATGTCAGGTAAAATCATCTTGTTAGGCCGAATAAATAATAAAGCAGGGAGGATTGCAGAAAAACTATCATCTAGTCCAGCTTGTTATTTTCTACAAGTAGTGGTGGTAAAAAGTTAGAAAGGTAACAACAACAAATCACCCAAATTTTGTTTAAATTTGCTGCCATGGAAATTGGAAAGACTGTACTTAAAATTTTAAAGTTCTTTATTCTGGCAATTGCCCGCTCCACATGGATCCTAACAGAAGCTATTCTTCGAGTCTTGGTTTCCTCTTCAATTGACAAGTGCTCTTTCTCACGCATGAATGGTGGTATATTTAGTGACACTCCATCTGGTAAATTGTGCTCAATATCAAATCCTCTATCAGCCATAATTGAGTCTCCATTTTCTACCAAGTTCAGAATTCCACAATCAATAGTAATTTGTTGATCACTTGATCTTCCTGCATACAAATCCGATACAAAAGTGACAGCTCCTGATGGGCTTATGCCAACTAAACCCTTGGCAGTGTTGTGGCTTTTGTAAGTGGAGTATGTTGCACTTTGACTTCTAAAAGAATTTGGTTTTTCAATAAATATTTCTGTGCAATCAATAATAACTCGTGTCGAAGGATATACATATCTCTAAATGAAGCTGGCATTGAATTATCAACTGCTTTTCTGGATGGCCAAATTGGAAAGCTACGTAACCTTGAATGCAAGAAGTCAACCCAAGTAATAAATATTCTCGACATATGTGATTGAGACAACCCAGCTCTGGTCGCTATATCTTCTTCTATAAGCCCCAATCGCAAGCGAGCCAACACAAGGAAAAATTCCTGTTCAGGTGAATTTGTTCTTTTAGGTCCACGTTTAATTACATCTTCAGAGCTTAACCTTTCCAAATCAGTCTTGGTACCATAATACACCAGATTATTCACTGCCGGTCCAAATGAATCAAACAATGTTTTGAAGGTTTTGTAGTCTTCCAGCCCCGTATAAAACCTAATGAGAATGTCATTGTCCTTAAAACATTCAATTGAAAAACGTATTCTTTTCCTCTCTTGTTCCAGTTGCTCCGTTAATCCTCTTATCTCATCTTTTTGACATTTATTTTCATTTTTAAGTCTTCCATTCTCCTCCTTAAGTTTCTCATTAGTTGCTAAAAGTTTTTCCGTTTGTTCTTGTAAACAAGCAATAGGATCAATATTCTCATTTACAGGTGTAGCCATTTTATCTGGTTCTTCTATTGAGCGTGATGAATTATTGTTATCATCAAGTTCTAAAAAAAGTCTGCGTTTAGCAGGTACAGATTTTGTACATGATACAAGAGTCCGATTTCTTGCCTTTACCGTTGAACGAGGTTTCGTTGGTGTAGGTCTGGTTGCTTTGGGAACAATGGTAGGAAGGTTGTTTAAATAGGTTTTACGTCCCCCAGGAAAATGCAACGAACAAATTCTATGACCAATTGTAGGAGAGAAATCCAAAAGTGGAAACCCATTTTCCTGCTATAACTTGGTGCGGTAAGCAGCGGTAAGGTAAACATGGCTGAGATTTTAAAATTTCCATCTCTACAAATAAGAGCAAAAACAGAGTTCAACTCCCGGAATTTAACTTAAATCTGTTTGTAAAAGAAATCAAACTTGGAAGCAGGGCTTTTGGCTCTGTTTACCTTGGAAAATATGGGGGGGAAAACACAGATGTGGTTGTGAAAAAAATCAAAATTCAATCACATGAATCAAAAGCATGTTGTTTAAAAGAAGCTGAAATATTGAATTGAGCTCAAGGGCATTGCAACATAATTAACTTTTTGGGGTTTTGCAATGAGCCTCGTGCAATTATGATGGAATTCGACCCCCTAATATTGGAAAGACCTTCAGACCTTTAATATAAAAAAATTTGTTACAACTTTGGAAGAGTTTTTTCATTATATTGATGATGAATTTTGTTTTTAGCTCATTTGCTGAATACTCTGATATGGTACGCTCATTTGCTGAATATAATAATGAAAATTTGCTCATACAAAAAATGTGCAAAAAATGTCGTTCTTGGTTTGCAGCATTTGCACTTGTTGGGAATTGCTCATCGCAACCTAAACCAGAAAATATTTTCGTGTCTCATCAACACTACAATACATTTTGTGGTGATAAAATGGTCCAGGCTTATGGAAAATGCCAGATTATTTGTAAACTGGCGGACTTTGGTCTTAGTCGTTCTGTTGATTTGCAAACCAAGTCTGTTTGATGACCCAAACACAATCAGTCTGCCATGGTACACCCATTTATATGGCCCCCGAAACACATCTACAACTTTGACGTGGGTATGGTCATTAACGGATTAATGAAAAAGCAGGTCTTGCCAGTCTATGATAAGAAGTACAAGGTTTTAAGGTTGATAGAATAGTGGGAAATTTAAAAAGCGTTTAAGTCCCGTTGTATATTGGACCCTGTTCGTAGACCACCGACATCGCAAATAGTCAATATACTTGACTGTAAGGAACCAGAAAATTCCTTCCAGCTGCTTCCACTTTCTGTTAGTTGAGCTACAGCTTTGGAAAAAAGTGACCAGATAGTTACCATCGCTGCTATAAGCTCTGGAAATTTTGAGCTAGTTGAAGAGAACAGAACACTAAGTGATCGTACGAACTGCTGTGCCTTTCTCACAATTAAAGTGTGTGAGCAGTTAGTACAGGAAACTGAACAAGCAAAAGTTAATTCATTTGTGGTGGCATGGGACTAAATAAAACAAACAGCAGAAGACCTGATTAACACCTTTCCCGCAAAAATTGCTTGTTTAAGAGACGCAAATCATCTGTATGATTTAGATGAAGTGATCTTTTAGATTCTAGCTACGAACTTTCAGAAGAATGCATAACCGGGTAGCACAGTATTTTTGCTCACCGGTTGAAAGGAACTGACAAAAGCCATTGCATCAAAAAATTTCAAATTTTGAGCCAGATGTTCTCCAAATTGGTGTGTATAATTGCCCATACATATTCACAATTGGCGTATACAACAACGTTTTCCTCTCGGTGGATAGTCATCCAATACCAAAAGAACTTGGAGGAAATGGTTTATTGATTGCAACAAAGGATTTGAGTAACCTGTCTTGTGAATTGCTAGTTCAATGGATATTTTGAAGACTTAAGCCTGTTTTCCACTAGGCGAATTTATTCGGACGACGCAACTTTTTTCGCGCAAACACTTTGTGCGATCAATGTTTGCAATTTCCACACAGCCGACCAATAAGCAATCGCGAACTAGCGATTCCGGCAAGCCACTGGTCAAACAATGTTGCAAAGTTACAAAACAGAAAATTGAAAATGGCAGCTTTAAATAGACGCTGGTTTTTGAGACGAAAAATTATTATTTTTCTGCTTTTACGAAAGAGAAAGACAACGCTTAAAAAACAGAAAGGAGTTCTTGGTAAGAAAAATATACAAGGAACGCCATACGAAAGGGTGAATTTAATATTCTTGTCAGAGAATTAATGCTTGCCGATCACAAATATTTCTTTCGCCTTTTCCGCATGTCGCCTGGTACACTTGAATTGTTATTGTCATGGATTGCACCGTTCATTATGAAAAAACAAACTTTAATACGAGAACCTATTCCTCCTGATGTAAGACTCAGCTTAACACTTAGATATCTTGTTACTGGAGATTCCCAGACCACAATTGCGGCAAGTTATCTGGTCAGTCCTTCGAGGTTGGCAGAATTATTGAGGAAACGTGCTGTGCATTGTGGAATACTCTCTCAGAGCAAGGTTATTTGCATGTGCCAAATACTGCTGAAGAGTGGAAAAGGATTGCCAAGGAATTTGAACAACGATGGGATTTTCCACATGCACTTGGGGCTTTCGATGGTAAACACATCGTGATGCAAGGACCTGCTCGATCAGGTTCAACTTTTTTCAATTACAAAAAAACACACAGCATTGTATTGCTTGCAGTTTGTGATGCACAATACAAATTTATTTTGGTAGATATAGGAGACACTGGGAGGCAAGCTGACGAGAGTGTATATACTAATAGTTATCTTGGGAAGAGCAATTCAGGATGGGTTGCTTAATTTTCCTGAACCAGAGCCCTTGTGGTGTGACCCAAATAAAAAATACCCTTATGTGTTTCTGGCAGATGATGCTTTTGGCCTCAAGTCCAACTTGATGAAACCATATCCAGATATGTATTTGCCTCTGGATGAGAGAATTTTTAACTACTGCCTTTCAAGAGGCTGTTGGATTATTGAAAGTTCCTTTGGTATTACAACTACTCGATTTTGGGTTTTTCATTCATATATATACTGCCCAGCAAGTTATGTTGATCAGGAAAATCCATTTGGTACAACTCCTGGTGAGTGGAGGAACCATGCAAGTTCAAATGGCTTACTACCTATAGGTCATACTGGTTCAAATAACTATTCAAGAAGTGCCAAACAAGTGAGAGATGATTTTAAGCAGTATTTCATGACAAATGGGGCAGTAAATTGGCAATGGGCAACTGTGACAAGAACAATAAATTCAGTTTTCCATACAAGCCTCATTGGACATTAGTTTTTAATATTTTCAAACAGTGCATGTTAAATGAACAACTGTGAAGAAACATTAATTTACACAATAATTTTATATAACACTGTAAACAGGGCCAAACTAGATGTGTTATAAATATGTAAATATAAATATCATTATTATTATAAATATAGGCTGTTTATAGCTATAATGATGTCAATACAATAAAGCATATAAACAATTACTCATTTCACATCCAACCACTGGAAATCTTGTACTTAAAAAAGACTGGAAGCATTTCCAATTTATGAAGGCTTGTGACTAGGCTTGTGATTTACTGATGTTTACTGATAAGCATTTAGTTTTAATTGGATTAAAATGGGAGCGTACTAAAGCTGGACCCCCTTATTTGGACCTCCTTCTGGACCCCTAACTGGACCCCCATATGGACCTGTATATGGACCCCGAAAATGTAAATTTTCTAATAAAAACTTAAGACAGACATTTCATAACATACCATCCCTTATGTTTTGAGAGATTCCTTCATTTCACATTCTCTCAAAACATTTAAAAAATTTATCCACTCACACAACCACCATTCCCTTGCAAGATGAAGTACTGGAACCAATAAATTGCAGGCTCTTAAAATTATTTGGGCCGGAATTGGCGGGAACAAGAGTTTTATCCATATATTTTTTTTAAATATCGCCAGCTCGTTTTTCGAAGGTATTAGAAGTTTCAGACATACGTATTTAATAGTTTTAGATTTATGGCCTTTTAAAAAACATATGTGTTTAGAAGGCGCTTGAATAGCGCGAGAGATTCGCGTGGAAAACGTCACGCGTGGAACGGTCTTTTGACAAAACCGGTTTTGACCGGCTGAGAAAGTTGGATTGTTTTTGGTTAAGTTTGAATCGAGCGTATATTCGAAAAGTTCACATAGAATATATATTTTTGATGACTATTTTTTTGTAAAGTCTTAGTTTAAATATATTCAAACAAACAAAATCGATATCGTGACTACATTTATGGCGATCCTGCCAGGACATATGGCAAATTCGAAGGGAGATTTATCGATCGAAAAACGTGATTGAGTCGTGCGTGGACAGCGTGGTTTTGTGGACTTACGTTAAATCGTTTGCAGTCATATAGTATAGGACTTTGACAGGTTTCAGTTTGAAATTATTGGTAATTTCGCTGGAGTTAATTCGAACATTGTATAGCAAGTTGTATTTTTTGTTCATTTTATCGTCATAAATATCGGGAAAAATGAGTGACACTGAAGAAGCTCAAGGAAAGGAAAAGACAGTTGAGGCAAGTGGAAGTTCAGCCAGTGAAAAGAACGAAAAGCATGAAAGTTATGAAAGAATTCTCAAACTGAAACGTAACAAAAGGTTAAAAAAGACAGCAGTGACTAAAGTGCGACACAGTTTGGAAAGATTATGTGCAAAAAAAGGTGAGCTTGACATAAAATCAAAAGAAGGGCAAATCGAAGGTTTATGGGAGTTGTTGGAGCAAAGCATGAATGTTATGGAGGAGCTCAGCCATGCTTATTTGCAAATTGGCAATCATGACAGTAATGCAGCGACAAATATAGAGGCAGATAATTTTGAATCTGAAACATTACAAGCAATTGAAAAGGCAGAAGATGCAATTAAAAAATTTTTGCAAGCTAAGTCAAAGCAACCAAATGAGCCAGTCAGTATTGTAAATACTCCACAAACACTAGCAAGTCAACAGAATTTGTTAGCAGCAGAAAATAATACAGGACATAACGTTGGCGCATCTCAACATAAGCTTGATTGACTTAAAGTGCCTGTGTTCGAGGGTGATAAAACACAGTTCGAGGACTTTTGGGGACTATTTAGTAGTTTAGTTGATGGTGGAGATGAGCCAGCCAATATAAAAATGGCCAGATTACGTCAGAGCTTAAAAGGAACTGCACTTGAAGCGATTCGAGAGTTGGGGGTTTCTATGTCGGAATACGAGGAGGCTAAGGAAATTCTGAAGACAAAGTTTGGGGGGCGAAGGCGACAGTTACAGGCTTATATGGATCAGCTAGAGGCAATGCCTCCTCTGAAGGGTAGTAATGTGCAGGGTTTAGAAAGATTTGCAGACCTTGTTCGGATAACTGTTGTTAAGTTGCAGGCAGAGGGTCGTGATGGTGAGTTGGGGGAAGGCACGTTGCATGGCATGCAGGTCAAAAAGCTTGCAGCAAGACAGGTTGAAAGTTATAGTCGTTGGCTTAGGGAACATAAAAAGGAGAGGTCAGTGTTCAGCTTGAAGGATTGGTTGAAGGAAGAGGTTAGGGTGAGAGTGGAAGCTGTGGAAATGGTACATGGTGTTGAAGGTATTGATTTGTCGATGAAAAGAAATGAAGCTGGTGGGGGAAAGTTTAGATATGGTGATAGAGGTCAGTCCCATACACTATTTGCTGGTCGTGGTGGAGTTGATGGGAGGGATGTAAAGCCGCCTTGTGCATTGTGTGAGGGGAACCATGGTATATGGTCTTGTCAAAGGTTTCAAAATATGAATGTTCCAGACAGATGGCACATTGCTAAAGTTAAGCGTTTGTGCTTTCGCTGTCTTGGGAGTGACCACCAGGGGAAGGTATGCCTTAGATCTAAAGCTTGTAAAACTGATGGTTGTGTAAAGAATCACCATGCATTGTTGCATGACTCTGCCCCACCAGAGGACAGGAATCCGGTTAATCCACGGGAGGGGGAAGTTGGTTCCCGCACTCATACCACAACGCATGACACCCCAGCCACTGAAGCACTCTCACTACGAACAGTTCCAGTATGGTTAAAAGCGAACAATCGAAAAGTGAAAGTTAATGCGCTACTCGACGATGCGTCAAACGAGACATTCCTTAATGCGGAGGTTGCAGGAGTGTTGGGCATTCAAGAGCCATTGCAAGCAGTCAAGGTGCATGTCCTGAATGATGAGATTGAAACATTTGAGTCTATGCCTGTAAATGTTACTATTGAAAGTGTTGATGGACAGTTTTCTAAGAAAATTTGTGTGAAGACATGCCCTCGAAAGGTTACGGGAAGTTACAAGGTGGAGGATTGGAGCATTAGCAAGGAAAGATGGGATCATTTAACACAATGTGATTTTGCACAGCCGGCAAAAGATGGGACGGTGGATCTTCTTATTGGAACGGACAACGCAGATTTACACTACTCCAGAGCTGACATCCGTGGATCACCTGGGGCCCCAATTGCTCGGTTGGTTCCGCTTGGCTGGACCTGTATCGGATCACCAGAACGTGAGGATGCTTCACAGTCAAGGACACATGTCATACGAACTCTATTGACTAGGGATTCTACATCAAAATCAATGGAGGCATCGTGTTGTGAAGTAGATCGTAGTATAAAATGCTTTTGGGAGGTAGAAAATTATGGTGCTGAAATTGATGGTGCAGAAGTGTATACTGAAGAGGAGCAGTTGGCATTAAAGAAGATGGAATCATCGATAAGCTATGACGGCACTCGATACAAGATAGGAGTCTCGTGGAAGGAGAACCGACCTAAATTGAAAAATAATTATGAAGAAGCATCTGCTCGTCTGTGCAATACTGAGAAAAAGTTAAGAAAAGAGAAATTTCTTGAACAGGAATATCAGAAAACAATTGAAGAGTACGTTGAAAAGGGGTACCTGCGCTGTGTCAAGACTGAGGAAGAGCTTCCATCCGAAGTGTGGTACCTTCCACATTTTCCTATTGTAAGGATGGATAAGACCACCACGAAAGTACGCATTGTTTTTGACTGTTCGTCGAAGTGTCATGGAGTCGCGTTAAACGATGTTATCTACGCCGGACCGAAGCTACAAAAGGAATTGATTGATGTACTTATCCGTTTTCGGCGCAAACCTGTTGCGGTGGCGTGCGACGTCAAAGAAATGTATCTTCAAGTTGAAATTGAAGAGTGTGATCGACCTAAGTTCCGCTTGTTATGGCGTGACCTGGACAGTAACCGAGAACCAGACGTCTACGAATTCAATCGTGTAGTGTTTGGTAAAAATTCTGCACCAATGGAATCGCAATTCGTGGCCCAAGAAAATGCTAGGAGACATGAAGAAAAATATCCTATGGCTGCAGAGACTGTGTTGAAGTCCACCTATATGGACGATTCGATCGATAGTGTGGAAACGGACAAGGAGGGCATTGAGTTATACCAGCAACTGAGAGATCTATGGAGTTTGGCCGGTATGCAAGCACGGAAATGGATCTCAAATTCCCCGGCAGTCATCGCATCAACACCAAAGGAAGAGCAAGCAACTGAACTATCAATAAGTGACAGCCAAACTTCAGCCATCAAAACTCTTGGGCTCGCCTGGCACAGCAACGACGACCTGTTAACAATATCTTCACCTGGGTGCTCATCAGAAGTGTTGCTGACTAAACTGAACGTACTGAAGAAGATTGCAACAGTTTTTGATCCGCTTGGTCTCATCAGTCCATTCGTAGTTATAGCCAAGATTCTTTTACGGGAGCTGTGGTCAAGGGGATATGATTGGGATGATGTTATCGTAGACGAAATTGCCGACAAGATCGAGATGTGGTTTCAACAGCTGTTAGACCTGGAGAACGTGCGTGTGCCAAGATGTTTGCGTGAGGCAAAAACAGTCCTGAGTCAATCTGTGATTACGTTCGTTGACGCTTCCCTTAAAGCTTACGGAGCAATCGTCTATTTACGATGTGAGTACGAAGATACCACCATTAGCTGTCGGATGGTATCATCCAAAACGAAGGTTGCACCATTGAGCCGGTGACGGTTCCAAGGTTAGAGTTGATGGGCGCCATATTAGGTTTGAGGTTAACACAACGTCTTATTCCAATTCTTGAAATACCGATGAGTATGGTGACGTTTTACTCGGACAGCACTGGGGCCGGTTGTTCAAAAGGAGGTTAAATTTAACCCAGGATTAGTGCTAAACCTGGGTTAAATTCCTTAACCCTAGGTTAGTTAATCCTGGGTTAATTCTGCGTTGCTGGAAGGTGGATTAGCGGGTTGATTAGTTATCCCTGGGTTAAAAAATTTAACCCACGGTTTAGAAGCGCGCGAAAATCAAAATGGCGGAAAAAAATTTAGGCCAAAACGAAAGAAAGAGAAAATTAAATTTTTCCACATCGGAAATTAATATAATAACGGAATTAGTGGAAGAAAATCTAGAAATTATCCAGTCAAAGCTTACAAATGCTATAACAAATAAAAGGAAGCAGGAAATATGGGCAAAAATTGCCGGGCAAGTGAGCGCACTCGGGATAGCTCACCGCTCCGTGCAAGACATAAAGGACAAGTGGAAAAACCTACAAACCACGGCAAAGAAGGAGTTCGCGCGGCAAAAGAGAAGCTTTGGACAAACAGGAGGTGGTCCACCAGTTAAGAAACCCAAAGAAGCCACGGAGAAGATCATTCGGTTATTTGAAAACACCCCGTCTTTTACCGGACTAAGTGGCTTTGAAACGAGCGGTAAGTTTAGATTTCATGGGCGAGTTTAGGCAGGTTTTGCTGCCGTATCCAGGCTCCCAATGCCTCTCAATTCATGCACACAACAACAAAAAATCGTTTTCTGTAAAAGAATGCTTTTCGTCAGTATTGGCGAACTTTATTATTTACAAAGACGTGATATTTTTCGTAGTTACCCGTAATATCAGAAAAAGATAAGTATTTATGTTTCATAATTTAGTAAAGTTCACAACTCACAAGGTCGCAGATTATTTGCATGTCATGATACCAGTCGTCAGTCGATTATACATTTTGATATACGCAATTTTATTATTTACTTCTTCCATGCACAATGAAATCAATATTAATACGATAATTTTTTAATTTTTTTTAGGGGAATCGGCAACGTTGTTGCGCGATGAAGTTTACACCAACAGTAACGGTTTTGTACAAGTGCAAAGGGAAGCTGATAGCTGTGAACTTGATAACAGTGATGACGATTTAAATACACCACCACCTTCTTTCACACCAGTTTATGGTCCAATTGATGTGGAGCAGCATACCAAACCTACACCCCTACCAGTTGGCACCCAAACAACTCAAAATAAATCAAAGCTGAAAAAAAAGGTTAACCAGCAAGTTGTCCTTGAGATGCAATACGAAGTCCTCAAGGTGCAAAAGGAAATGATTCTGCTGAAAAATGAGAAACTGAAACTACAGGTAGCGGAGTTGAAAGAAAAGGCAAATGGCAGTAGGTTAATATCTTCCGTAGAGAGATTATAATTTTTGATTGAGGGATTTATAATATTTATATCGGGGGTAACATAGACATTGCTTGAAATCATTGTGTACTATAAGTGTATACAGTAAATTAATTACATTATTGAGAATATTACTTGTATTTCATTATTACAGCATTTGTGTTACAGTGGGACCAGTTTTATTATAGGTTCTAGGTTAAGCTTCAATCATTTAATGTTGAAAGGTTTGCTGCAGCCAATAAATCAAATATGTATATATAAATATTGCAAGACCTTTCAGACATACCTCTTGTTTTGGGGCCCCAGCTAGTGCTGTTGTGTATAATATAAGTTACTATAGAATGTGCTTAATTATCTTGTATTTCCCAATATTGAAATAATTTCAGGAAAAATGTATTGTAAATTGTTGTGTGGCATATATGCATGCATGGTACATATTTCAATTAAAAAAAGTTATTTGTGATATGTGCCCTGATTTGCCTTCCTGTGTCATGGCCAACCTGTGGTTCAACCTCTGGATCTGGTTCTTCTAGATCAACATCCTCTTCTTCATCTGGCTCATTAAACATTATTGCAATATTCTGAAGGACAGCACAAGCACCAATTAACAAGCAGACTTTCTCTGGTTCCATTCTGATCTCTGAATGCAGTAGGTGGAACCTTCTCTTCCATCGCCCAAACACTTGCTCAATCAATACGCGTGTTTTCTTCAAAGACCGATTAAATGCTCTTTCCTTTGCTGTAGTAGGGTCTGTGTAAGGTGTCATAAGGTAGGGTTTTAAGGCGTAACCACTATCTCCCAATATGATCCCATCTTCCAGTGATGTGTGATGCTGCTCTATAAACTGTTGTATCTGTGACATTCGAAATATATGGCTGTCATGGACACTTCCAGGCCATCGGGCAACCAGATTTATGAACCTTCCTAAATGAAATGTGAAGAATGTTTGCTTTTCGACTGTATTCCATGCATTCCACCAGTATTAACAGTATCCCTACTTTACTATAGTAATTGTAACTATAATTGGTACATATAGAGTATAATAATTTACCTCGATCGTCGCAAATTGCTTGAACATTAATAGAATGATAGCGTTTCCGATTGACGTAATAATTCTCGTTTAGATGTGGTGCCTGGATTCGAATATGCGTACAATCGATACAACCAATAACGCCAGGAAAATTGGCCATGTCGTAAAACCCGTTCTTTATTTTCTCTTTTTCTTGATTTGAAGGCCAACGAATGAACTGTTCTCGTTTGTTTGATAGAGCAAGGCATACGTCACGAACTACTCGCGATACGGTGGACTTGTCAACGCCAAATGTGTCTCCGATAACCTGTAGGAAGCTTCCGCTTGCGAAAAACCGTAGTGCGATGAGAACTTGGACGTCGGGAATTAGTGAAAAATTTCTTTTAGTGTCACGAACAAGGTCATCGTACAGCAAATTTGTAATGTAATTTATTGCTTGGTAACCAAATCTGTATCTAATTCGCAATTCCGCATCAGTTAAACCTCGAATGTTCACGTTATCGTGACGATATCGCCTTTGTCTGCGAGGAAAATTCCGTATTGGTACAACAAACTGTAAAACATCCGCCATGTTATTTCGCACTTAACCTAGGATTAAAATTTTAAACCACCTAGCTAGCAGGGTTAATTTTTTTATCAATTTTAACCCAGGGTTAACGCTAACCGAGCTTTGTGCAACGCGAATCAACCAAGGTTTAAAATTTAACCCTGGGTTAGGCATTTTTAACCCTGGGTTAGCGTTAACCGGCTTTTGAACAACCGGCCCCTGATGTCCTGTGGTGGATCAGAGGCCACAGACGCGATTTTCGATCATTTGTCGCGAACCGCATTGGGGAAATACAAACATCGAGCGAGCCAGTGCAATGGCAACACGTGCGGACAGATGAAAATCCGGCGGACCTTTGCACTAGAGGAGCAACCCCTTCAGAATTATCAGATGACAGTTTATGGTGGAATGGACCAAAGTGGTTGCTAGAAGACAAATCAAGCTGGCCGAAGATGCAAATTGGAACTCGACCAAATGATCTACCCGAGGCGAAACCTGCCAGCACCGTGACTAAGAACGAAACGGTTACGACAGCGACAGTTTGCCATTACCAACGCCCAGTCGAAGACAGTAAGGAAAACAACGGTGTGGAGGCTGGATCCTAAACGGTATTCCAACTGGATACGATTAGTACGGGTGCTCGGGAGAGTGAGAAGATTTATTCATAACACGCGAAACTCGGAAACGCGGGGTTAGCGACCAGGAGCTGCTTCCCGAGGAGTTACGGGACTCGGAAGAGAGTATAATTTGTCTTGCGCAACAAGACGCATTTAGTAACGAGTATAAAGCCCTCCAGACCAGAAAACAAATGTCACCCAAGAGTACGCTGACGAAATTAAATCCTCGGCTGGATGAACAAGGACTGATTCGGTCGGACAGTCGATTACGATTTGCAGAATTTCTTCCGTACGACATCAGATTTCCGATAATCCTGCCCAGAGGACACTGGGTAACTAAACTGACAGTCAAACATTTTCACGAGCGATCGAATCACACGGCTGGTATAAACTTCGTCCTATCACAGATAAACCAACGATACTGGATCCCAGCAGCGAGGGAGGAAATCCGCGAGTGGGAGAATGAGTGCAACACGTGTAAGAAGAGGAAGTCCAAACTCGGTGCGCAAATTATGACCCCTCTTCCACCGAGCCGACTTTGCCTCACCTATCGCGCCTTTGACCAAACGGCAGTTGATTACGCGGGACCTTTCCAGACGATACAAGGACGAGGGAAAACAAGGAAAAAGCGTTGGTTATGTGTGTTCACTTGCATGTCCACACGAGCAGTACATCTCGAAGTCGCATGGGGCCTGGATACAGATAGCTTCCTGAACGTTTTCACCAGATTTACAAGCAGACGGGGTGTACCGAAAGAAATGTCGAGTGACAACGGTACCAATTTCGTGGGTGCGGTTAATGAACTGAAAGAACTTTTGTGCCAACTCGACAAGGACAAAATCAAGAGAAACGCAGCCAACGTAAGTGTCAAATGGAACTTTAATCCTCCAGCAGCCCCACACTTTGGGGGCGTTTTTGAAATTATGGTTAAGGCTGCAAAAAAGGCCGTGTATGCAGAGTTATGGGTGATAGTGATGTGACGGATGAAGAGCTGGTGACAATATATACCGGGGTAGAAGGTCTGCTGAACTCAAGACCCCTAACTTGTCAATCCGCAGACCCTAGAGATGACGTTCCGTTAACGCCCAACCATTTTATTCATGGCCAAATGGGGGAAAACTTCGCGCCAGAGAACGTGGATACCACGCAGTTCAACCCTCGCAAGCGGTGGCGGAAAGTACAGGAGCTGATTTCTCGAGTATGGGACAGATGGTTAAAAGAGTTCTTGCCAATGTTGACACCCAGAACAAAATGGAATTAAGTCATGAAAGAATTGAAGAAAGGAGACGTGGTCTTGGCACTCCAAAAGGATCTACCGCGAGGGCGATGGCCACTTGGAAGGATTGTGGAAACTTATCCAGGACGAGATGGCCACACGCGGGTGGCCAAAGTACAATGTGGAACAAAAACAATAGTGAGACCAATTCATAAATTGATTCCGCTTTAGGACGGGTTTTTTTTTAATTAAGAAAGAACCATAAAATAGTTGACATTTTAGTTATTCGCACCTCGTCACCTTAGTGCGGGAAGGGGGGATGTTTAGAAGGCGCTTGAATAGCGCGAGAGATTCGCGTGGAAAACGTCACGCATGGAACGGTCTTTTGACAAAACCGGTTTTGACCGGCTGAGAAAGTTGGATTGTTTTTGGTTAAGTTTGAATCGAGCGTATATTCGAAAAGTTCACATAGAATATATATTTTTTATGACTATTTTTTTGTAAAGTCTTAGTTTAAATATATTCAAACAAACAAAATCGATATCGTGACTACAATATGCATCTGTTGTAAGTGAGGAATCTTCTGAGGAAGAGTCTTTAAAGAAGATTTTTGACCGAGAAGCAATCGACGTTAAACCTGCCATTCTCCGATCATTATCAAAGGTAAAGTTTATATTAATTGAATTAGTTATTTTAAATTTCAATACTAGATTTTCTTCGACAACGCTACTGCTGTTTCATAAATATGATTTCATTTTATTTTGTTCATGAGAATTATTTTGTGTCATGCAGGACAAAGTCTTCGAAAAGGGTGAGGCTGAAGGACATGAAACTCACGAAAGCGAGTTTAATCCTAACCGTAAACGTAGGGTTGGACGTAAGGTATGGACAACTAGACTCTTTAAATTTTTTTGTAACTTATCAGTAGACAATACTTATCAGTTTGGGATAGGATGGCGCTGAAAAACCTAAGATTCGGACTCCTGCTCTATTTTAAGTACACTGATTGTTTTCTCGTTTGCGAAATTTTCCTCATTTTATGGCATTTTATTGTTACATTTCTTGCAAATTTCTTGACTTAAGGGTTGTTTTTTTTCCCTCTAATTTACTACTTTTTATATATGGGAAGGACAAAGGTTCTGAAATAGAAAATCTTAAGATACTTCCAGTCATGAACCCATCAAAACATGCTAAAATTTGTCTACAACTGCAAATAAAAATAACCTTTCTCAATGTACATGAGCTTTGAGAAATCTATGTTTAGTTTTTGCTTTGGAAAAGACAAGAACGGGAAGTTCAGGTTAACAACTCTTACAATAATTTCACAAATATAACTTTTGTTTCAAAAATAATTTTTGTTATATAATAAAGATATCAAGACTGCACATTTGAATGGTGGGATATTGAAGATTATTTGCCTGGAAACCCACAACTTCCTTTGGGCTCATTTCCATATGATATAAAGGTGTCTAACAATAACTAGTTATGATGAGAAATGCTCTACATAAATGTACAATCCTGGTAGCTTGTTTAAATCTTGCTCTTCTTAGAATTATTTCAGTGTGTAACTACTTGTATTACATGCACTTGGTAATTCTGGTGTTATTGTGATTAATTGGAGTTGCTAATATGTTTAATTTAATAATTTAGGTTAACATGGAAAGTAGTAGAGATGAAGTCAATGTAGTTGATTTAACAAGACTATGACCTGAGAAAAGGCTAAAGAGGTATATTTGTGTATAACTATACAGATAAAGAAATTATTAGAAGGGTGACTCAGACATATCCCCATATTTGATAGACCAATTGTGAAACTTAGCAACCATGCCTTCACACTGCACAAACATGAGGCTTATTATGCAAAAAACAAAAATATTTCAGTGTTTTTATATAGCGAAATGTGAATTTCATTATTTTGATTTCATGCAGCCTCTTTGACCTTTTCCTAATATTTTGTGGCAGGTTTTATAAATTGTTATTAAATTTATCTAAACATTGATTTCTCGTTATATGTTTACCTGCTTTAGACAACTAATACGCTCTTGTTTTAGCATGAACAAATTGAATTGAACAAAGCTAAGGAAAAGATGAATCTAGACTTTAAAATCTGATCAAGATGCAAGTAAAACAGACAATATATCTTAACAGACTAATATATAACTCTTCTTAGCCAGTTTTTTTAAACTTCGTGCAAGAAAGAAGATTTTGTCAAAGGATATTAACATTAATTTGAAAAATTTTTCCCAACTTTTACAATCATATTTCTAAAGTTAAAATAAAAAACATGCTATAATATGGCAACTGACACAAAATTAATCAATGTAGGAACTTTTTCTTTGAAATAGATAGATAAAACAAATGCAAAATACCTGATTATTTCTCTGGTGTAATATGCTTCTTTCATCAGATGGGAAAAAAGCATTGGCTCACAGGCCGCAAAAAACAATGAATTTTGTTGTAAGACTAAATTTACGAACAAGTTTAATAAAAATTTACATAGTCAAATCAGAAGTATCGAAAAAAATGAAAAGATTACTATGAAAACGCCCCTCAAACAATTAAATTAAATTTTCGCTTTACAAAATCATAGCAGAATGATTTGATAAGCCTCGTTTTTGTGCAGTGTAAAGGCCCGGTCACTAAATTTTGCAATTGGTCTATGCAATGTTTTCTGGTCAGATTGATTAACTAAAGGCCAGCCAATTCAGTTTATTAGCAAGAAAATGCATTTGACTATAATAAAGTATTACAGCTAGGCTGCAAATGGTGGAAAGTCTACACTATGGTCCTTGAAATAAGAAAGGCGTGCCTCTGCCATCGAGCTTGGATGTCGTTTGGGAGTTTCATTAGTATCTGCTTCAAGTAAACAGGTTCGTTGAGAACTCTTTTCCTTGGAGTCGTCCATCTTCTTTAGCACACTGAAGTTCTAATAAGAGGTCCTCAAACTTTTGAAGTTTCTTATTGTCATGAAACCCGATTTTAGGGAAGTTTGTCAGCTTGTCTAGGTGAGTTTTGGTCAAAACAACATTGGACCCATAACGCTCACTCAATCAAGAAAACAAGAAAATGAGAAATTTCCTTCCAAGAAGAAAAAAGATGATGAAAATCTTTCAAGTGATTTAGAGTTTATAACGTCCGCTATGTTGTCTCTGGAGAGTCCTCCCGTTAAAATATCAAAACTGCAGGCAGATAAAAAGTCATCTGAAACTGACAGGTATATGTGTGGAAAAAGTAATATATTAGGTTCACACTTCCCAGAAAAGATTTCAAAGAAAAAACATTTAGGAATTGTAACAATTCTGAGGCAGAAATTCATAGGTAAAGTTCTACCCAGTCTACTCAAAAATTAGAAACACATCCATCTTAACAGTGCAATAGTGAATATATGTAAATATAGAATGATGTAACAAATATTGTATGGCAAATAAATTTTTAGCTAATCTGAGACATCAGATTTTCAACATTTTCCTGCAAGTTGTACCTACTTTTTAGCAAATTTACTTTAGATTGGTCTTCTGATGTTATTAGTTTTATGATAATTAGTTTTATGTTATATACCTTAAAAAATATCAGGCATTACGTTTGACAGCTTGGTTGTGTCACACAGTCACAGCATTGAGTATCAATTTACTTGTTTATTCACAGAAACTTTCAAATGTTCCCAAAAAGCGAAATATTTTTTCCAACTCTGATGTCAACTTCATTCCCAGTATTTCACCTCTACTCGCACCTGCTCTGTGAGCAAAGCTCACACCCTGGGTACAAGGTTTTTCTGACGTCTTCATTCATAAATAGATCAAGAAGTGGGATTTTAATTTGAGTTGCAGCATTTTGCTGTTATTCTAGCCTAATAAATCGATTTAATTTAGTTTTATTTTTAACATCTATCCACACAGTAATTGCCCTATGCATTTATCGTTTCCTTTTTATATTTATTATCTTTTTGTTTTCTCTTTAATCTTTTTCTAGTTCTAGTACTGAGGATACTCTATATTTTGGAAGCAAAGCAGTGGATAATATTACAGCTCTGAAGATCCTCTTAAAACCTAAGAACACGAATGCTGCTCTTTCTGTGTTGCTATCGGGTGAAGAAGTGGTAAAAAACGTGGTGATGATCATAAATCTGGAGATTGTAAAAGATGATTGGCAGGATGATCATAGGTGGAGGAGTGCTACAAGTGCGGCGAGAGAGAAAAAGTACAATGTTACAGCAAACAATGACCGGGATCTCCATATAGTACCCGGCGATTCTTCAGTTGACGCATACGCAGTGAAGACATCGACATATTCATAATTCCGCAAGTGATTTTCATAGACTGATAGTTACTGTGAAGGAGCCAAATGGAAGGACATTTCCTTTTGCTCTGATGCAGTACAGGTTCGACTATGATCCCCACTCTATTTCTAACAAACCGCATGGTAATTCGAAAGACGGTGTACCTTTTGTTCCAACAAAAAGAAGTACTATTCAAAAACTAACTACAGAAGTCCAGAAGCAAAGAAGTGTCAAGCGTTCCATTTTTAATGTGGAAGAGTCGAAGATGGTATGATGGCATCATCACAATTGTCGCTTCCTTGCAATGAAAGACAAGAAAAATATTTGAAGAGCAAGTTAAAACCAAAATCTAGTGATCCCATTTGTACTCCATTATCTATGCAATTCGAAGAAAAAGAAAAATTCATTCAAGAAATAATGATTGAAGATAATCAACCCAATGTGATTATTTATAATAATGAACACATTGATCAAATAAAAAAGTTTTGTACAAATGATGAAGGACAAAACTCTCCATTTTGTGTTGATATGACATTCAATATGGGGAATTTCTATGTAGTGGTAACAACGTACAGACATCTCCAACTTACGTCCACCAAAACTAAAAAGAAACCAGTGATTCCTCCCAAGCTGCGTAGCGACCTTCTGGCAGTGGTTCATCCCATCTCCCAAGTTGACAATTCTTATGTGGGCGGACATATATCTCAGTAGCATCTTCCCTTTGATAACAAAATCTGCAAATGGTGGAAAGTCTACACTATGGTCCTTGAAATAAGAAAGGCGTGCCTCTGCCATCGAGCTTGGATGTCGTTTGGGAGTTTCATTAGTATCTGCTTCAAGTAAACAGGTTCGTTGAGAACTCTTTTCCTTGGAGTCGTCCATCTTCTTTAGCACACTGAAGTTCTAATAAGAGGTCCTCAAACTTTTGAAGTTTCTTATTGTCATGAAACCCGATTTTAGGGAAGTTTGTCAGCTTGTCTAGGTGAGTTTTGGTCAAAACAACATTGGACCCATAACGCTCACTCAATCTCTTCCCTACTTCTGTCACACCCTTATGTGGATTTTGCAAATTTTAGACAAGTTCTTTTGAATTATCGGTGGTGTACTCTAAGATCAGGGAAAGTTCTTCACTAGGGGTTATGCTTACATCTCTTGTCATGTTCTTAAATGACTGTTTCCATGTATGAAAGTTCTCAGGATTGTTGTTGAACTTCTCAATCTGAGTTCGCGAGAGGGCATAAATTCGACGTAGGACTTCATACCTTGATCTGAGTTTGATGTTTTTTTGATACCTTGATCTGAGTTTGACATTTGGGTGGCTAGATATTCGCTTTGGGATTCAAGGATTGGCAATCACCCATAAGTTGTGGTTGCTGATTTACCTGCTGTGGCAATAGATTGGGATGACAGTTGGTATCCAGAGTGAGACTGTTGACAATGGGGGGTCGAGGGCCTAGACACTGGGGTGGTGGGTTAATTTAGGTACTAATATCCAGGGGGGAGCTTTGGACATTGGGGGGTTGTGGTTCTACAGGCAGGGATTGTGGATTAGGTTGAGTACTGATATCCAGAGCGGAGCTTTGGGGGGGTTGGGGGGTGGGTTGATGCACTGACGTTCAGTAAAACATTGTACCCTTTGTCTTCCTTTTGGGTCTTTCACCTTGCATTGCCGATTTCTGCAATTTGGCATCGTCGTTGTTGCTGACTTTCCCCTTGGGGGCATTGGCATCGATCCCTGTGTCGATGCTCTCGGTATTTTCAATGTTTTCATCTATTTTTGCTTGTTGACTTGTTTCCCCAGCGTTTGAGGTATTCGTGAGCAACTCTTGCTGCCTAACTTCTTCGCTGAGTACGTACTTGTTATTGTTAAGTCACTGTTCATAGTGGTAGAGTCCCCTGAATCCGCCAATTGCCTCGATGGCCAACCGCTGCCAATAAGAATCAATACAAGGATTTAATGGTGCTGAATAACTTATATATCTATGTATACTTATATACATAAGAATTATATATATATATATATTATTTGAAGATGGTACTCGGGAAAGGGAAGGATTTTTTAGTAGGACATGACACCGATGCCCTGCTAACCGAGCTACATGGCCAACATCGGTTTTTGATATTTCGAGGCAATACTAGTTTCTTCAATATCAAGAGCTTATCAGCTCAATTGGTGGATTCATTATTTGAAGATGGTACTTGGGAAAGGGAAGGATTTTTTAGTAGGATATGACACAGAATAGCGGCCTGCCATGGCAAACAGAAAAATCTACTTGACCACAGCAGGATTTGAACCCGCGGCCTTCGGTATACTAGTCCGATACTCTGCCAACTGAGCTACATGGCCAACACGGGTTTCTTTGAAAATTGTTGCTTGTTCGTTTTATAGACCGCTTCAGCCATGAAATTTATTTTAATTTTCATTTTCTTGTGAAGAAAACAAAAAGTGGATTTCTTCAACTTCCTCACTTACAATATAAGTTTGCTGAGAAAGTGATGACACAATGTTTTTTTTTCACTTGTTTTCTCTGGTGAATAAAGCAATTAATGATGGTGTTGAAAATAAATTTAAGGAAATTATTTTAAATGTAATGCAAAATTGGTTTAATTGAAAATGGCATTTTTTATTCCTTTGGTTTTGTTGATTACTTATTTAATTGTATGAAATATTTAAGAGAAATCAAATGAGTTTTGTTCTTGCAAGTTCGTGTTTCAATATACATGCAGTTGTAAAATGGCGGTTCGATTAATTTCTCAAAAATTCAATTAAAACAAATTGAAAAAATTTATATCAATCATCTTGAATTATTTGAGACTTTTTTTCTGCATTTTGTAAATTTATTACAAAAGTTTAGTCTTTTATTTTTTCGCAGAAACACAGAAAAGAAAAGATACCCAATCAAATTTGTTATATTTTATCAGGTATAAAACGGAGTGAATAATTTTATGTTGTCATTTGTGTTACATTTATGCTTGTTTTGTTGTTTAGTCTTATATATTGCTTTAAGATTTTAAGATGGAATTAATTCAAAAGCCTGATATTTTGGTAAGGATAATGCTATTGATGAGTTGCATTATTTAACGTCTTTTGGTCAACAAGATGATGGGAAAGTTGTTTATCATGATTCCTTTCAAGGTTCTTATTTCTTGGAAAAAGTGTAAAAATAGTTGCGATACTGATTGTAAACAGTTTTGACTGTATTCTCATGCATGTGTTGCTGTTTCACTTTTGCAATGAAAAGAAATATGAAAGTGGTTGCAACACAGATCAACTGATCTATCTTTAAAAAATAGATCTGTTGCTGATAAATTGGTAGAAGAGTTTGTTGATTACTACTTTAAGACTACTTTACTAAATATGCTGCTGATTCCATCATGCACGGAAGATGATGGTGAGGAGATGGTTGTTACACCACCACTGCCACCATTGGTTGAATGGAAAAATACGTTTGAGAAATTTTATTTCGGATTATCAACAGGAAGAGGGGTGATTGTGAATGCTTTATCAAAGTATATTCAGCATAAACAAGCGAAGGAAACAGTGCCACGAAAGCATGAAGTTGCAGCTTTTGACGAGGAGGAAAATGAACAGAAAATCATCATGAAATTAATAATGCCACCCCTGTTCACCTGCTTGCCGACATTCACACATTCCGTCACCATCCGAATTAATATTTATAAACAAAATACGAATTTCTGCTAATTGTCAATGGCTGCAGTAGCTGATTCAGGATGTTTAATCCCCATAATCCCCAAATCCCCATCCCCATTACGGGGAGGGGGTTACATGCATACCTTGAATGGTTAATGACTGAAAGGCAAACACTTATAATGATGGTCAGCAAATTAATATCACATACAGAGATACAGCGGGTGCTTTTAATTACGCTGATCATGGTGATCAAGTTCTTACATCCTTGCAGATGATCTTGGAAATTACGGTGTTGAACGAAGACATTATTTTGCAAAAATACCACAAAGCATTAAGCTGCAAAGCATTAAGCTGCAAAGCTTCCCCATTGACAAATAATGTTGTCTGGCATTAGACAAGTAGAAAAAAGTAGGGACCTTGCAGCTCAATGGGTTAACATAGTCAATTTGATTTTAACAGTTGTAAAGATGTATTGCTCTATGTAATTGATTGTCATATATTATACATGCAATGACTCTTTACAGCTGTTACAAGGTTATAAAATATTTATAAGTATATTAACAGGCAATTTTTTATTACCTAAGGCCTGTTTCAAATGTTGAATTGTTGTTGTGTTGAAGCAATTAGACAACAGATAATAAGACAATAAACCTCATTAAGCTTCATTATCTATTGTTTGAATTGTATTCGATGCGACCAATTTTGACATACAGGTATGAAACAGGTCTAAAACTGGGCATTGATACAGAATCATGCATATTTGTACCACTATCTCAAACATCAACATGTATGTGGAGCAATTACTGCATGTACTGTGGCAATGTTCAGCAGGCAATAGACATTTCATTACTTAACATGATTCTCTGATGACTAGTTTTCCAGATAAGAAAAGCAATCAAAATAGCAAAAAACCAGATAGCAAAAGCAAAGTACCCACAATCCTGGACAAAACCTGTTAATAACACTGTTGGTAAAGTACAATTTTCATTTCATTCCGATTAACTTACTTGTTACATGCGATATTCTCCCCCCATCCCCTTGGCAATGTTGGCAATGTTGGGTTTAGCAAGCAAAGGCAACTTGAAAAGATATCCAACATTGATTGGGGGGTAAAGGGGGGGAAACACTTGCTTCAGGTTGCACCAAAACATTTTTTTAAGAATTTGAATACTTTTATTAACCGTTTTGTCCAGGATTGTCTGAGAATTGTTACGCAAGCAAAGGCATGTTAATACTGAGTGTTTTGATGTTTTACATGAATATATTTGTACCAGTGCTACAAGATAAGTGCAAAGATACATTTTACCCGTAACATAAATTGTTTGACAAAGTTATTCGAGATTGGTACGGAAATATGGGTTTTACATTACACGCGAGAGTGTCAGTTTCAACGGCGTATAATTCGCTGTAGCCATTCAATTCGAAAGCAATATAATGGCACAGGAAAAGGCTATATGCTGTGATTCAACAATTGACGATGATGTTGGTTTAGAAAACACTATTTCAGTCAGCGACCAATTTAAATTGACTAAAGAGCTAAACACGAGAAGCATTCGCCGGGTGTATCTGATTACTTATAGCCAAGCTGACCTAAGTAGATTTCCTACACGGCGATCGTTTGCTGATGCAGTTATTGCTTCTTTTAATGGTGTATCCGCCACAATTCAGCAGTGGTGTTGTAGTCAAGAAGAACACAAGTCGTCTGGCAGTAAGCATTACCACATGGCTGTAAAGTTCAATAAGAATCAACGGTGGCTGTCAAGTAAGAGGTACTTGACCAAGAACTATGGTATATCAGTGCATTATTCTGCTGCCCATAATAACTATTACAGCGCCTGGAAGTATACAACTAAAGAGGACGGAGCGAAGGTCATCCAGACCTTTCCAACTCAGCTAAACCGCCGAAGACTGCGCGAGCAACAGAGAAGAGAAGACTGAGGGCAAGAAAGAATGTAGATTACAGCTGCGAAGACGAGTGTGGTGACGAGGACAGCAACATCGGCAAGGGGAGCAAAAAACGCAAGCGTCTTTCAGCCTTTGAAATGTCTGAAATTATAGTCGAGAAGGGGATAAAGTCGAGAGAGGATCTTTTCATTTTTGCTAAGGAGCAGAAAGACCAGGGTAAGAAGGATGTAGCGGAGTTTATAGTTAACCGGGGCCCAAAAGTTGTCGCAGATGTTTTGGATACGGCATGGGAAATGGAAGGTGCGAAAGACGCAAAGACTCGAAGGGAGAAATCGCGAATGCAATTATTGAATGAGGCTCAGGAAGGAAATTGCGTAGACGACTGCCACAGACTTTGGCTACAATTAGCAAAGGAAGTGCTTGAGAATAATGGGATTATACTTAGGGCATTTCAACAAGCCGTGATAGATCTTCTGACAAAAGGACGGGGGAAGTACCGTAATATTATGATTATTGGGCCAGCCAACTGCGGGAAAACTTTTATTCTTGAACCTATCACGAAAATTTTCAAGACATTTTCAAACCCAGCATCAAGTACGTTTGCTTGGGTTGACGCAGATAAAGCGGAGTGCCTTTTCTTAAATGATTTCCGGTGGTCGCAAGCTATTATCCCATGGCACGATCTATTGCTCTTACTAGAAGGGCAATTAGTCCATTTACCTGCTCCGAAGACTCACTATGCGAAAGATATATGTTTCGCTTGTGATACGCCAGTTTTCGCAACTGGCAAAAACCCCATATGTTTTGTTAAGAATGGGTGCATTGATGATCGCGAGACCGAGATGATGGCTGTTCGTTGGAAAATATTCTGCTTCAACCATCAAATTAGTGAGGCACAACAAAAGGATATTGAACCATGTCCCAAATGCTTTGCTGATCTTGTACTGTGCGAATAACATTCAGTTTTTAATAATAGATGTGTAACATATCTGCTTGAATAGCACAGCTTGACGTAAGTATAGCAGCATGTTGTAACTGAAGCCTATATATATGCATGGTTAACCGTCACGGTTAACCACTCTTAAAGCAGTATTAAAGCCTAACAATAATGCCCAATTTTTTTCTTGTTTTCAATAATTGTCGTATTGTCCAGAGCAAAAAACCATATGAGGCAACATAGGGGACATTGCGCCTTGCGCTAATTCAGTATAGAGAAATTGCGACGGTTAACCACGGTTAACCACCGGTATAGAGAAAAGATTATACTTAGTCTCTTTAGCTGTATTGTGGTTGACCGTGGTTAAACGTCAGAAATTGGCTGATTTTGATTTTTCACGTTTTGCAATGCATGGTATACCCTGTTAGCAGTACACAACATCGCTTTTGGAGATGAAAATGTTAAGATAACCTGCAGTTAAAAGCGAATGCCCAAGCCCTAAGCTATTGGTTAACCTTGGTTAACCGCAAGCCAAGCGTGAAAATGTAAAAAATATTACGTAATTGTCTTGCATTTGCATGCCTGCGTGGATTATACATTATTATTATGGTTATACATGCTATATATTTGTAAATAAACTTTTTCATTTGAGATGCAGTAAATTGATAAGCGAAGTGTAAATAAGTAACTACCCACTCATTTAGATAAAAATTGTTAATATTTTGGGACTGTTTCATCCTTCTTGTTGTATTTCACATATCATACTTGAAAGATAATAATCTTTAAAAAAACTCAATATTTGATTCTGTTTCCTCTCTTATTTACAATCATCCCCATGCGGTTACTCATACTCTCTATAATCTTGTCAATTACACTTTTATCAAAATTGATTATTGTGGATTTGACACGTGTGGAAAATTCTTCGAATGTTTCCTTCTTTATATTTCCTTGGATTGCGTCGTCGTTCAGTTGCCGTTTTATGAGGTGGAATAAATTCTCGATAGGGTTTATATCAGGGCTACGTGGAGGTATTGAAAGTAATTTTGCTCCTACTGATTTCATTGCCATTCTCGCTGCTGCACTATTTTGACTTGGATCCCCATCTTGCAACCAAAGACGTGATCGACCCTTCTTTGCATTTCTAAACATTTTCCTAAATTCCCTTAACACCAGATTTTTAAAATACGTTCCGTCTAGCTTATCATATTGGTCACAGAGGACAACACCTGTTTCGTGGCTTATTGCAACCATCATTTTGACAAGCCTTCCACCAGATCCTTCGTGGCTGCCCTTTGCTGTACACCCTCTATTTAGGCCTTCATTAGCTCTTCTCCAGATGCGCCCTTTGGGTGCCTTGGCCTCATCTGCCGGATTCGTTTTGTGTGTAAAACTAACTCCGTCCAAATAGAAAGCTATTTTCTTTTCCCAAACGTCACTTCCAAACTCGTTTAGCATCCTTTTAGCAAATTTATAGCGCCTTTTAATATCCTTCTTGGTTAACACACCCTTTTTACGTGCTTGCAAATAGTGGTATCCATTCTTATTTAAAAAGCGTCGCACTGTACGGGAGCAAATGTATTTAGGGCTAATTCCTGAACTAAGAAGTAATTTTTTAGATGTAAAATTGCTATTTTCTTCCCTCAAAATGTTGATATTGCGAAGTATAGATCGCTTTTGCCTCAGTTTTTCTGGCCGACCGCCAAGCTTCCTGTCGCCAGCCGTTTTCTTGTTATCTCTCGAAAATTTCTCATTCCAAATTCGATAAACGCTTGGAACAGATACTTTACACTCATTTGCTACTTCCTTGGCCGTATAAGTAGTAGTCTTTCCCAATAGTTTTATATATGCTCTTTTTTCTGCAGAAAACTTTCCAGTAAACACCATATTGAATGAACTTTCCAATATAATTTCCCTTTTTTCTATGACGTCATTAATTATATGATTATTACTTGTAATTGGTAATTAAATTTACGGCTACAATAATGTTATAATGACATAAGACAATAGTTAGAGCGGCCATAAAAGTCTTCAAAACGTAATTTATAATAAGTCAAAATCCAGACAATCCTGGACAAAACCTGTTAATAACACTGTTGGTAAAGTACAATTTTCATTTCATTCCGATTAACTTACTTGTTACATGCGATATTCTCCCCCCATCCCCTTGGCAATGTTGGCAATGTTGGGTTTAGCAAGCAAAGGCAACTTGAAAAGATATCCAACATTGATTGGGGGGTAAAGGGGGGGAAACACTTGCTTCAGGTTGCACCAAAACATTTTTTTAAGAATTTGAATACTTTTATTAACTGTTTTGTCCAGGATTGCAGATATCAAAGCAAACAACTCGATTATTTTCTTGAAATCATTTTAGGCAAAGTAAATCTAAAATATGCCACTCCCGCAATTCAGATTAACTATGGAGCTTCCCTTTGCAATATTGGTGTTGTGTTAGCAGCCTGACTTAGGAAAGTCAGTCTGCAAATTAGGAAAAAACATTGTCTTCATGACAACTTTAAGCATGGATTTCTATATTCAAACACTTATTACATGCTCTATGATTTACTAATATTAATTAATTAGCCAATCATAGAGTGTGTATTAATAAGCACATGGGCAAGAACCAGTCATGTTCAAATATAGAAATCAATGCAAATCAATAGATGGTGGGACTAATTACCAATCCTTATATGCAAAAACTAGAGTATCTGGTGAAAACCTGGTATGGAGTATCTGGAGAAAACCTGATACATCACTTGTAACCAATCCTATCATTTTGTTCAAGTTGTGCTCTGTTCTCAATACATGTGTCACAAAGTGACAGCAATAGTCAGCTTGGGAAACTGTTTAGCATTAATTCAGGCTAATCATGTCAACTCGTATCACATGGATTAATGAGATGAAACATAAGCGATGTATTTGGCCAGAAAAAAATCACACACATTTGGGTTGTTTTTTTCTTGTTTTTTTTTCACTCATACAACACAAGTTTACTGTCCTACCATCATATTTAATATAAATATAGTTTACAGTGTTGATTTTCCAGTAAATGCAATTTCCATTGCTAAATTACTTGATGTACTTTTTAGAAAATATTATAATATACAAGTTAACCAATTATGAGAACATACATACAATGGACTTTTTATCATAATCTTTCTAATAGAAAAAATTTTATAATAACGAATAGTTGTATTAACATAACTACATGTTGTATATTAACTAATGATACCTATGTTTACTAAAAAGCTGAAATACTTATGCATGCATGCTATAACTAAGTATGTTTTACAGAATTAGGATAGCAGCATGCAATAGTAAATATAGCATAGAGTATCAGTGCAGTTTGTTCAGTTAATATTTACTAACAAAATTGATTAGCAAAACAAAACTTGGCTTTGCATTATTTATATAGTAAACTTGGTAGCTACAATCTAATACTTGAGAAATCAAGGCAGATTTATTAGATCACTTGTGATAAATCCATAGAAATAATATATTTATGGTTAAATCTTACTGGCTATACTAGTACAACAGAAGACCTGTCTACACGTGGAGCTTGATTTTGTTATGTACTATGTAGATTAGTAGACTACATGTATATTTGTCACCATTGGACCGTCTTCAAGTCTGCTTTCAGTCTTGGAGTAGACTGTTAGCATAGAATCTATTGAATGAGGGATTATTGCGAAAACGAAACTCAAATTGTTCAAAACATGCACGTTCGAACTTTCGTTCTTATTTTTTTAAGCACGAGTTTGGTCAATTTCCGATTCATGCCCCCAACCACAGGTTGTTTCAAACAGTATAGCTGTGTGTATTTAATATATGACTAGTACAGTTAAGCAGTCCATCACTAAAATCAAGCACTCTTATTGGTTCCTGAGCAGTCGGTAACCAAGAGTATGGACAGGCCAGGTTTACCAGAAATCAGAGTTTCTCTTAATCGTTTTTAGTCATATAATAAATAGTTATTGTCTCAGCTTGTTTGGTCTGTACAGGAGGATACTGGTCTAGTAGTATCCTTCTAGTCTAGTTCAGACCTCTCATTCTCTCAATAAGATATTGTATATAAAATCGACATCTACTGGTTCATGCACATACTTACCTGACCGTATACCACACACCATACTTACCTTAGACAAGATGACATCCTGACATGACACAAAACAAACAACTCAACAGAAGACGAGTGTAACTATAATATCATGGCCGAGGTGGGTTGTACAATGGCCGGCTAACCGGAATAAGGCCGTACACTATGCCACAGACCAGCTATTTACCTGCATCTCCTAGCATTTGACCAACAGATGTAATTATCACTTATTTACTGAGACCGAGGGAAATAGAATAGTTTTGTAGATCCAAGGTAACACCGAGGGCAACAATGGCGGTCTTGCAAACTTACAAAGAAACTAACAAATGTTTTGTTGACCGGTTGCTTTGTTATTGTTAGGGCAATGCAATAAAAATGATGTTTTGTGGCTCGGCCCATGATACGGTTTGTCTAATCACGATTCTTATCCTGGTGTATGTATTTGAATAAATGCGTGTAAAGATATCACATTTTAAACTTCGTCATAAACTGATGAACAAGAAAGAGTGGTGTCAGCAATCGTTTTCATACGCCAGGATGGGAATCGTATACGACTAATCGCATCGTGTAAATGGGCCTTAAAAGGTATTAAGTACTGGATTAAATCAAAGAAGCGACTTACATATATTGATGCTCTTCTTTACCTTTTCTCTTAGTTCGTGAGAAAAAAATCTACAACAGTCAACTGATGATTCCTTTTGCAATCCACAAATGCAATAGTCAGGGTCTTTGTTGCGCACATGCTTCGGGATATAAGAAATATTACTGCCTGTTGAAGAACTATTAATATTAACTTTAGAACTAGTATAACCATGGGTGGGCAGCCAAATTAAAGAAATAAATTCATGGTGGAAAACTTGTTCCCATCGGTGTGCATATGCTGTATTTTGACAGTACTTAGATATAGCAATATGCTTTGCTTCCCTGCCCTCCATCGAGTTCAGGCCAAGCCCCAACCCGTACAGGCTCTTCATCTCCTTGGTGTGAATTGGAACAACACATCTGTACGGAAAATCCGTATAATATGAACTAAACTCGATAAAATATAAACTATAATTCAACAAAAAAAAACAACAACTCAATTTCCATGTGCTCGATATATAAAGACCCCGTGCAAAGACCCCCGGAGCTAAATCCCCGGGCAAGTATAACGTCTAATTTCATACACACTCCCCCCAATTAAATGACGCATGTCAGTTAATAATGTCAACAATGTTCACAGTACAATGTTTCTGTGATAACAAACAAGTACTTATTGTGCGCTTTCGCTCTGCCGCTTTCTGGCTTCGATAGCTGCAACTCGTTCCGACCTCCTTACTGGAACACTTGTATTTTCATCAATGCAAGATCCCTCGACTGGATATACTTTCTGAACGGGTCGCTGTAACGTTATTGATTCTTCTCCTTTGTTCCATATTCGGAGTGCAACTGCTCTAACCTGACCATCGTTTCCTTTGAAAAGTTTCTCGACCTTTCCCAATCTCCATAGATTTTTCTCTTTGTACACGCAAACTATATCTCCTTCTTTGGGATTCACCTTCGCACTTCTTCTAACTCCTTTGGCACGATGATGTTCTCTGAGCTCTAACAAATACTCGCGACTCCATCTGTTCCAGAAATGTTCTAACAATTTCTTCAAATAAGTTGCGCGACGCGACAAACGTCAATTACCCGTAGGAGTGTCAGTCTCCTCTCTCGTGGCATGTGCTTGACTGAGAAGGCGACGACCCATAACTATATGCGAAGGTGTTAACGGACCTTCACAAACTTCATCACTATACACATACGTCAGTGAACGACTGTTGATAACGCCTTCAATCTCCACTAAGACTGTCTCCAATTCTTCGTACGTCAATCTAGCTCTTCTAACAAATTTTCTGAGACACCTTTTCACCGATTTCACTAGTCTTTCAAAAAATCCTCCCCACCAAGGGGCTCTCTCAATATTGAATTTCCAACTGATGTTATTTCCGGTTGCGAATTCTGCAAGCTCATTTGCCTTAAAGGATTTTCCATTGTCTGAAATAAACATCTTTGGGATACCTCTTCTAGACATGAATCTCTGTAAACTGCAAATAAATGCCTTCGTAAGATAGATCTGGAACCAATTCGAGATGCAATGCTCGTGACGAGGCACACGTAAATAGACAGATATACGTCTTAAAAACTGGTGATTTCGCACCTGTTGAGAAGATTGGTTTGGCATAAACGGGACCAGCGAAGTCCACACCGACTTTCGTGAAAGCAAAGTCGTCAGAAACTCGAAAATCTGGTAATGATGGTTGAGGTGGTATCTGATAAGTTGGTATTCCTCCTTCATATCTCTTGCACGTAGTACATTTTGCAATAATCTTCTTGACACATTGTCTTCCCCTCGCAATCCAATGTTCTGAATGAATTTCGCAAAGTGTTTCTCTTACACCATTGTGCATTACTCTCCTGTGACATTCTTCCACCAACAAGGTAGAAAACCAATGATCATTGGGTAAGAAAACTGGATGTTTAGCAGAAAGTTCAATATTAGCATTGGATAATCTTCCACCACATCTCCATATACCACAATCATCTTTGAATAGACCCAGTGATGCTTGAACTTGCTTGGAACTTTTGCTCGTTTGAATCGTTCCTTGTATGTACTTATACCATATATGCTTAGCTTCTGTTATTTCTTCAAGGGAAAGACGACTTAGATTTTGTTCAGTTCCAGCAACCTTTGCCCGAAGGTTTGCGATGAATCTTAGAACATAACTTGTAACTCTTAGCAGTTTACCAAGAGTGCTGTATCGTTCCTTTGGCAAAATGTTCTCTAACGATGATTGCGATTGCTTTTCTGTAACATTGCCATTTACACATGACAAGCTGGTTGTACCAGTTGGTTTGAATTTGACTTCTCTCTCACTTTGATTTCGAGCCTCATCGTTAGAAATCATTTCTTCACTATCTTAGGCCATTCAGAATCATTTCTTACCAAGAAATCTGGTCCATTCCACCATAACTTGCTCTGACTCAGTTCTGAAGGTAACATACCTCTTGAAACAATATCTGCTGGGTTGTTAAGTCCCGGACAGAATCTCCAATCGTTCACAGGCACCAGCTTACGGATTTCTACCACACGATTTTGAACAAATTGCTTGAATTCTTTAGAAGTACCCTTTATCCATGATAAAGCTATCATCGAATCTAGCCAGCAGTAAACTGAGGTTATCTTGATCACGTTCGCAAATGCTAACTGAACTAAATGAATAAGTCTCGCCAAAACCAATGCCGATAAAAGTTCTAGTCGAGGAATGGTTTGCTCTGTTAAGGGTGCTACTCTACTCTTGGATGCAATGATATTCATGTGAACCTTGTTCTCACGTACAACTCGCAAATACACCACCGCACCATAGGCATATTTTGAACTGTCCCCAAAGCCATGAAGCTCTACGGACTGGATCGATTCCTTGTTTTCAGGAATAACACATCTTGGAATGGTAATTTCTCGACAGTTAGACACATTCGCTCTCCACACTTCCCAGCGAGTACTCAGTTCTAACGGTAACGACATGTCCCAGTCTAGCTCAGCCTTGCACGCATCCTGGAACAGAACTTTCATCATTAGAACAACAGCTGAGATTAATCCCATTGGGTCATAAATCTTTGCGGTTGAACTGAGGAGATCACGCTTCTTGATTGGTTGTAACAACTCTGATTCGCAGTTCACCATTTTGTCGAGGCGAAAAATGAGTGTATCAGTGGAGTTGTTCCATGTTACACCAAGAACTTTCTCATCATCAGGCTGGGAGCCAAGAACTTGTTTGGCATATGACATAGAGGTTTCTGTAGAGGTGATTGCATCTTGAGTGCTTGATACTTCATTCTCGGTTTCTCTAATTATTTGTGCTAATTCAGGACAGTTTGTCTTCCATTTTCTCATGTTAAATCCACCTTGATGCATTATCTCCTTTACTCTCGAGTACTGATGTAGCGCTTCTGGTGTGTTGTCTGCTCCTGAATTGAGATCATCTACATAGAGGGATTGTAGCAGGTTTTCCACAATTTTTGGGTCGGTGCTCTGGTATGTGTTGATGTGTTTCTGAAATGTTGCATTTAAGAGGAAGGGGCTTGACGCGACTCCAAAAACTACACGAGCAAATCGATACACTACTACCTCCGGTTGGTCACTCTTAATGTCATTAACCCACAGAAACCTTAGAAAATCTTCTATCTTCTTCGGAAATGCTAATGTTCAAGAAAGCTTTCTCTATATCAGCCACCAATGCGATTCTGTGGAGTCGAAACCGAAGAAGGATGTCGAATAATAAAGGTAACAATGATGGACCAACATAGAGACAATCGTTCAATGACGGTCCATTTGATCTTGCGGATGCATCGTATACGACTCTTAGTTTTGTGGTGGACTTTTCGGGTCGAACAACTTCTCTATGTGGCAGGTAATGTACCTTTCCAAGGGGCTTTGGTGTTGACTCTTTAACTCTCTCTATCACTCCGGCCTTCAGTTGGTCATCAATGACTCAATCATACTCTTCCAGCACGTTTGGCTTCGCTTTGAGTCGTCTTAGCTGGGAATTCAATTGGTTTATACTTAGCTAGTAGTTATCAGGTAACAGTTCATTTTCCTCTTTCCATGGCAATTTGACTTCATACCTTTCTCCTTTAAATTCTGTATCTTCAAGGAACTTGTGGTAGACACTTTCTTCTTCACTCTTGATGCCCAGGCTTTCTAATTCCCAAAATTTCTTTACTTTGCTTTGTAGATCACTATTTCTGGTTTCAACTTCAGTCTCGACACGAAGAACATGGGTGGAACTAAGGTTAATCGAGGCAGCTCGACTTTCTCTCACGACCGCTGGCCCACTGAGGACCCATCCGAGTCTTGTGTAAGTAGCAACTGGGCTACCTTGGCCGCCTCTTTTCTCAATCTTACCTACAAAGTCCCAGTAGTGGTCTGCACCAATTAACACATCAACCCGTAATTCTTCTTCATCTCTTGCTTCTTCTGCCAATCTGAGTCCCTTCAGATGGGTGTACTCCTGCTTTGCAGAGTTGATGATCTGCCCATTAAGAGGGGCACAGATGGTAGGTACGGCATATGCATTGATACATAAGGATGAATTATCATGACGACTGTTCACAATGCATTCAACCAGAGGGCATTCTTGAATTTGTTCTGATGTACTTCCAAAAGTCTTAATCATCAATGTATTGGATCTAACAGCTTGGAGAGATAACTTTTCTTTGAGGCTTTCTGATATATATATCCTTTGACTTCCAAGGTCAAACATGATACATGCTTTAATTTGAATTTGTGGGTTTTGTACACTGGATATTCTGGCTGATGCAGTCTGAAGGAGCACCGCTTTCGGTTGATCTTGGCCAATACATGCAATGTTTGCTGTCGAAGGAAGTTTTGGACTTTGGTCATTTTTAGTTCCATCCTTTTCAGGCTTGGTAGACTCTTGTTCTTGGGATATTCCTGGAAGAGGATATAACTTGGGACAGATACTAGTATGGTGACGTTGACTACATTTGAAACATCGCTTCTCTGATGGGCAATCTCTGATAATATGATTCGACCGTAGACATTGGAAACACCGTCCCTTCTGACGTAAAACAGCTTTCCTTGCTGCAATATCAGTAACCATAGTACATCTCGCCGAGGGATGTTGTTGGCCGCAGTAGGTGCAGGTTACTTTACCTTCATTTCCTGAACCTGAAAATAGGGATGATGCTGTAAATGGTTTGGGTTTTTCATTCCAGTATGGCTTCTTTGAATTATCACTGGCTGATGCTTCCGATACAAAATTGCACTCTTCTCTTGCTTAAAGCTCTTCATTAAACGTAGAAAGTAGAGTATCCATATCCCAAATATCTGATGTTGTTTTTCGTGAAATTATCAAACGAAGCTCGTTCGGTAACTTCGACATCATGATAGGCGCCAACAAACTTCCATACATCTCCGAATTAACTCCCAGGCTCTTTAGTGATCGAACATTCGATTCAATTGAATCATAGACACTCCTCAGACTCTTGATATCCCGTAGACTTGATACACTTGGCAACTTCAATAGTTTATCCATATGTTTGCTTATAATCAGTTGCTTATTTCCGAATCGATCTTGAAGGATCTTTACTGCTTCAATGTAGTTGTCCCCACTCAGCGACAGACCTGATATAGCTTGCAAAGCTGTATTCTCTAGTAGACCAAGAAGATAGTTGAATTTATCAATACTACTCAATACCGTATTTTCATGGACTGCACAATTGAATGATTCCCAAAATTGTTGCCAACACGTTGGATCCCCATTAAATTTCTTTAAATGTAGCTTAGGTAACTTAACTTGACTTGGATAAGGTTGATTGACACTTGTATTCGGAGTAGCAACGCCACTTGTGCTTTGTTCACTTACTTGTTGTGTAGAAACTAGAACACTTTCGATTTGAAAAATACACTCTTTAATATTACGTTTAAAATCGCCGCTATCCTCGATTTCCTTCTCAATATTGTCGTCCTTCGTTCCCTGGAGAATATCTTCGTCTAATTTTGGGATTAATTCCAACTTCTGATGCAAAACATCTTGATATGAACGAAGGACACTGACTTGATTTTCATCGAAGCTTTCAATAACTTGCTTTGCCTTGGCAATAGTTTTCGTCGTATGCGCTCGATGACCTGCTTGTATTTTCCTTATTGTTGTCAAATTTGCTTCAGCCATGATGTAAAAACATTGAATTTCTAAATTCCTTTTGAAAATATCCGGCTCGAAGGACCATGTACGGAAAAATCCGTATAATATGAACTAAACTCGATAAAATATAAACTATAATTCAACAAAAAAAAAAACAACTCAATTTCCATGTGCTCGATATATAAAGACCCCGTGCAAAGACCCCCGGAGCTAAATCCCCGGGCAAGTATAACGTCTAATTTCATACAACATCCAAGGGTCCACACTGTAGGATTAACCCTGAAGAATAACCAATAACCACGATAAAAGTTGGTGCAGTGTTGCTTTAAATCTATGATTTGCTCATCTGTAATGTTCACACGAGTGAACAAAGAAACAGCAATTCAACAAAGACAAAGATATGCATGAACATGAAGCAATTCAGCAGCTTTACCAGAAACACCTTTTTCAAGCATATCAATGAGAAACATAAAATTATGTAGAAACATACGAGAATCCTTACCTGTAAATCTATAGTTGAACGTTTTCGCATCATTGGTTGCATTATCGTCGTACCATTGTATGATTCTCTTTGCAAGTCTGTTCAAATTGCACTTAGATCGAAGAACATCAATGAACTTATAAAAAGGTGTTTCTGGTTGAACCTGGGAAAAAGAAGATGGGAGATTAGGTTTGGACATTTCAATTGCTTGATTTAAAAGATAAAGATGTGCCAATGCACAAACGTTATTTTTTAAATGAAGCGGTTCAACATGTGCACGGTCAATCAATTCAGCCACCAAGGGAACAAACTCTTGGCGGCTTTTTTGTTTGGCAATAAAAGATGTAATGTTTGATCTTTTGGTGTTGGCTGAAACTTTCTTCAACTCTATTTTCTTTTTAAATTTTTCAACAGTTTTAACCACTTTGATCCTGTCGGTGTATTTCCAGGGTTTCCACGTATCAGATGCATTACAACCAAATGTCCCAATTTTAGTCAATGACTCTTGGTCTACATCTGCAAAAGTTGAAAAGTATGTGGCACTGTTAGTTAGCTTTCCAGCTAAGAAGGCAAGCATTTTCATATCATTTGGCAGTTCAGCAAACACAAATTTAACGTCAATGCTTGCCCCCTTAGCTAGAATAGAATACGAAGAACTCTGAATTCTTCCAATATCACTCATTAACTTACCCAAGAAGCGCCTTACCGGTAAACAATTCTCTGCACAATTGGCACCAAAAAGAAAATTATCATTGGTACTTAACACACCTTGTCCAATATTTAGAAAACTTAAAAGCCATGAACATGCTGTATCGTCCTTTCCAAAAGGGGCACCATCTCCACCCAAAGCAACATGAAATGTATTAGGCTGGTCAAATGTTAGGAGATTATACTTACCATGATTCAGGTAGAACTCAGCCAATTTCACCAGAAGGTCTTCAATATCCCTATAACAACCATTAACCTTGTCACACTCATCCAACCCATCACACAGAGTTTCACGAACACTGTGCAACTCACCAATGTCAATAGATTTTATATACAACATTAACCTGTGGTACGGAACAAGCCGGGGAGAAGGGCAGTTGGCAACCTTAATACGCATAGCTCGCTTTCTACCTGGTTCCTGCTTATATGAACTATCCTTATATACTAATCTATATTTATCTTTACCCATTACACCCTTTCTATAGTACACAGCAATAGATCTTAACATATTATCTGATGAACTCTCATATCTCTTTAAATCTTCTTTGTACAACTTTGGTAGAACCTTATCTTTTAACTTTGGATATCTCTTTATGCCATCAACTATATCTTTCTCTTTACACCTCTTGTTCAATGTCTCCAACTTTCCAATCGTCCCTGGCTTTAAACTATTCTCACCTCCATGTATTGCACTAACTGCTGACACGGTCGCCATTCTATGCCTTTTCCCTGTCGACTCACTATAATTTCCTTCTCCTGTTGGTTTCTTTCTCCTCCTTTCTGCTCCTGCTTTGCTAATACTAAATGCTACCTTCTGTTCACCTGCTTCATCTACTAACTCTTCCCTGATGTTATCTAACTCCTCAGCTTCACTTACTAATTTCTGCACCTGCATGTAAAGGTGAAAAAATCTTTTAACTTGTTACACCGCAATAAACAGCAGGTCCAGAGCTTCCCCATTGACAAGTAAAATCATCTGACGTTTGTCAAAAAAGATAAGTAGGGTGCACTAGGGTGTACTGCAGCATAATGGGTTAGCTGGTGTTGCCACCAAAACTTTCAGAATGTATATATATATATATATATATATATATATATGAATGTATATATATATATATATATATATATATATATATATATATGGCCAGTAACATGGGTTTTGTACATGACCGCTATAGATAAGCACTAACAGCTTTGTGCCTAATCACTATTTCAAAGCTTTAGAAAAAGAACATTTTTACTGATGCAAACAAGACTTCTGAAAAAAATGACCAAGCATGTAAACAAGGCTAGTTTGTTTAAATACAAAATTAAACCACGGTTTAACCAGTTTACTCAACAAGAAATGCACTAAATTGCGAAAGTGCACAGACAAAGTGCACTAAATTGCAAAATAGCTTGCTTAGTAGTTAAATGTGTGTGATAGTTAAGTTTAAGACCATGCGTGCATGACACGATCTTGAAAAACATATATATGTATACTATAGACATAGACATACTGAACAAGCAGAATTCATGATATCATCGATCAGAAGTTCGGAGTCAAATCATACAAAAAGTACAAGAAAGCTCCTTACCTTTGCATCTAATCGATTCAGCTTCTGTTTAGCATTCTTTACCTCTCTATTCTTATCTTCAACAGCAGCCCAGCCTAAGCTTTTTCGGCGCGTGTATTCTCCGACATTGAATCGACCATAAAATTTTGCCTTTCTAAAAGGCATTATATCAAGTGTACTAACACATTTTTAAAAAAAATAAAAGCATACAAACTTTAATAGGCTTTTTTTGTTTCATGTACACCACAAATGAAATAAAAATAAGTTAAAACAAAGGAGCCTATACAAGCCGAAAATGCCAGGCGTGTTTGTGGTTCTCATACCTTTTTGATCTTTACTACTTGTCTTATACATCCAGGATCCAGGCCAACTACCTCTAAAACCCTGATGCATAAAAGTTCTCAAGCAATCCTGATCATCATGGGCCAGTTGTAAGAAAACTGTTTGGCAAATTGGGTGAACATAATAAGCCCCCTCCCTAAATTTACCCCCCCCCCTCAGTGTATATGTCCACCCTAGTAAGGCCAAAAACACACATTTATGCCTGCAAACATCAAGTGTATACAATTATGTAAAAGTAATGTTATTGTGTTTGTCTAGCAGTGTTGTGACTCTATTTAGTCTGATGATACAGTCACCCTAGTCCTAGGAAAGGAAAATTGGTTGTTCATCAACTGCCTATAGATATGACAATTAGCCAATCAACTGTATATTTGAGGCAGTTGTTATTTGTTCTGCTGTTATTTGAAGAAACTGCCATGGTGTAACCTGATTGCCTTTAATAGTCCACCCTAATCCAAGTGAACAAATACCTTCCTACTGGCCCATACTAAACATAAAAATACCTCATTTTAACTCCAAATATCTGCAGAAATTAATAAAAATTTATAAGCAACAATCATATAATAATAAAGAACTGCCTTAATGCTAAATTAGGCCTGTGGGTGCATGAACAGCTTCAAATATTTAATAGGGAGCAGGGGACACTAATCTAAAAGCACATATCCTATTGTTTTCGCTAAAAAGTGCCCTTTAAAGAAAGGGCTTACCATGAAAGCAATCCGAACCAATGTCGCCTCCTTTGTCTTTAGGGAACTTTCCTTCACATTCGTCTGGGGAACTATCATTAATATGTTCTGGAATGGAGTGTTCATCTTCTTCATCCGAAGAAACAACACATGTTTTCGAAATAGCTTTTCATGCGTATGATATCTTTTTAGCGTAACGAACTCTTGACAATGTTCACAGTACTTTCTTTTTTCACTAATGGGATCAAATATTGATTTAAAGCTTAATATATATCAATATCGAATAAAGCTAATACCCGTCCGCCCACAAGCATAATGATAATCAACCGGTGTAATCAACCTATTATAACCCACAAAATTTGTGATTTATTGTTGATATGACTTTCACATGTCATTCACGTCGCAACTCCCTGACCGAAAGTTCATGATTTGAAAGCATGCCATGAATTATTCAACAACACGCATACACAGTGTAAAGTGCATCACAGTTAATAGAATATACATGGTTTGGAGACTACATAAAAGTACAATAGAACTCATTAACTATGTCGGGGAACATCATGCAAAAAATTGTCCCTTAATCATCATGTGTCTATTGTATTTTGAACCAATAAACCAATAGTAAGGTCTGAATTTACATGTTGTTCACGTCGCGGTTGAGGAGCTAAGCCAAGCCATTGCTATTGGTTAGTTGGACAAAAATACAATAGGCATGTGACGAATAAGAAACCATTCTTTGCATAAACTTGGACAATAACATAGATAATGAGTTGTATTGTACTTCCATCTAGTCTCCAAACCATGTATATTCTAATAACTGTGAGTACATTGAACTTTACGCGATTTATTTATATAAAAAAGTATTTTGTGCTATGGGGCGACTACCACCAAACCGGTGGAATTGCGTACATTTGTATGGAAAGAAACGTGCAGAGAAAAGTAATAAGAACACAGCATCTAGTTCATCGACATCAGCGAGGACATCATGTTCGCCCTACAACGACAGACTCAAATATTTCAGAGGGAAATGTCAGTCAGGGCACAAGGCACTTTTCTGACATGATCCAAAGGCACCAACAACTCCTCAGATACCTATGCCTCCGGAAGACAACTCCATAAGTCCTGATCTTGGACTTGAAATGACAACAACTCCAACGACGGTATCCAGCGTTCGCAACACTGTGCGCATGGAAAGTACCCCAAGTTTGAGTAGATCTGGCAATAATTTTACAAGGCGAAATCTATTGCCAGAAATTGATGATAGGAACGACAACAGGCTCATCAAGGCCAAGGGAAGATGAGATTTTAAGACAAATGAGGATATTTATGGAACAACAAAGCACGTTCAACCAGAGACTGTTGAAGTCAATTGAGAAAAAAGGCTCAGAAGAAAAAAAGAACAAGATTGCCCTTAACGCTAATTTCCACTCCAGAAAATGAACAGCGGATCAGATATTTTTCCGAGCTGGTCCAATCCATTAAGTGATTTCGGATTGGATGAAAAAAAGTTAAAACTATTTGAACTTTTTTTAATCCGGTCGCTTTTGGATCAATGTAAGCCAAAAATTTCGGATTGTCTTTCGTTCCGATCCAACCCGCTGCTCATTTTCCGAAGTGGAATTTAGCCTTTAGAATTAACAGTATATTACCTATCGATTTTACTATTTTATGGTACTCTTTCATCTATTATTTAGGGAGAGAATAAAGGTGGAATATAGCTTTCCCTTTGATCTCCTGGCTCATGCACCCTTATCAGAGGCTGGTTAGTGCACTTTGCCAAGCTTATTTTATTAGATCTAATCAATCAGCCTTGCAAATGCAAACCACAGGCTCACAGCTATAGATAGTATATGTATACTTTTCACAAACCTGAATTTGGCTCTTTTATAAGCAGCTTTCACAGTTATGACCCACATGTCAGAATCATTCAAGAGTGCTAAATTTGCATTGGAGTCCTGGGAAAATGAATGTATACAATTTATATCAGCAAGCAGTGGTTTGTTTTTGCAAGTTAGACCACCTCATGTAAACACAGAATGAATCAGCTTTGTTACAAGTGCAGGTTCAGTTCCAGATATATATATAGCATCTCTTAACAGTGGTGGATTTATAGGGGGTGCATAAGGGTGTGCACCTCTGTAGATGTTGGTCAACAAAGGTGCAAGAAAGGTCCAAAAGATCAAATTCATATTAAAAGGTGATGTACAGCCCATTCTGCAAATTGGTTGTGCTCATAACAATGGGGGGCTGTTAGATAGGCAGACAGTTTGTCATATTTTAAGAGATCTATATTTCTTTACAAGTACATCACCTTAATTTTTTTTATTGTACAACATGACCAAGACATTATTTATATACATATGTAGGACTGGTGTAAAAATGTAAACAAGGAATTTGTTTACATCATGGACTGTACATCACCTTTAAATTTTATAATTGTACCACATTATGACCAAGACATTACCTATATATGTAAGTGCATGTTAATTATGACAGCATGTTGCTGAACATTGCTGCCAGATTTGCCAGGTTTCATGCACCTGGCACTCACCCAGAACTCCCATAAAACCTTCACTGGATTTACCACTGTCCTCTATGGCTAAAAATGTCCTACAGGAAGTAAGTGTTACTCTATGATTACAATTTAAATTTAAAAATCACATATCTTCTGTTTGATCTGAAAATTTGGAACACTTAAATCAAAGTACATCTGTAATGAGATTTTACCTAAAGTCCTACCTCACAACTACAACCCCCCCCCCCAATTTTTGTATGTATCAATACTGTAGTAGCATATGCTACTTGCTAATTACTATCAATTAGGCTTGTGTTCGTGATGTTGTAAGAAACATTGCTGATGATGATGGCAATTCACTATCCTGTGATTTATCTAAAAGGTAAGTTTCCATTATGTAACTTTTTGATCTTTTGTCTGCATTGATCAGATGGTATATTAAAGAGCCCATATTTGTTAATATATCAGGGGAGTTTATTACACTTTTTGCACTGTTGTTACAGTACATGCTCTGAAACCAACTAATGAACCAACTACTAGCTAGAATGGCCTTTTGGCTTATTCCCTATTGTGCCAGTGGTAGGTAACTGCCAGTTACCAGCAAATTTGCCAGTGCATGTCTCTTGATAACAATTAGCTGGCAAATTGCAAAACTTTAGACTGCTGGTAGGCTATCACCAGCATACATGACATATGTATCATGGGTTAGTATTTCATTTATTACTTTATTAAGTGCCTGTAACAAATATTTTTATAGTTGCATCGCAAAGTTAATTTAAACTCACATATAACTCCTTTGGATATTGCTAATTGTTTGGCATGCAGATTTGACTTAAATGAGATAACACTGCATAATATGCCTGTATTCTAAAAGCTCACTCAGACATTGATTCAGGAAGGACTGCATCACTGATCTGCAGCACTGTGATTTGTCAGTCACACTCAATAAGTGTGAGTGAGCTTTTAGAGCACAGGCGATAATGTCATTATTGACAACTAGCTTGCAGGAAACTGCTTGATAAAATTGTCACTGTCTCAAATTTATGATCTAATTGATAAGTTTTAACAGCTCTTTCAGTCATTAGTACATGTTTAGCAAGGAATGGCATTCTTTCTAAAAACTTAATATGCATTGTGATATCACTTAAGTCCTATTTATGTGTCAAACAATATGCAAATATCTTGATAGAGAAGAAATTGTGGTTTTAAATGAACTTTGCATGCAACCGCAAGTAATTGTCACAGGTACTAGCGTTATATTCTGTATCATGGACAGTATTTTGATAGTTTTTTCTATTTATCAGGGGCGGATCTAGGGGTAGTCACACCAATCACGCGACTAACGTAAAAACTCCGCACTAATTTGATTCAATGAAAGTGAAATAATATTTATTTTTCCGAACGCAGTCCAGTTGTAAATTTGCAGCGGCATAATTAATTTTCTGGCCGAATGAATTAAATTAACACTGATCTCTCTTGATTTCCCCGCTCTGAATTCAAATTTCAAACTGCACAATCGTGATCGTTCTGGAGGTTGGTTAGGGGCGTTTCTGGTCAATCTGATTGGCCCATTCAGTGGTTTCCAAGGAGACAAAAATGGTGATCGTTTTGGAGGTTTGGTCTGATCGTTTTAGAGGTTGGTTATGGGCGTTTTTCATCAATCTGATTGGTCAGATCGATAGTTTCCATGGCGACACAAATTGTGATCGTTTTGGAGGTTGGTCTGATGTTCATTTCTTATTGGCTGTTTAATTCCTGACCGATCACGACCGATCAAGCGATCAGAGTCAGAATTCGCAGGCATCTCTTATGTATTTATATTATGCATTTATATTTGACCGTGAGTAATATCACCGATCATGACCGATCAGAGCCCGTGTTTTGCAGTCGAATGTATAGTTCTTTGTAAGGGAATTCAAGAGAAAAACCGGTATAGAGCAGTTTTAATGCGGGCGCTATATTCATGACACTATTAAATAACATGTCGTCGAGAGATGGATGTTTCCGTATTAAATATACTCGCATGTGTTCGACGAATTGAGAAGTGTACTGTTATAAGGTAAATTATCCAATGTTGATGTTTATGTAAACTATACTCTGATAATACTATAAGTTCATATAAACAATGGTCCGATAATTTAACTATGTTATTGTTAGCTTATATATTTTACCTAGGCTTTGAGGCTGCTGTTATTAGCATATATTTGCATTCGCCCGTCGCCTGTCAAATCGATTTAGAATTTCGAGCCTATTCATATTCTCATTTGTTGTATTGATTATTCGCATTACCCAGATTCTTCTTGCTGGCATTGTATAGATTGTGAGCTAGTGTAATAATATGTAATTTGCAGTTTGAAAGATTTAGAAAGCGATGGATATTTGCGAAATCATTATAATATATAAATATAAAGCAATTTTGCTTTGACCAAATTCAATGATAAGGTAATAAACCTGTGTTCTTACATTTCACTAGACAATAACATTTTGAGCTGAAAATTTCTTGAGAGGTCTGTTCGAAGGGGTAAATTTCTACCATTATTGAGATTTGACTATTGTTATAAAAACATGCATTTTATTCCCACAAAACGTCCCTTTTTAAACCTTCCATTTCAGTGCTTACACAATGTTTTGTGTGGCATTCGATAGCTGTGCCCTAGGAATTTAGCAGACTATAACCTGGCATCAAGCTTGGAAAGCCTCACACAAATTTCATAAATCTTGCGGGGGGAGGACGATTGGTGACGAAAATTGGCCTACGAAAATTTTGACTAACGTAAAAAAAATCCTAGATCCGCCCCTGCTATTTATCCCCTATAAAGTTTTGGAGCAGTAGAAAATCAAAATGTTAACTGTCTAATCATGGCCTCAAGTGTCAATGATGCACCAAGTCAAGTTATTAGAGGTACCAGTACTGTACAAATAGTTTTCAGTTACATTAGTTAACATGCACCAAAGGACTTATAACCTCATTAACGAACGAAACTTACGTTAAGATCATTGTTCCCTATTGGCTGGGACTGCCAAATTCGTTCGTTACCGTAAAATGCCAGGCCCTCGTTGGTTGAACGTTTAGTGTCAGGTATGATATATTCATAATCGAAAATAAGTTTGCAGTTCTGTTTTGCATAAGTTCTTTCAACGCAAGTTGAATGCTTAAAATATATTCTAATCTTAAAACGCCTTTAGCCTAGTTTACACTTGTCTGGGATTCCCTTTGGGCTTTGTCCTCAGACAAAGTTGACTGCTGGTGTGCAAAATGCTTTTCTGAGACTATCGGAAAGTAATACATTGGATCCCCGATTCTTAGGAGCCAGTGTGATCCAGGCCTTACACTGATCGATCATTATATATAGCTTATGCATGTACATTCAAGTTCATTTGACATTATGTAGACTCTAAAATTCGCTCGACTTCATGGATTACCCTGCGTCCTCTCATTGAAGGCAGTAAAACTTTTAGTTCTATACTAGAAGTTCATCTATTCTCGCAGCTTGGTAATTTCAACTAAATAAATGTTTGTTTGTAAAAGACTGCTTTATATTTCCATATTTATTGTGCTGAGAGAGCATGTCCCAAAGGACTAATAGTCTTGATCTATCTTATGACATGAAAATTTACACCGGCATTGTATGCGAGTTATAATTGTTTTCTTACATTTCACAATGCTGTGCTTGTTTCGCGACCATCATATAAAAATTAACAGTGTCAGGTGCAGGTATATGGGATGCTTTTTCAACAATCCTATGCTACAAAATTTATGGAAAATACCAAAAATATAACGAATTTTGAAAACATTGCAATTGACTATTTACTTTTAACGAACATCAACATGCTACATGCATACATCGTCTCATTTGCAATTATTATACATCTAGCCAATCACAATTAGAACTTTTACGTTCGTACATTTGCATAACTGAATATAACGTCGCTTACGGTCTTCGGTGCATGTTAACTATTAAGAGTAGCATTGTGCCACCATGCCAAAAGACTTCATTTATGCATTATGACAATTTTTTGGGTGAGTGACAAAAATAGCAGATTTGGCTACTTTATATGCAAGATCAGCACAGAAGAATGTTCATTATGCATATTTACTACTTTTAAAAACTTAGGGATCTTGGGCGTCCATTTTTATATGCATATTACACTTATACTGCTATTTAGCGAATTGATGAAATGGAAAAATTTATAAAATGAAACAATACCGTCTTTCTAGGTAATTTTAATCAATATATATTCTCAAAAACATTTGATAAATAATAAATTATATAATTATATACCAAAAATAGAAGATTAATATTATTCATTAATGTTTAATGTATCATCCATGATTTGATTTGACTAAAAGTAGCCTTCGATCATAATAGCGGTGAGTTTCCTGTTGCGTCAGGTGAAATACCTCTAGCAGTAGTTTTAATTGCATTCCACAGATCTTCTGTTGACGAGTGCTGTCTCTCACCGGCATATACCTCTGTTTTGAGAACGCTCCACCAGTTCTTAATTGGGTTGAGATCCGGAGGGTATGCTGGCCATTGCATAATTGAAAACGAAACTTTATATATATATATATATACACCCGTTTGCAAAAACGTTGGCCGCAGATAGATATATAGATAGATACCCGAAATTTAATTAGAATTGCATATGTTGTGTAATATGATTGAAATCCCATCCAAATGTATTCATATGCAATTCTAATTAGACTTCGAGTATCTATCTATCTATCTGCGGCAAACGTTTTTGCAAATGGGTGTATATATATATATATATATATATATATATATATATAATAATATATATTTATATATATTTATATTTATATATATTTATATATACCGGGTGTCCCAGGAAGAATTCCTCCGGTTTGATTCATAATAGCTTCCAAACTAGCTAAGCTATTAAACTAAAATCACTAGAGAGCGAAGACTATCTTAGATTTTGATATATTACAGTTGTATTTTACTTAAAAATTTACGGAGATATCAATGTTCAAAATTGGTAGCTTATTTTTGGATGTGTCTAAATTATGCAAAAAACGCCGTATCAAATATTAATCAAGCTTTTCTCAACTGAAACATGCACTATTAGCAGTAAATAATGCAATATGCGACTTTTTTCTTTGGGGATACCTTAAGCAGCAAATTTGGAATGTACCACACAATCAGCAACCGCAGAACTTAGAAGAGCTTCGCAACTCAATCGTAACAGCATGCCGTAATCTAGAACAACAAATTAATGATTCATGACTCCTTCAACGCAATGGTCTCACGGGCTAGGCAGTGCATTCATGTTGGGGGACACGCCATTCCGAACGAATAAATCTTCCTTATTTTCTGTAACTAATAATACTTAATAAACAATTTGTCAAGTGTCATTTATTTACGGCTAATAGTGCATGTTTCAGTTGAGAAAAGCTTGATTAATATTTGATACAGCGTTTTTTGCATAATTTAGACACATCCAGAAATATGCTACCAATTTTGAACATTGATATCTCCATAAATTTTTAAATAAAATACAAGCGTAAAATATAAAAATCTAAGTTTGTCTTCCCTCTATCTAGTGAAAGTTATCTCAGTTTAATAGCTTACCTAATTTAGAAGCAATTATGAGTCAAACCGGAGTACTTTTTTCTGGGACACCTGGTATGTATATGTATATGTATATGTATATGTATATGTATATGTATATGTATATGTATATGTATATGTATATGTATATGTATATGTGTGTATGTATGTGTGTATGTATGTGTGTATGTACGCACGTATGTATAAAAAATTTGGATAAAAAATTTGGTTATTTTTTTACCAAATTCATTATGGTTAAAATTACCAATATCAATATTGGTTGAATCTACCAATATTTAATAGGTTAATGTAACGTGTATTAAATTTGGTTAATGTAACCAATGTGCAATGGTTTTTTTGACCAATTATTTTAACCAATTAAAGATTGGTTAAATTATCCTGAAATTCAAAGCACTTGAAATCAAATTTTGTCAATACACACATATATATTATAAAAGATCTAATATAATAAATAATTTATCCTAATGGTTATTTGCACACATATATACAAGTTACTAGGTGCTTTTTTTGACAATAGTCGAAATTTCAACACCACTGTCATCCTAAAATAAAATTTAAAAATTATAAAACTTAATATTCCTAAGCTTGGAAATAAAACATTTACATATGGGAAAAATCCTGGGACACAAAAGAGCAAGACCCTACACTAGACAAGAAGCCACTTGAGCATATTTTAAGTTTTTATGGCCTATAGTTTAATATTTACAGGGCCAATTTCCCAAAATAATTGTCCAGGTCTTTTTCTGTCCCAACTGAAGCAATGGGGCAGTGAAAATGCAATGGTTTTCCATTTCTAATAAATAAGTTTGATTACAAGATTCAGCAGGCAACATAATAAATGTGATTTGCATACTGTATTTCAACGTTGTATATTATATACATATATATCTGTAGATACCTTTTTCTTGTTCGGGTGATGTTCGGGTGACAATCCTCTAACAGACCAATAATGTGTTGGACATCTTTGTTCTTGTTCTTTTCCAGAGCAGCCAGCATTCACGGCTTCTTTGAATCATGTTTCGGCATCTTAACCATGTGCATCGAAATGATGCTCTACACACAGAAAAAGTAAAAGTCAACAATAGCTAAACCAAGATATGTATATAAGATATATTAACTTCCACACATAGTTACTAACAATTACTACTTACCACATATACTCTTAACTTTCTCTGGGTTGAGTTGGGGTTTCCAGGGATGGAATGACAGCAAAGTTGTTCTTGCATCCTTGACATGCCCATAATTGCCTAAACCAAATCTTTTACATTTAATTTTGCTTTTATAATTTCCTTTGGTTAATATGATGTTTGGATATAAAAAAATCTGTAAATTTTAACGGTTAATATGAAAATTAAACATTTGACACTGTTAGTTTTAAAACGTAAGCATGGTGACAGGCACCACAGGCACCACGTAATTAGAAGTTATTTTTATTGTAACTGTCAATCAGGGCATGTCAATCTAGTTGCGACTACGTTTATGGGTGCATGCTTTAGGCAGTCAGTTGTTAGTTGCGTGACCGAAAAGAGGGTCAATTCAAGGTCAGTCTACTTTATCGAAAGTTAAATTTCTTCGTCGCGAATGTTCTTTACATCGTCTAAAGTCGTGCTACCCAATCTACGTACTCGCGGTGGTTTGGAGTTTCAACATTACGGTGCGCGTGTAAACCAAAGTGAGTACACGTTAACATTTCCTTCTGTACACGAACAGCAGTTGTAGTTAATTTATCTATTAGTATATAGCTAGACGATGCGCGCTACGTATTAGAGCGTGGCCTAAAATAGTAATTTCTTATTTCTTTATGATTATGTTGTTCTTATGTCTTTATGATTATATTTTCTAATGATCGCGTGTTGCATGACATAGTCACGCGAACAGGGTTGTGGTAGTTAAAGTATGTCATTATGTATTGTGTTATATAGTTCGAACCTGCTTACTTTTGGTTTCGATTCAACTTATTTGGGAACACTCTGGGTTATATTAAAGTATTTTATATTACAAACTGTCTGTGTTCAGCTGCGTCTAATTCTGTTGAGTTCGAAATATCTGCGCACCAATCAATCCAATGTTATCTCGCTGGGTTTTGCCTATCTGTTTGTAAGAGCTCCCGGTCCGTTCTACCAGTGGGACTACATTTAAGTTCGAATTTGTTACACGGTTAAAGAATTAAAAAAATTTGAAGAATTTGTTCTCTCGGTTCGTGCTTGGGGCACGGTCCAGTAATGCGAAGAGTTTCCTGTTGACCTTCCCGTCTGTCATAACCTACAAAACGTACTGAATCAATTAAACGCCTAATGGATTTAGAACATATGGATCAATTAAAAAGGGCACGAAGCACAGCAAAGGGGAACGTAACGAGAAAGGCTAATAAGCTTAACGAATTGCTGTCAACGTGTGATAATGTAGACAATGTTAGAGAAGTTGCTAATGAACTAGATGACGTCTCGAAACAATTCCAAAGTGCGCACGAAGCCTATCACAGTTTACTTGAGGAAGAGCAATTGATAAAGGATTCTACCGTGTATTTCAGTTCGGTCAACGAACTAGTTTCAGAACTTAAAATCAAAATTCAATCGTGGCTTCAGCAGCCAACCGGGCCTTCTCATGGTGATCAAAATCAAATCCAACCGGAAGATTCAGTTAGCACTGTCGGATCACATAAATCTTCCCGATCAAAATCCAGCTCTATGAGGAGTACAACTAGCTATAAAGCAAAGGCGGCAGCAAGGCAAGCAGCGTTGGAAGCAAGAGCAATCTCGCTACAGAAATTGCACGAGCTGGAACTCGAAGAGTTAAAAATTAAACAAAAAAGAAGTCAAGTGGAACTTCAAGGAGAAATATCTGCAGCCGCGGCGGAAAAAACAACTTTCGAACGATTCGAAGTAGAAGAGACCCTTTCGAGCAAAGAAGGGATCATAACTGATTCTGCCCTTCCCAAAACAAGAAATTCGACTAACGGTAGCCAACATGCAAATCCAGTTCTGCAGCAGCGGCCCAAGGTGCGGCCAACACAGCCAACGGAGGTTACGCGAGAAAGTCATCCACTGAATCCAACTTCACCTGCTTGGTTTCCAGACCACGCACCTGAGGCTTCTCAACCTGGCAACTACCCTCTCGCCAACCCACTACAACACCTGATGGAAACCCAGGATTGTCAAAACGTCGCCCTTCAGCAGATAGTACAACAGCAACAACAAAGCGTCATGGCACTCACGTTACCTCAGCCCACGATAAAGCCGTTCAAAGGAGATCACATTGAATATTGCGATTTTGTTCGAAGCTTCGAGCATCTAGTTGAGGAGAAAACACCAAGTTCCAGCGCCCGTTTGTACTATCTTATCCAGTATACATCAGGACCTGTGCAAGACCTCATGAGAAGTTGCCTGTCGTTGAATCCTGAGCGAGGTTACGTTGAAGCAAGAAGGTTACTAAAGGAAAGATACGGACAGAAGTATAGAGTTGCCGCAGCGCACATCGAAACCCTAACAGAGGGACCTGCAATCAAGTCCGAAGACGGTAACGCACTAATGCAATTTTCTATTCAACTTACCAGCTGCACGAATACACTAAAAGAAATCGGTTCGCTTGAAAAGTTGAATCATCCCGAGAATCTGAAAAGAATCATCAATCGGCTTCCGTTTGGCATAAGATTAAAATGGCGTGATACGGTTGATCGAATTGTAGAGAAGGATGGAAGAGACGTGACGATTGAAGATGTGACGGAATTCGTGACCGCCAAGGCTAGAGCGGCTACCCACCCGATATTTGGAAAAATTACGAGCGACCCTAAAGGAAAACTAGAAGAACACAAAGGGAAGCGACAATACGGAGCCAGAGCGAGTGGATTTGGGACACAAGGAAAGGAACAAAACATGAGCAAGAATGTGTGTCCGTGTAACGCAAACCATTGGTTGTCGCGTTGCGATAAATTCCGGAAACTGTCGCTAGAAGAAAGGAAGAAGTACGTGAAAGACAAGGGACTTTGCTTGAATTGTCTAACCAGTGGTCACTTCGTTCGTTCATGTGCTAAGCAAAGTTTCTGCAAGGTCGATGGCTGTACAGGGAAACACTCTACCTTTCTACACCCAAAGTCTGCCCAAACCGATAAAGAGGACTATAAGAGAACAAACCCTCAAGATGAGCAAACGAAGGACGAAGAATGTAAGGATCCATCAACTCAAGCAGGCAACGTCAACGGTTATGTAAGGTGCCAACCCCCCTCTAACCAATCAAAAGGTCCATCGGTGACGGGACTCGCTATCGTTCCGGTAAAGGTGAAGGCGAAGGAAGGATCTGTGGAAGTCGAAACCTATGCATTCTTAGACTCTGGGTCGAATACCTCGTTCTGCACAGAGAATCTTTTATGGCAACTAAGGCGCAAGGGGAAGAGAACCAATCTCACATTGACAACGATGCTGGGAAAAGGCACTCCAATCGCATGTTCCATGGTCGAGCTGGAAGTCTTCGACCTGAAAAATCAACATCATGTCAGGTTGCCGAAGGTTTATTCAACGCCGAGCCTACCTGTCCGCTCGGAATGTATCGGGAAACAAGAGGACGTAGAGCGCTGGTCACACCTACAGGGTATCTCTTTACCGCATATTGATGCTGAGATTGGTCTTCTGATTGGCAGTGACGTTCCAGAGATACTGCAACCTCTCGAAGTACGAACAAGTGAGAACGGTGGACCCTTTGCCACAAGAACCTTGCTAGGTTGGGTTCTAAACGGACCGCTAGGGCGAGAAGGTAGCAGCCCCCCTATGGTGAATGGCATCTAAGCAGATCAAGATCTCAATCAACGGTTTGAAGAGTATTGTAACATGGAATTTAATGATGTTACCCACGAAATGAAACCAACCATGTCTCAGAACGACAAGAGAGCACTGAAGCTCATGGAACAATCAGCTAAACTGGTGAACGGCCACTACGAAATTGGATTGCCATGGAAAACATACCCACCACCACTTTCAAACAACCGATCGCAAGCAGAACAACGCCTTCGCTCGCTGAAGAAACGACTTCAGCACGATCAATCCTTGCTCGAGAAGTATAAAAGGTTCATGGACGACCTGTTTTCTAAAGATTACGCCAGAAAGGTGTCTAGTCAAGAAACCGGACCTCTGGAAACCCAATGGTATCTGCCCCACCATCCAGTGTTTCACCCACAGAAGCCTGACAAGGCTGACTAGGTTCAGAGAGGAACCCGTTGCAATGATCGCAGATGTCGAGGCTATGTTTTACCAGGTGCGCGTCCCTTCGTCAGATTGTGATGCTTTGAGGTTTCTGTGGTGGCCTGATGGCGACCTTTCTAAAGAGGTGGAGGAATATGAAATGAGAGTCCATCTTTTTGGCGGCGCATCATCTCCGAGCTGCGCCAACTTTGCGCTCAAGAAAACTGCGAAAGATAACGAGACAAGTTTCAACGCTAAGGTAATCGAAACGGTAGAAAAGAACTTTTACGTTGACGATTGCCTGAAGTCAGTCAGGGAAGAAGAAGAGGCAGTTGATCTTGCAAAAAAGCTACGCGAGTTGCTTGCGCGAGGTGGATTCAAGCTCACAAAATGGCTCTCCAATTCAAGAAAGGTGGTCGAATCCTTACCTGAATCAGAACGAGCTTCAGTAGTAAAAAATCTCGACTTCGATTGCTGGTCCATGGAAAGAGCGCTCAGTGTCCAATGGAATATAACATCGGACAAATTTGGTTTTAAGATCGTCATCAAAGACCGGCCTGCCACGAGAAGAGGTATCTTGTCGATCGTTAGTTCAGTTTACGATCCTTTGGGGTTCGCTGCCCCGTTTATCCTGCAAGCCAAACTCATTCTTCAAGATTTATGTTGAGAGAAATTGGGTTTGGACGACAAAATCTCGGATGTATACATGAAACGATGGCAAGCCTGGTTAGAAGATTTACCTAAGCTGGAACAACTTGCTGTCGATCGCTGTTTCAAGCCTGCTGAATTAGGCGAAATCAGTGACACCCAACTTCACCATTTTGCGGACGCTTCACAGCATGGGTATGGAGCCGTTACATACCTTAAAGTCAAGGACAAGGATGGACAGGTTAAAAGTTCGTTTGTGATGGGAAAATCAAGACTTGCACCAATCAAGCCAGTTACTATTCCCCGTATGGAATTGTCGGCAGCAGTCGTAGCAACCAAGCTGGACCTGATAACGCGCCAAGAACTTAGTTTTCCCATCGATGAATCGTTCTTCTGGACGGATAGTACCTGCGTATTGCGGTATATCGAAAACCAAGACAAAAGATTTCAAACCTTTGTGGCAAACCGGGTCGCAGCTATTCACAATGCATCATCTCCCGCTCAATGGAGTTATATTAATACCGAGCTGAACCCAGCCGACGATGCTTCAAGAGGAGTGCCAGTCGAGTCTCTCCATCGTTGGATTGAAGGACCAGAGTTTCTGAGGAAGTCGAACGAATTTTGGCCGAAACGACCAGCCGAAATGGCCATGCCCGTCGACGACGCCGATCCCGAGATCAAAGGGCGTATCGTGTGCGCGAGCTATTGTTCTGACGCGAGTAATCCGGTAGCGAGAATAATCGACCGCTATTCATCATGGGATCGCCTGAGGAGGATCATGGCGTGGTTGTTAAGGTACAAAGCGAAGTTTCTACGTGTAAGCAAGAGACGAAAGACTGGAGAATCTTTCGCGATCGAGTTCAGTAATAAAATCGTTCCTATTGATGTCCAAGAGATCAAAAACGCAGAAGACGTAATCCTGAAACATATACAGGGCGAATCCTTCAAAGAGGAACACGAACTATTAGAAAAAGAGCAGCAGCAGCAAAGTCACCCGGGACGTGCGAAAGCAGTAAAACGGTCAACGATCATTTTCAACGTCGATCCGGTCCTCAGCAAAGGTCTTCTCCGCGTTGGCGGCCGCCTGAGGCGAGCACCGATCAATCATGATGCAAAACATCCCGTCATTCTGCCCAAGCACCACCACGTCATTGCACTTATAGTGAAGCACCACCATCACCTGTCTGGGCACTCTGGTTTAGAGTACACCTTGTCGCTGATACGACAAAGATACTGGATCATCAACGGGAGGCGAACCGTAAAAACGATCCTTAATCAATGCGTCAGTTGTAAGAAACGACAAGCACCAACCTCTCGACAGAAAATGGCTGATCTTCCCGAAGATCGGACGACGCCATCGAAGCCGCCGTTTACATGTACTGGAATCGACTGCTTTGGGCCGTTTGAAGTGAGATGTGGCCGTACTACAGTGAAACGCTACGGGGTGCTCTTCACGTGCTTGAGTATCCGTGCGATCCATATCGAAGTTGCGAGTTCCCTGGAAACAGGGTCATTTATAAACGCCCTGCGTCGGTTTATCGCAAGACGAGGTCAGCCTGAGGTTATTCGTTCCGATAACGGCGGAAACTTTGTCAAAGGGGAAAAGGAGCTACGTGAAGCTGTGAAGGAATGGAATCAGTCACAAATCCACGACTTCCTCCTGCAGAGAAATATCAAGTGGTTATTCAATCCGCCGACAGGTTCCCATCATGGTGGCGTATGGGAGCGGTGCATTCGAACTACGCGAAAGGTGATCCAGGGGATCATCAAAGAACAGGTCTTAGACGACGAAGGCATTAACACCTTAATGTGCGAAGTCGAGGCAATCGTGAATGGACGACCTATCACCAAGCTCTCCGACGACCCACAAGATATGGAGCCCCTGACCCCGAACCACCTGTTGCTTCTGAGAGGTGGACCCACCCTTCCACCCGCGACTCTCTCCAACCAAGACATCTATGGTCGGCGATGGCGCCAAATCCAATATCTAGCGGACGTGTTCTGGCGTCGTTGGACGAAGGAATATCTCCCATCTTTGCAAAAACGACAGAAATGGAATAAAGAGGAAAGAAACTTTAAGAAGAACGACATCGTGCTGGTTCTGGACGACAAAACCCCTCGAAATTCCTGGCCCATGGGAAGAGTTTTGGAAGTTTACCCTAACCGAAACGATGGGCTCGTACGCTCTGTAAGGTTGAAGACCAAGACATCCGAGCTGACAAGACCAGTCACAAAGATTGTACTCCTGGAGGAAGCGGACATCGCCAAAAACGATAAGTAGACGAGTGCATAAACAATATTATCGCCTAGCTGCAGAACCTTAATTTACATTTGTTTGTTTGAATATCTTAGTTCGTTTCAAAACTTTATTGCTATGTAGTAAAGGCTACTCTTGGTTCCGCCTTTAGGGGCCGGAATGTTAGTTTTAAAATGTAAGCATGGTGACAGGCACCATCAATCAACGTAATTAGAAGTTATTTTTATTGTAACTGTCAATCAGGGCATGTCAATCTAGTTGCGACTACGTTTATGGGTGCATGCTTTAGGCAGTCAGTTGTTAGTTGCGTGACCGAAAAGAGGGTCAATTCAACGTCAGTCTACTTTATCGAAAGTTAAATTTCTTCGTCGCGAACGTTCTTTAAATCGTCTAAAGTCGTGCTACCCAATCTACGTACTCGCGGTGGTTTGGAGTTTCAACATTACGGTGCGCGTGTAAACCAAAGTGAGTACACGTTAACATTTCCTTTTGTACACGAACAGCAGTTGTAGTTAATTTATCTATTGGTATATAGCTAGACGATGCGCACTACGTATTAGAGCGTGGCCTACAATAGTAATTTCTTATTTCTTTATGATTATGTTGTTCTTATGTCTTTATGATTATATTTTCTAATGATCGCGTGTTGCATGACATAGTCACGCGAACAGGGTTGTGGTAGTTAAAGTATGTCATTATGTATTGTGTTATATAGTTTGAACCTGCTTACTTTTGGTTTCGATTCAACTTATTCGGGAACACTCTGGGTTATATTAAAGTATTTTATATTACAAACTGTCTGTGTTCAGCTGCGTCTAATTCTGTTGAGTTCTAAATATCTGCGCACCAAACAATCCCGAATGTTATCTCGCTGGGTTTTGCCTAACTGTTTGTAAGAGCTCCCGGTCCCTTCTACCAGTGGGACTACAGACACCTTATTCACTCTTAGCATGATGCCATGATATAGCTTTAGAATTTATAAATGTACTGCAAAAGCATTGACAGAAATAAATTTTAGTTGTAATGGCCCTATTTATGATATAAATAAAAGGTATATTATATTATCTATATGATTCGCCAGAAGTAGGATTTGCAGTTGTTGATTTTTGATAGCATATAAATACAATAATACTTGCCATTTCATATTCAGCACCAGTAATAAGAATCTTGCACTTAAAGGTGATCTTGAAGCCTTGATGGAGTGAATAAAGTAATCTTTTAAATGACTCAGTGCATGGTTATACATAGAGGGCATTTTATATTAATTAATACTAGTAGGCAAGTGACAGCTGGACAAAGTTTTGAAAAAGTGTCCAGCAGCCATACAAAGTCTGAACTGAAAAAATAGTCAATATTTTAAATATAAACATATACTATATACAAACACACTCACCACTGAATTATAATACTTTAGCTCTACACATGTTGTTGTTGAAATTGTAGATGGTCGAATGGAACCTTTGATTGTTTTCTTATTAACTTTAGAATTCCACATGGCCATGACAACATTTTACTTCTTCCTCGCAATCACAGTCACTATTCACACAAATAATCCGTATCTCCTCGCGTATTAATATAGCCTGTTTCACCAATTTCGCATGACTACTTATTGACAAATTCAAATAACGCGTATTTTATGTTAAAATACGAAAGAAAAACTCACTAAATTCTACTATAAAACCTTGAACGTATGACAAAGATGCGCTCAAAATTTGAAAATAACACGTGCCGGTTAGACAAGTCCCACATAACCTTGCGGTCTTGTTTGGGCAAAACACCCGCGACCTTACCCGCGAACAGGTATATTATGAAAACAGTTAACAGTGAAATATGTGTGATTTGTCCTTCCAAAACGAGCGATTTTTGCTGAGAATTTTAACTTTAAGATTTAATATTCTATAGGATTTGTAAATTCTATAGAATATAGCAATAGAATTCTCTATAGCATAAAATAATAAAAAGTCCTATAGAATATTCTATAGGATTTAGAATGTGCTATATCATATTCTATTGGATTCAATAAAAAAAAAGAGTGTGTGTGCGTGCGTGTATGCGTGTTTGCGTGGATGCATGTATCATGTATGCATGTATGTATGTATGTATGCATGTATGTATGTATGTATGTATGTATGTATGTGCATATGCATATGCATGTATGTATGTATGTATGTACGTATGTATGTATATATATATATATATATATATATATATATATAAAAGAGTAATAAAAGTAAAAAATTTTTTGAATAACCTTGGTCTTTACCTAGCTAGGATACTGTACGTAGCTCATTAAGTAGGCTGCATAGCCTACATACATTAGGCTGACTTATTGTAGGTTAATCTATGCTAATTAAGGTACCCTTGGAGTATGTACGTACCTTAATTAGTCACTATGTACTAAACTATGCACACAGCCCAAACCCCAATTACCTTTCCGTTTTCAAATGTGGCATGCTGTAACTGTATACATACTCATTTTTAAAGTATTATTGTAATTATTCCATATTTAAATTTGTTCAATGTAGAGAAAATACGGTCACAATTTACAAGGTACACATTGTACAAAAAGGGATAATTTTACTTGTGGTACCAGATTCAGTGTGGAAGCAGCCTTATGTATTACTGCATTGAGGCTGCTCATACATGTTCAACCAAATAAGGGAAAAAGGAGGAATCGTTATGCTTTTGCCTAAGTATAATATTTAACTCATGAAAGCACAAGATTCACTCCTTTACTATTACTACCTTGTATGCTACAGTATTCCTGATTGACCTTATTCTTTATTATTTCTGCATCTTGACAGAACATATTCACCCGATATGAATCCTATTCAGGAAGCTTTCTGAGCTGCCAAGGCATGGCTCAAGAGGAATTGGGGTTGCTGTGAAAAAAACGCTATTCGTTGCTTTGAGACTGCTTTGTTTCAGGTAAAATTTAATTGGTATTGATTTATAAATAAAAGGCCTTTGTATTAGGATATACAAGAAGTTGTGCATAAAGACAATTTAAGGTGTGCAATGACATTTTTGCTTCAACTCAGATTGTATGGTGTTAGTCGGCTAACTTAAGTGCACTGCTGCCAGACTGGAAAGTTTGTATTGCACAACCTAGATCTAGATGCAATTTTTGAAAATTTAGCTATCCACCACACAAACACGTGCATTTTCATGACGCAAAAAAAATTATGCAATAGCACGTGGAAAAGTATACATGTGTGCGCGTGTGTTGCGTGACACTTGCGAAAAACTAATTTCATAAACGAGCTTTCAAATTCCAATGCGCTGGCAGCCCCTACAGGCTGCGGCGCAAGGTCTTATGTTACAGCTTACTTTCGATTTGTTTGGCTTAGCCAATAGGAATATGCCAATTAGCCAATGATATTTTTTACGCTGTTGTATCATGCTCTTTTTCTCTGAGTTTTCAAGGCATACACTGTCGTTTATTGATATTTCAACTTTCACGCTCCTGGAGTACTTTTCCTGTGGAATTCATCTTTATCTTGTGAGCACAGCCCTTCAATTTGTCGAGGTGAGTGTGTAACACTATGTTTTGTTCTTATATTATTATATTAATATATTTAGTGCGCTTATGGAAATTTTTTAAGGCCAAGACACACTGGACATGTCAGATTAAACAGCGCCGCTTTACGGCGCCAGCGTGGCCGCTGTGGCATGTTTTTTCATTTTCATTGTTCGAAAACTGTTATGATTGATTTCTTGTTTAGCTTTTTCAAAAGCATAATAAATTACATTTTGAATTATTTGGACTACATATTTATTGAAACTTCCTTTCATAGCCTCATTGTCAAATCGCATCGGTGTGTTTTGGCTTTAATAATATCTAATATGCTCACAGCTCACAAATGATAAACCGCCTTGGGCTTGGACGCTTTAGCGTTTGTCAAAATAATAGCTTTATAAAGTCTTTTACTGTTATAAATTTATATAAATATTAAATACGAATTATACAAAAGAGTGATAGACAATTATTATGAGAGCAACTGGGAAGCAAGCTGCAAGTGTTCAGTCAAGATGCTAAGAGGCTCAGATTTCACAGACAACAGATACTGTGTACTGTCTTCTTAACTCTTATGCTTATGTATTTTTAGTGTACATCTTTTTTAGTTCAATCACTTCAATGTTATAAAATATTGATTGATTTAAACATAAAATACAATTCAATTGCATGCCTTTGACAGCCTAATTGCATCCTCATTCATTTATTTCACTGCACTCAAGAAAAAAATTCCTTTGGAGGAAACCTGCCAAAATTCAAAATTTAACTGTGTGTGCTGCTAAAAATAGTAAAAAGAACATGACTAAAATTATCAAAAACACGAAAACAGGGATTTAAAATTTGCTTTTTTATATATATCAAAACATACAAGGGCAAAGCATGAAAGGCTAAATTCACTAATAATAATAATAAAATTATAAAACATGCCAAAGTTGGCAAAGTAGTGGTAGCCTTTTTTGGTTGCATGCTATGTTTACTACATTTTGTCTTGTGTTTTAGTTTCACCGTAAATATAAAGATGGCAGGGATCCAGACAGTTGAAGTTGAACAAGATAAGGCTGAATGCTGATAAACTAGATAAGGAACTTATGTTGAAAGCATACTCAATTGCTGAAAGGGGTCGGTTGTTCTAATCATAGTTTGTGATTCCTGTAAGAAGGAATGTGGAAGTCGTTTTTGCAAAGTATGCAAAAAGCCCTGCCATGCTATACCACCTTGTTCAACATCCAGTGCTGAGGATCAAGAAGGGTTTGGTGCACAAGTGCTGTGTAGTGGCTGTTCAAAAAGTGGGGAAGTGCTTCAACCCAAGCAAATTTTAAAAGGTAAAGTGTTAATGTGAGGCGAATAAGGGCAAAATTTTAAACTCTATCTGATGCATCCTGCTTGCTTTTCATTACATATGTAAACTATGGTAATTGTAGAAGTATTGCCATTGTTGTATTTACTTGTATTTGTTGACTATTTTAAAGCAAATATACAAATTTTACTTTTAATCATAGAGTCCAAGTTTGTCAGCATGTTTAAGAGAGCTGGCAAGTCTAAAGCAACAGGACCAGAGGCGAAGCGGATAAAAAGTGGGCATGAGCATATACCATTGAGCTTTTGCTTGCTGTGCTTTAACGAAGGGAAATCTAAATTTTGGCTAGCAAGAGGAAACAAATCTACCTTGGCCAACCATCTTAAAACCCACAGTGACAAGGGACAAGTAACATCACCAAATGATGCAGTTCCAGGAGATTCACCTCTTGCTGCAAAGGCATTAAAAGCTTATAACAAATTTGTGCAAGAGGCATCACAAGTTTAACTGGGTAAGTAACAACCACTTAATATTTTTTCATTCAACATTTACAATCATTGTTGCAAAAGCAAGTTTTGTGAAGATATGATATTTATAGATTCTAAAATGTAAGGTCACCCAGGCTGCAATTGCCAGCACTCTCTTCTTGTTTGTCTGGCAAGAGTCTGGCATTAAACACTGTAAACAGACATGTAATGATTTCATTGATTTTATACAGTAGTACAAGCCAAATGGATGTACCAGACCCAAACAAGACCACTGCAATGGATGTGGAGACTGGCTTATCATCAATGTGTGTACAACATAATATACCATAGGTAGCCCAGATATCTGTTTTCACTCAGTCCCTGAGTACATTGTTTACTGTTATATATATTGAAATATATATAATGTAACAAATATATAATAATTTAATATCAATATATATTACAGTAATCAGTACAGTGACTGTGCACATAAACAATGTACTCGATGACTGAGTGAAAATAGATATCTGGACTACCCTATGAATACTACATTTAATCAAATAGAAGTCAGCATGTCAGGCTAATATAACTGTTTACAAGTTCACTTAGAGAAGTAAAGCATAAAAATTAAATGGATGATAGTCATGTCTGTCATGATACTATGATAGCTAGATTATATAGATATATATGTGTGCCACTGCTGTGCCACCCAGTGACCACTGACCAGTGTCTATTGACTGTATGATTTTGTAATTTTTTGCGACCAGCGAGCAAGCATTAGCGAGCAAGCATTAGCGAGCGAGCTGGGCGCAGTCCTAATCTGGATTTAGGGAGATTTTGAAGATGTAGCCGCTGGCGTAAGTATTCACCCCCCCCCCTTGCTTGCGGGCTCATTGCCATTGTCTATACCCATACATGGCGCATATCATGAACAACCGCATGGAAATTTTGGCTTCGGCAATTCAGTAACGACGTACACCACTACACCTTATTCTAAGCTGAAAGCAAGGCGAAAAAGAGGTAATAATTTATTAAGTTTTTCACCTTATATAATGTAATTGTCGTATAGTGAATACTGGAAAAGTATTTATTGTTGTCTGATGTAGAATTAAGAGATTTAAAATGTTTTAAATAGTGAAATACAAGGCCATGCAGGTCCACCGCTGGCGCACTGGCGCTCAACGCTCAATGTTGTAGTGCAAATAAGGCAACTTTTATTTGCATAATTTTGTAGTGCTATTTGTATTGTAAGAGTAATTTCAAATAACTTTAACACAGATCCTGAAAAGAACTGTTCACCAAAAGTGGCAAAAAGCATTAAAGCAATCAAATTCTGCCAAAAGTGGCAACAAATTTCAACTATGTGACTAAACCTATTCACTAAAAATCGACATCATAAGAATTTTGCAGTCTTGCTCAGTTGCTTGAAAACTCAAAAATCAACATCATAACAATTTTCTTGCTTATTTGCATATAAGCATGTTTAAAAGTGAAAATTGGTTTGCCTTAAAAGAACGGTTATCTCTAAAAATTTTGCTGCCACTTGATGTTGGCGGATCTGGTGATTGTTTTTTCAGATCTGTGTCTCATCAGTTATTTGGAAGGCCAGACAAACATTTGCAAGTTAGTTTGGCCGGAGTTAACCATATGAAGACTTACCCTGCATTGTATATTGAATTTAATGTTCAGAGTTCTTGGTTAGACTATTTAAAGGAGCTGTGTCACCTTGTGCGCATCTTTTCTGCGCATAACAAAAATGATCGGGAATTGTCGGAAATCATTCAGAACAAATGTCACCATACGGATGAGTGAAGCAAAACAATATCAGGAGAATGAATATGGTAAGTCAAATTTCCATATATTTGCATATAAGAAAGCAAGTTTTTTAATTTTGAATTTGTTATTATAACTTTACGGTATAGGCAAGCCGTTGTGATTGCAAAAGCTCATGTAGCACCAAGAGAAAAGGAAATAGAGGATGTCCATGCAAAGGGAATAACTCATTGTGCTCGAGCGAGTGTAAATGCGGTACCCGTGCAAAACCTTGCAAGAATAGAGTAAGTCCGAAGAAAATTTTCTTCTTTTGACTAGAAAGCCTTTCAAACTGACAATATTTCTTTTTTTGTTTTAGGAAATAGTAGAAAATCCTGACAGAGAGCGAGACGACAGAAGCAGACCAGCAGCACGAACACATGCAAAATCAAGCGGCGGAGCGCAAGGTTTTCGTTTGAGCCACAATCCCATGGAATCCAAGGAAAGTCAGAGAGAAAGAGAGCACAAGGACGTTAAGGTAGAATTTATGTAGCCACCTAGTAGAGGCAATTTATCATCCTTCAACATTTTACAATTTGTAAATTTATTTTGTCATTTTGATGCAGGACTTCATTGATACATTGGACGAGAGTTTGGTGAGAAAGCTTGCAATTCGAGGCTTGTGCAGGGGATTTGGTAGCATGGACTACATACACTCCTTGTTACTAATGGAGGATGACCTGGATGAGGCTGGTGATGAGAGTGAGTTTTGGCAGGGAACCTCCACACAAGATCCAGAGGCACAGGATCAACCAAATGAGCCACCCACCCAAGATCCAGAGCATTTTGGAACAAATAGCCTGAACTGAAAAATAAAGCCTGACTGGTGTAATTTTGGAAGATGTCAACCCATGCCACAGGAGGTTGAGAACAAGTGCTGTAAAAAATGCATCACACTTTCTTCCCGCTTCACAAAATTATGCCTCGACCCTGATGTGCTGGAGCTGTGTATAAGAAATACGGGAGATATACGTAATGACAGGGAAGATAATAGCACAAGAGAATTTAGAAAGGCAGCATATAGACAATTTATTTTGGCACGCCATGGTCACCTGGGCAGGGGTAACAGACGAGTATGCCCCTCATGTGTTGTTTTAAAAATTAGAGAATGTTTTCCATCAATCACAGGAATTTACATGTGATTTAGGGAACACTAAGTCAGGTAATTTTAAATGGGGACAATGAAGTTTGAAACATAAAGGGTTTCTCAAAAAGAATTGGGAACTCAAAAGTATTTTTTTGAAACTGAATATTTCTCGCACACCAGGGGGCTGGTTGTACAAAGGCTAGATAATGCTATCCACCAGATAGTGTTTTTTTAATTGCCCTAAAGTTGCTATTTGCTGAGTTGCTATTAATATTCTTACATGGATATTATTTTCATAACTGATAAAAAAAGCACTATCTGGTGAATAGCACTATCTAACTTCCATACAACTGCTCCCTGGTACTGTAATTTATTGTTATTTATTGTTATACATATAGATATCAAAATGGTCATATCATAAATTTATGTACAGTCAATAGATTTAGTTGCGAGTTCAGGCTGTTCGCTTCTTTGCACACATGTCTATGTAAATCTGCTCCGTCGTTCAACAATTTCTTTAGTAGGAGGAGGTGGGACATGAGCAATTGTTAGAGCTATTAAAGCAGGATCACTTGTATTGAGGGCAACAAGTTGTGTCACGCCACCACTATCACCAATTCTCCTTCTAAATATTTTCGAAATGAGCACTGGCACATATTCATAGCTCTTTGTCACTTTCACAACTTTGTTATCCCACTGCCTTGTCCTTGGGTTATATTTCCTAGTAACCAAATTTTCACCAGCTTTTGTTGTTGCTTGTGGAAGATTTATATGGAAATTCCAATCAATTGCAGTGAGCTGCCTTCTTGCCTTGTATCCTCTATAGCTAAATCAAATAGCAATGTGTAATAATCTTTGAATTATTTGTACCAACACAAGAGGAGTTCAAGGCTATTGTGTAACTAACAAACAACTTTGCATTTCAAGATAAGTATTAAAGGTGTATACCATCCTGTTTACAAAAGGCTTACATGAAGGGCGTTCGTTTTGGGGTGCAGACTAAACCAAGGCTATTAGCACACACAATACCAACAGTATGCCTATTAGATGAAATAAAAAATAAATGAAAATAACCACAAACTAGATTGCTTATTTCAACCAGTTTTTCTTCCTTCCTGAACCGAGTATAATACTTGAAAGAAGCAAGTAATTCTGGGTTCAAAATTACTTTTTGCAGTTCAGCAAAATCTTCGTCGATCAAACCAAGGGAGAGTTTCATCATACTGACCCTCCTCATGGTCACATTGGCCACCTGGCCATTGATGATCATTGCAGATGTGATGCAATAATCCGATCCATTTGTCCTAAAGATAGTATTTGGGATATGTTAAGAATATTCTGTTGTACTGTATCAATGTGCAAAAAATCCTACACAGCATTAAAATAAAAATATCTTCGTAACTTTTAAAGCCTCTTCGTCAGTGGTTGCTTCATTCTCCCTACATCTACTTGAACAGTGCCAAAAATGTCTGATTATATGGGGTGACCAGTCTTTAATTTTGGCCATTGCTTTGGAATTTCCTAACTGAAGTAGTTTGCTAATTATAATAGCACAGTTGCACTTGTGTCAGTCTAACAGCAAGCTAAGCCTGCACATCAAAAGTGATATACAAACCTTGGCAAGGCATTTTTTAATGCTTTTGGACTTGTGCCACAACACATCCAAGCTATGAATCATATCCTCATATTCAGCTTCTGTGAAAGATAAAACATAAAACTATTATAGCCCTTTGTTACTTTCTTTCACCTAAAGGTTTTAAAACCTGGAGAAGAGCTAATATCTGTCTTCTAAAAATGCTTGTTGTGATAACTTATGTTAAGACAAAAGATTACCATTTAATTAATAAAGTTGCAAATCATCATCACTATGCATCTTTCAGCCATTAAAAAAATGAAAAGGAAATATTTTAACATACCAAGTAATGCTTTAACAGATGTGGAAGCATCTGTCACCAGTTCCACGATTTTCAATTCATCCTTTAAACAATCAAGGCTTCTCTTGACTGCCATTTTTTCCATGTTGGTGGATTTTAAGCCAACATGTCTCTTATCCAAGACTTCAACATCAAGAATATGATTTGACTCTACTTCCACCATGAAATAGCACATATTCTTGGCATTGAAGCCTGGTGAGTCACATTGCCCGTCACCGCCAACAACTACATCCTTTCCAGAAAACTCGCCTATTATATCTCCTCTCATCCAAGACCACCATTCATTTATCTCTGGAATCATATACAATCGTTGGAACCGGTAGTATGTTGAGCTAGAAAGAAACTCCAGATTAAGGAATCTTGCCATTCGCTCGACTTTTGCGTAATTACTTCCAGACAACAATAGGATAGAGGCAGCTGCTTGCAGATTATTGGCAAAAATGTCATTAACCACATGTGATGATGTGAATCTAAATTTATGTCCCAAAGGACACTCTGCATTGACAATCACTATAACACCAACAAAGTGATATTTGATGTGCGGTTGAGCAATGCACCCAGGTATCTGGCATCTGGATTGAAACACTGAATTTTTTTTCCTTTACCATGTGGTACTTTTCAGGCATTGCATACAACTCCTCCCTCCTACTCAGTTTTCGATGGGGCCCATAGCTAATAGTTGAGGGTTTATCTCTTGTGGCAGGTGAGATATTTCTGGCGAGACTTCTTCAGACTCATCATCATCTTCCAACTCATGGTCAAAATTCAGGAAATTATTGTCATCAAAATCAGACATGTTGTCTTCACTTATAAAGAAGGGAATAATAAAAGCATAAGAAACATGATATGAAAATATAAGACTAAAACATTATCAACTAACTGAACAACATTATATTTCTTACTCTGAATCACTTTCTTTCTCTATACTTCTTTCATCATTCATGTCTTCAATGGCCAGCTGTGTAATTTCATGTGATCTGTACAAGAAAAATAAAAAATGTTTTATGAAATCATAGACTTTTTACATAAAAATTGTTGGGAAGAATTTACCAGAAGATCATACCTAATATCCTCCAAACTGCTATCATCAGAAAACTCTTCTTCGTCATCAGTAAACATAGATGTATTTCCCTTATCCTCATCTCTTGGTGTGATATTATGACTAATGTATAATAAATAATATTTTCTTAATAATCTTATCAGCTTGTTACATGAAAGGTAATATTTATTGATACTGAGAAGTCAAATTATTAATAGCAGTATACTCCATAGGTTTATACCTTTCAAGTGATATACTTGGTCCACCAAAGTTTGACTCACTGGCCATTGGTGGTAAAATCGGCGAATCCACAGGGACAACAATGTCTCTCACAGCTTTTAGCGGAGTCGATGTTGTCGGACCTCAAAATGCAATTTCAATGTTTTATTTTGGCTCACTGGATATATCTATGGTTACGCAAAGCATGCACTTTTTTGAAAGGAAATTAATATTCTCCCTAGAGAAAAAAAACGCCTTTTCTTACCCTCGTTAGTGACATGTGACATAACCCCAATGTCATCTCCTCGTGCGCCACTGTCACATGCCTGCGTTCTACCTTTCGGTCCTTTCCTTACTGCCAAAACTTGCTGATTTATATTTTCCCTAAAAAAATGAAATTGCCTTTCTAATAGCCATGCTCTACCTTTAATCGAATTGTTTCAAATAATCAACTTTACCTTGTGCGAAATTCCAAGGACAGAAGATGAGCAGCAAAGTTGCTATCACTACATTTTTCGTAACCTGCGTCGCTTTTTGCATCTCTCCATGTTTCAAATATCTTTAATGATAAATATATGCTTTTGTTCGCACTATTCCAGCCTTTCTGTGAACTTATTGAACCACTATATTTTCATTTCCTTCCTGAATTGTCGCGTCTGCCGCCATGCGCTCCCACACATGGCGCCGCCGCAAATTTCGAATCTGCCGACAGTCGAGCACCTCATTAATAGTCGAACACGTCTTGTAACAGTCGAACACCTCATTGTTTTAGTTCTCAGGCTTCGTGCTAGCGCCCGGCCAAATTATTGCACAAATTTTACATCAAGTATTTCTATTTTGCTATCGCGGGATATGTAAAGTTCTTCAGCGCTTTGACTCCTTTGGGAAGAGAAAAGATGACAGAAGAGTCAAATGAAAAAACATCAGTACGCTTCACTGGTTACCATGCTTTTTACAGGAATGTTGCAGTAAGTATTTCAATAGTATTTACTTTAAAATCCCAGTGTTTTTAAGTTGTGCCAAAAATGCCGGGAAAATATTACAGTGAATTTTTAATATGTTGAGTATTGCATTTGTGTGTTATAATTATGGATTCATTAATTATGCATCATTGCGAGAAAGAGCGAGTGAGTCGATAAGTTAATAAAGAAAGTTTTAAATTTGTATTGTATAGGGTCAAATAAAAACTCGTTTGCCCCATTCTGATCTAGCAACAATAAGCAAAACTGCTGCAGAGATGTGGAAAGAATGCTCTTCTAGTGTTAGGGAGGTTAGTGTTAATTTGTTTATTTCACATTATTATTACGTATACCAAAATAATAATTAAGATCAATTTGTTCAAGTTTAATTGTTAGAGCAAGTCCTGCAGTCCTGCCTTGAATTTACCATAAAAATATTTCATAATCTCAGGCAGAGGGCCTTGCAAGATCAATGCTAATATGATGCCAAATGACAGGGCATTTTTTAACTATATAACTACTGAGGCATTTACCCCAGTGGGCCCTTTGCTTGCCCTTGTAGTGAAGAAAGGTTTTCAGATAAACTGAGCCCTTTTATCATTAATAACAGGCCCAAAATCCCTAAAAAGCTACATTTGCCACCTTCGAATTCATATGTTCTCTCACATTCTTGGTATCCCATGAAGGACAAGATTATATTATAATGTTACAGGATTGGAAACGTGAAGGCCAAAAACTCCGTGAAGATATTGACTGTGGTATTGTATCATACAAGTGCCAAAGATGCAGTGCCTCATTTACCAGGGCAAAGGATGCTGCATATCATGAGAAACAATGTGAGGAGTGCCAGTGTACCACATGCAACAAAGTATTTTCATCCAAGCTTAGCTTAGGAAGGCACATGAATGTACATAGGGGGAAATATGAATGTGAAATTTGTCAGAAAACATTTGCAACAAAGTACATACTTGTACGGCACACAAAAGTGCATAGCAAAGAGAAAAAATTTGCATGCAACTCTTGCAGTGCAAAATTCAAAACAAAGTTCAGTCAGGAACGGCATGAGAAGAACTGCAAATAAAATTTAGTTATCCAGAAATTAAAGTGTGTTTTAAAAAGCTGGAATATTTTACATGATGAGAACAAAACATTTATTGATATTCTCCATTAAATATTAAAATGTTAAGTAATTGTTAATTAAAGTTTTAGAGTCAACAAACATATAAAATTAATGTATTAATGATCTACAAAACTAGTATACTTGTGTCAAGGCAATTGCACTCAACTTATAATTGACAATTATAAGAGCATTGCCAAATACAAGTAAAACCTGCAGCTCTACCCCTGTTGTAAAATCGACTATTTCTGTTCATAAATTCTGGTTTTTGTTGCCATCGGTAGAATATTAAAGCCCTTGGTTCGATGATCGGTAGAATATTAAAGCCCATTTTTAAGAGTAGAAAGTTTAAGGATGAGTTAAAAGTCTGTGAAGTAAAACCACCAATTGTAAATAAACAGCGTGTTGTATATAGATATAAGTGTGATCTGTGCGATGCAGATTATGTTGGCTTTACTGGTCGACACTTACATCAACGCATTGACGAACACAAGCGGTCGGTAATCGGGAAACATGTAAGCGAATGTCATGGTGAAGATACGTCAAGAATTGAGAGTTGCTCTTCAATTCTTCGGCAATGCCAAGGAAAGTATGACTGTTTTCTTTTCGAGATGTTGCATATTAAGGAACTATCACCATCTTTGAACAATCAATCGGACTCTATTCGTTCTAAACTTTATACTTAATCTGGAAATGTTTAGTTTCTGTATATATGTATGTTTTTGTGTGTGTTCGTATATGTGTGTACGTATATATATAATTTAAGTAGACTAAGGATGACAAAATTTAGATCTAATTTATGTAATTAATATAATTTATCTAATCAACTGCATGATCTTAAGCATGCTTGCGCAATATATACTAACGTGACATGAACCGTTTAAAATCAACGCAATTTAAATGTAATTATCATAACTTGAAAATGATGCACGTTTTAGCATCGAAACGTCGTTCAATAAAGATAATATCGCTATCATTTGTGTCAAAATTATGAAACAAACTCAAATTTGGAAAACCTCACTAAAAACAAGACAATTGTGCTTTCAAAAACTCCATTAATAACAAAAAGCAAAAAGAAAAGGAAAAACAAAGACTGAAGTATTTGAAAAGAAAATATTTTGAGTCAGAAAAGAATAAACAAAAAAGGCTTAAAAAATGAGAGAGAATGCTGAAGTAAGGAGGGACAATGTTAAACAAATACAACATTTTGAATTATCACCAGCAAGCACATCTTCAAACACATCAAAATGTTTACAAAAAGAGAAAAATCCTATTGAAAACATGGAGGAGACTTATTTTAGGCTTGATCTTAATACAAATTTGAGCAATGAACCAGAAATGCACAAGCAAAATGATCAAAATATTTTAGAAATAGATAGCACAGAAACAAAAACTTGAACCAAATAACCAATAAGCAAATGAACAAGAGTAAAGCACAAAATATAGATTATGAAACGAACACTTCAGTGTCTTTTGCATCTTTAGAAAAATCATACCTCAGCAATTTTGATAATTTCATTCATATTCACCCTTGGGTTCAGACAAACATGACTGACTTTCATAAATTGAATAAGTTTACCATTTTTCAATATGATGTTTGCAAGGAGGCCTGGCCAGTCCAACAAAACATTGCTTCTGTAAATCCATTTGTGAGCGTTGTAAAAAAGACAAAGAAAAAGTTCAAAAATTTTCCCTGGAAAATTTTATGATCCCTTCTTCAGTCCCATCAGCATTGGATAATCTGACCCAAGTTGAAGAGATGTTGATTGCTCGTGCTTTACCAATAATGCATGTATACCTAAAACCTGGTGGTCAAAGAGGTTACTCTGGCCACTGTATTAACCTTCCTCAAGACAGTGTTGAATTGGCTAATTCATTGCCAAGATACCCTAAGGACTTACCTGTTATTATTTTAACTGTCAAAGGCAAAGATAACAATTTCAAAAATGTGACTGTACGAAGGCAAATCGTTGCTAATGCACTTAATTGGTTGATAGAAAACAACCAACACTATGAAGAGGTAGCCATTAATGTAGATGCCTTAAACAATTTACCTCAACATGGTCCACTGCAAGATCTTAATTCAATCGAAGTCCAACACATTGACCAATTTGAGTCACCCACTGTATATGAGCCCAAAGCTTTGAGTGATGAGGATATTGTTTATAATGCAGGAACTGAAATGAGTGTTTTTTCCCTATTCCTGAAAATCAACCAAACGAAATTAATGCTGTTCAAAGCCAGTTGAAAATATATAAACCAATGTTTTGTCCCTTGGCCAAAAGTTGATTCAGTTAACCCCTTAAATGAGTATGATACACCATTCTTAGCAACCATGGCCTTCTCAACACTTTTCCCAGATGGAAATGGAAATCCTACTAATCCGTCACTACAATGTTTCACTTTCAGAAAGGATTAAACACTTGTTAAAATTTGCTGAGAAGAAAGATGAAAAATGGGTTTACCGATTTGCAAGCCACCCCAGGTTTTTGCATACTGGGCATTTAACATGATTGAAAGAAAATGTATTTTACAACAGACCAGCATATTTTTCAAAGAAAATCCAAGTGAAGCACATCTAACCACTGATGAGTTAAAAGAAATGTTATTAGCAAACAATGCAAATATATTGTTATCAAAGATGTCACGCTATGTAAGTAATAAAACTAGATCTAATGCTTATTGGTAGAAAGCAAAGGAAGACTTGAGATCAATTATTAGTCACAAAGGGGCTCCAACATTCTTTTTTACATTTTCATCTGCTGATATGCATTGGCCTGAATTGCATTCACTATTTAACAACTCAACAACTGAGAATAATTCAGCGATGAGCAGACGTGAAAATGTTATAAATAACCCTCACATTACAGATTGGTTCTTTACCTAGCACTTGGAAAAGTTTATTAAGTACTGGTTGTATAATTGCCTTGATGCCAATTGGCATTGGTACAGGTTTGAATATCAAGTTAGAGTAAGCATACACTGCCTTGGTGTAGCAAAACTTAAAAATGATCCAGACCTATGCAAACTTTCGGATGTAGCTCTTAAAGGACATTTAGCTTATGTTAGTCTGTCTCAATCTGGTAAACATACCAATGCAAATGGATTATATTCACAAATAGCAGAAGAGCTTCTCAAAAAATCTGTGATTACGTGGATTGGCTGCTGTCCACTTACAATCCAAATCCTCCAGAGAATGGGACATGGATTAAGCCTTCTTTGCATCCTTGTCAAAAAGCTCATGCTGAGATGACAGAAGAGGAATCTGATTTCGATTATGTTGATTTGTTGAACACTGTGCAAAGACATTCACGCTGTAGTGCAAATTACTGCCTTAGAAAAAAGAATATGGACGAGAATCTTAAATACAGATTCAATTTTCCTTTTGAAACATGTGAAAGTACAAAATTAGAGTTTGAACATATACATACAAAAAGTGGTGTAAAGAAGTTTAGAGCTAAAGTTGTAACAAAACGAAATGATAGTCATCTGAACAATCACCAGCGTCTCCAATTACAAGGTTGGAGAGCAAATTGCGACATTCAGGTAGTAATTTATTACCACGCTTGTGTGGAATACCTTACAAAATATGCATCTAAATGTGAACAGCGATCACAAGTTTTAATCGAAACTCCAAAAATAATACTACCCCAAGAAAAATCATTAATAAAACTATAATGAAATCTTTAGGCCAACGTGACTTTTCGGCACAAGAGACAATGCATCACTTCCTTTCTCTTAAATTACTGAGTTCTTCATTTACTGTCATACCTATTAGTTTAAATCCTTCTCGAAAAGTGAGGAATCATGTAAAGGAAGGGGAGGATATAACGTTCGATTCACTACTTGATACATATGCTAAGCGCACAAAATATTGTCAGAATCTTCCTAATATTCTTGATCTCAATCTTGTTTCCTTTGCAACAAAATACAAACTTGTTAACAAGAAATTATCTCATCAAACACAAAATGTTATCCCAAGAACATATCCTGTGTATTCAGCCAGTCCAAAAAGTAAAAACTCTGCACTTTATTGCAAATACCAATTATTAAAGTATAAACCATGGCATACCACGACAGCTAATGCTTGGGATAACCAGCATGAAAGTGACATTGTATATATCAATGCGTGAAGGAATTTTTTGCAAACAGAATTTGCAAAGGAGAACATTCCTGACTGGCTTGAAAAAATACACTGCATTGATGAATGGTTTGAAGTAGCATAAAATGACGATAATTTCGTATGCACCAATCCTAATCGAGAAGAGTGGATGCATTTAGCTGAACTTATACCCGGCAAATTTGTTGACAATGATGATATGATGAACAATTATGACGTCGTGATTGACTGGCAAAATGAATCAAGTATTCCGTACAGGAAATAGGTGAAATGCCTACCTGGATCAAAATTAAACAATCAGAACTTGCTAAAAGCATGCCATCTAAAATATCATCAGTAGATATTACCACCTTCAGCAAAATGCAACGATATGCATACAACATCATTGCATTGCAGGAACAGGTAAAAGTTACCTAATTCACACTATTAAGAATTTGCTTCAATCCTGTTGTGCTGGAACTGCCACAACTGGGAAAGCATCGGAGTAACCATTTACTCACTTTTAAAGCTTCCTGTGGGCCCCAGAGGAAACAAAGACTTAAGTGGTGCTGCCCTTGTCAGATTACAAGAACACCTTGAAAATTTTGATTATATTCTTATTGACGAATACTCCATGCTTGGCCAAACAACATTTGGCTGGATAGACAAGCGCTGTCGTCAAGCAACTGGAATCACGCATGAGTTATTTGGTGGAAAGTCTATTATATTATTTGGCGATCCAGGTCAGCTACCACCAGTGGGGGATAAACCATTATATCACCTGTCACCCTCCGGTACGATTGCAGAACAAGGTCATTCAGCTTTTTTCATGTTTTCTAGTGTTGTGAAACTGTCTGTGAACCAAAGAGTGCAAGGTTCTGAACCCAGCCAAATTCAATTTAAAGAACTCCTGGGTCGCTTAAGAAGGAGAATCTACTCGGAAAGAATGGGAATTACTACTATCTCGACAGCCCTCTAAAGTGTCAAATATCAACAAATTTCTAAAAGCAACACCCTTGTATTTTACTAATGAAGAAGAAGTGGCAAAATATAATTATGAGCATTACTTAGTTTTTCACAACCAATTGCGACCATTGACGCACTTCACTCCAGTGAACAAGCTAAAAAAGCTACTTCTCAAGACATGTCTGGTTTGCAACCATTTTTCTTGCCAAAACAGCACAAGTAATGCTTACTATGAACCTATGGACTAATGTTGGTCTTTGTAATGGCACGACTGGTATTGTTAAAGATTTTATTTATGCGAACAACCAAAAACCACCTGATTACCGATTTATTGTTGAATTTGACGATTACACAGGTCCATCAATTGATAAATCCAATTCGTCATGCGTGCCAATATGTCCCATAACGGTCAAAGACAACAACTTCCTCTTAAACTCGCTTGGGCTATGACCATACACAAAAGCCAAGGCCTCACTTTATCGAAAGCATGGATTAATATTAGTCAACGTGAAAAGACAGCGGGAATATCGTATGTAGGAATTAGCAAAGTAATATCGCTTTCCTCAGCTGTTATAGAGCCAATGACGAAGGTACACCTCCAGGTATAAACAATTTTTAAATTTTTAAGCTACTTAATAGAAAGTAGTATGTCCTATTACAATCATAAATAATAATAGAATGTGTACTTTTTAGAAAAAGCAGGAACAAAAACTATGGCATCAGGTAGGAATGAATGATAAATGTATAAGCCGTGCCAAGTCTTTTTTTGGGCACAATTTTGTACGAATGCACAAATCTGTCATGAAAGACAAAGGTACACCTCCAGATATAAACAATTTCTATATCATTGCACATTATTGTTAACCACAAAATTTATTATCCTTGCTCATAACTTGACAATTATCTTTTGCAGACATTAGTCCCCAGAAAATGAATTGCTTTGTACATAGTGTCTCCCTTTTCTGGCAAGGCGAGGTATTTCGATATGAAATTACAGACGAATAATTCGGTAGTCAAAGGAGTCTGTTTCAGCCCAGCCAAAAAGAAGCAACTGGATGATGTAATGAAGACCCATAAACCCGTAACTTTAACAAACTACAAGATATCAAAGAAATTCGAAATAACCAGCGTTGTCATCAACAAGCAATCCAAAGTAACGCCTTGCTCTTCGCCCGTGAACTTTGCTCGCATTGACATTGAAAAGGCAATAGCCAAGCTCTCTGCCATCAACACTATAATGCCAAGCTGACTTTTCAATAAACTTTTCAAAAACAAGAAGCAATGTTGGTGGATGCTTTTGGCTCCATTAAATGAATCTTATGGGAGAACTTTGTGGATACTGTTGAAGCTAATGAAACGTACCTTTTCAGGAACCTGCGTTTGAAGAAGGGAAGGATCATTACAATAATGAAATCTTCGTAAATACCGCCATGTCTGGTACCGAAATATTACCAGCCCTTACGTTTGATTTGCCACTTCAAGAGGTTTCTGCAAATCAACTTGCCGATTTTGGCCAAAGCAACCTTTTTGTGGAAATCATTGGGATTTCACACCTGTCTAGTCACTACACTTGCCGAGCATGCAATAAACGAGTTGAAGATAAGGTGATTTTGTAAAGTGTGTCTCCTGTGGTTTGACACAAAAGCTGCAGCAGGCAAACAAACGCTGGAGTGGAAAGCTTTTCATTGAAGAAGCAAGCTTTTCATTGAAGGAAAATCACTACTTGTATCATTGTATCACTCGATGATTATGAAGCTACTAGAGGTGTGCAACTCCAATCTAGATCTCCAGACCTGTTCAGAAGACGATCTGACAACTACAATCTTGAAGGCCACACAGTTGGAACTCAAATATGATATCAACAATAAAGTAACTGACATGTTGAAAGTTGACATCTGACTTTTGAATGTAAACCTTTTGCCTTTGGTAACTTAAGCGTAATTGAACTCTTATTTAGTTGACATTGTTAAAGATTATTAGAACACATTTTGCCTTTGGCAGTGTAATCGAACTGTTTTGGAATTGACATTGTTGAAGTTTATCTTAAGTCATAATTCTGTAAACGTTTTGCGTTTTCCGAGGTCATTGAACTCTGATTGAATTGACATTGTTAAAGTTTACTACAAGTTTAAAGACTGCAACTTTTTTGGCCTTCTGCAAAGTAATTGTTAACAAATAAAGTGTTTGCAGTATTAAAATAATAGAATGTTGGCAGCGGGACTATTCTTACTGGTCGCACTTTTAACCTATGGTTAGTATTATAATGGTATATGTGTTTCTGGTTTTTAGTTCCGGAAGTTTTACTAGTGCTACTTTCAAGCAAACTCCTATTATGTAAGTTTTGTTTAATATTAGTAATGAGCAATCAGTTTATCAGTTATGCACTCACCTTGTCTGTTAGCCTACTGGTAACTTTGTGGTAGAAAGATCTTAGTTTAAATTTTAATGTTTCCCCTGAAATTATAAGAGAATATTAACTATGCACAAATGAGCCATATTTGTTCCACAGAAATCTATGGTCTGTACAGTGAGCTTGGTCTATATGACATTCTGTATGACTCGTTTCCAGGCTCTAACTGTTTTCTTTAAACACAATTGTTCATACTGTAGACCATACATAAGAAGGGCTCTTGTACAAGAATGTTGGAGTACTTACTTGAATAATGTGACTTTTATGCACATTTTGGGTCACAGGGTCAGGGATTATTTAAGCGATAATTTTTTTCTACTATAGAAACGGAATACCAATATGAAGTTTACTATTCCTAATTGTATTCCTAAGTCTATAATTTAAAGGAACAGCATATTTTGAGAATACAACCTTTATTGAAATAGCCTGAAATTAAAATAAGATTTCGTACTGAAGATTAACATTTTTATTACTACAGTCAACCAATTGTGAATCCACCATCTGTTGATGTACCTACATCATCCGAGACTGAAATTTCTCCAAGCCGTCACAGCATTCAGAGCTCACAGAAAAGTTTCCTTCCCTCCCTCACACAAAAACATAGCAACGTCCCTTCTAATATTGAAGAGTTAGCTGATAAAAATGCAAATAGGGTGGCCTAAAAGTTAAGTTCTATTTCGCCATTGTTCTACGTCACTAGAAAGTCACGTGAAATAGAGCGTGCACGATCTAGCAATCAGTTCGAGCATAGTATTTCTAGCGATCAGTTGTGCGAAAACTTTTTTCAACTATATAACTGTGATGGTGACTTCTTCTGCCACCGGGAGTGACCATGTTCAAGACAGTGATAGACGATGCACAAGAACTTCTTGGGGAAGGTTGAAGATCACGAAACCCCAGCATTGCAAGACGAACAAAGTATAACCTCTGTGTTGACCATTATGAGCCGAGCTAATTGCGGCCATGAGTGAATCACTCAAAGGCTTGCAGTCATCTCAGGATCCCTTCCAAACGGCAGAATCTGCCCGGAAGAGGAATGCCAGCAACTCACAGCCTGAATCAGGCCAAGGGTCTCAAGCCAATCGCTCCTTGTCTCGATCAAGAACGGGCCAGAGAAAAAGAAACAACCAAACTACGAAGACGAGGCGGACCCTTTACTTGATGAGATCACTCAGGTCCTTAAGGAAACGAAGAAAACCTCTCCTAAAATTACACCACAGCTTGCCAACATTATAAATAAGCGGTGGTTAAACAAGCTCAACCATGACCAGCTTAAAGAACAACACAATAAAAACTTTAGACCAGAAAATTGCAAGCGACTCATTGTCCCGCAAGTTAACCCAAAAATTTGGAGCAAACTTGACTGCTCTACGAGAGGGCGCAACCTACAATTGAGCTTCCTTCAATCAGCGTTGACAAAAGTTGGCCATATAACAGCGCAAACCACCAATACTCTACTAGCTGCGTGCGCTGACTCCAGCGCCCTCTATATTGCTCAGTTAGTCCGCATGAATGCCGATGTTATTCCCCTACTGGGACACATCAGCTTTGAGTTATCACAGAGATGACGCGATGCTATACGGCCTCAACTCCATCGCCAATTCAGTCCATTGTGTACATCTCATGTCCCCATTACAAGCTTTCTATTTGGTGACGAGCTACAAAGTCAAATTCACCACATTCGAACGTCAAACAAGATTTGGAATATGGCGACTATCTCTAACCCAAACTGGCATCAACACTCAAAGGAACCCAGATCGAGACAAAAACAATGGCGTTCTTTTTTCGACCGGCGCCAGGGCAACACGCCACTAGCTAACGCTGTCACTTACCTAAACACTTTAGAGGTAAGCAAATATGAATCCTTTCTCCCTACGCTATTGTTATATTTCAACGCTAAACTTGCGACTTATCACGCGCATAACTTATCTAACCGCCTTTGCGAGGAGTTAACCTCTGATCCAGAAATTTTGGAGACTGTCTGTGGTCAGAAAATTAAATTTGATACCATTCCTTTGCAACAATGATTACCAGTCCAAATGAAGTTCTCCGGGTCAGAGGAATCAGATATTGATTTAGAAATTACCAAATTATTGCGCAAAGGCGTGTTACAGAGGTCCAATCCCAAACCCGGGGAATATTTATCGCCTATATTTACCCGTCCAAAGAAAGACGGCTCCAAACGTATGATATTAAACCTGAAATAATTCAACTGACATGTTACTTATCACCATTTTAAAATTGTTTATGTTTCATCAGTAATTTGGTTGATGAAACCAAATTGTTATATGGCATCTATTGACCTAAAAGATGCCTATTACTCTGTTCCAGTTCACCCAGATTATCAAAAATTTTTAATGTTCAACTGGAAAGGGGAACAATACAAATTTGTTAGTTTTCCAAGCTATTTGCCCTCGGAAGTTCACCAAATTGCTTAAGCCTGTTTTTACACAATTACGCTAGAAGGGCCATATTTCTGTTGCTTATATAGACGACTGTTGGCTGAGCTCTGACACATATGACGCTTGCGTCGATAACATCCGAGATAATGACAATTTATTAGATGCAGTGGGATTTACATACATTCTGATAAATTGGCTCTCATACCCTTGCAAACGGTTACTTTCTTGGGTTTCATTCTCAACTCCTTGCTAATGCAAACATCCTTGACAGCCGAAAAGGCTCAAAAATTACGAGACATGTGCCGGATATTATTAGCCAACCAATGTCCTTCCTTTGTGAAGTTGCGAGACTGCTTGGCTCACTCACAGCTAGTTTGCCTGGGGTAATGTATGGCCAAATGCATTACCGCTGGCTGGAGATGGACAAAAGTTGATGATGCCCTTGAATTAAACAAGGGAAATTTCGATAAATCCTTGACGCTTTCACCAGAAGCAATACATGATGTAATCCATTTTAAACACCTATAACCCTATATGTAACAGTAAGCCACAGGTTTGTATCACAACCGATGCATCCCTCACTGGATGGGGTTGCTCACTTAACGACATGAGTGCAGGGGGAAATTGGACCCCCACAGAAGCGGCGCATTATATGAATGATTTGAAGCTGTTTGCAGCCTTTTGCTCTGAAATCTTTCACCTCACAAATCTCCGGAAAACATGTCAAACTGTCTTATTATTACTAGTCTATCTAGTCTATCTGTCTTATAATTACTAGTCATCAATTTACCAGCCCACTACGAAGGTAAGGTGCAAAGGTTGGAAAACTTCGCAGCATGTTGTATTTATAACGGGCATGGATGAACCTATAATGCGCCTCTTTGAAGATGATCTTCCTTGCAAAGAATGGTTTTGGTGGCCTGTAGAATGGGATCCTGCTCACTGGTTGGACAAAGTTTTCAGTGAATTCAAAGATTCTTCATTTATAGATCGTTTGCTGAGAAGAGTTGTATTATGTCATCAACTATTTAGTCATGGAAAGATGCACAGCGTGGCTAGACACACAGCAAAGGATCTGAAACTTCCATTTCGTGTTACCAACTCTTATGCCCATGATTGTTTCATGAGTTTGAGCTACCTGTCATTGAAAAATCTTGCAGAGGGTTTGGAAGTTTATATTGAGACCTTCAAGGACCATGACAATCGGGAAGAACTTGGCTACAAGCTTTGCGGCCAAGACTTTGTCCATGACCTGTTGGGTGTTCTCGATTTGCTGTGGTGGTGGTCCTTATGCTCCAATCACAAGCTCAATGGTATCCTGGTTGGAAATTGTGCACCCATATTCCTTTGGTAAAAGACCAGATCAAGAGATTAATTGTCCAAGTATGTGAGGAAAATCCTGCAGCTTATTTTTGTCCCAAACTGAACCAGAGGGTAGATGAAATTGTAGAGGAGATTGGATGGTTTGTCATTAGCGGTGGTGACAATGCAGTTCCAGTAGATTGGTCTGCATGTGAACTAGACGACAGCATTCGTGATCTGCAAAATCTCGGCATAGATGTTATCAACCAGATGGTTATTCGACTTGACAATTGCTTCTCTGACCTCAATCGGTTGGATTATTTATTACCAGAAGGATTATTTGTGGAAGCATTTTTGGATGGCACAAGGCGGAAATTCACTTTGTCTGATATCTTTGAAGTCCAATTTAGCAATTGTCTGAAAATTGATGCCATGTTTGATGAGGCTTTTATCAACTCTTTGTACACAGATGCATTGTTTTAGTCCGCAGTTGGGCAAGAGTTTGTCTTATTTTTTATATTTTTTATGCGAAAAGTGGTACAGAGGCTGTTGCTGAGTCATTCTACAGAGTGGTGAATAAGCAAGAAATGGAAGGGGGAAAGAGCACCCAGATTCTTATGAATCGCTCAAAAGTAGATTGGTGTCTTCCTTCAGTCCTTCAATGTGACTCAGCGCTCAACGATATGGCAAAACTATACATAAACAGTGATAAGGAGCTTGGCCTATCCAAACACACCATACCAGTTTATCAAGATCGACAATCAATGCAAAAACACCACAAAGGAGAACTGTCTAAGGTTTTAGAACGAATTGTGATTTCACAACCAAAATTGCCTTTTCTTTTAAAAACTGACACATTCTACATATACTATACGAAACAAATCTGTGTTTTGGAAATGCTCGTGAAACTTTCTTATCATGCAACTTTACTATTTTAAAGGATTTTGGATGATGAATCTTCTTGTTCTGGAAATGCTTGTGTCTATTTTAAAACTTTCTTATCATGCAACGTTACTATTTTAAAGGATTTTGGATGGTGAGTCTTCTCATTCTGGAAGACGCTGATTAACTGTCTGCACTTTATTTGTTTGTTCCCCTCCGCAATTGTAATTTAAAATCTTCTCCTTAACTACCATCTGGTTGCTAAATATATACATTTAATAACAAAAAACTTATCAACCTTCCTTAACCACCAGTCTACCACCTGGCTGCTCTACTCAATGTCTCAATATGGTTATTGCATTGTTCCATCTGATATTATGTTTTGAAGATTTCCTCCAGATAATTTGGTTTCTTCGCCGATTTTATCGTCAATGAAGCTAATTTATTTAGTGTCAACCTTTTCAATTAATCACCAGATCAAACACTCAGAGGTAATGAAATATGAATGATGGACTGTGGATGTAAGCCACCAATGTCAATGGAAAATGGTGTCTGCCTGTCAGGTGTTGTTGTATATGGTATATTGGTATCAAAATAATGGTATGTATAATAGTACTGATTAACCTCTACAATTCCTGATGCTATCAATCATGAATCATCAAAAGGTGAGTTGAAACTTTTGCACATCCATAAGTCATGATAAGTGCAGCATAACTGCTGCATAATCGATAAGTTCATAACTGTAGACTGTAGAGTGTAGAGCTAAGAACTGTGTTGGCACATACCTAAAAGCTATACAGCCTAACTAAAATTGATTTATTTCTTTAATTTTTCTGTGGCAGCGCAAACGCCAAATGATAAAGGTTATAATGCGCAAAATTTCATGCCCGCCGCATAAAATCAAAAATTGGACATGCAAAATGTCAGGAAAAATTGGTTTAGGATGTGCAGTTTGCAGGTTTTACAGTCTGGCACTGCTGCATGTATGAGAAAACTTTCAGAACATTGTTGAGGTGTCCCCTTCACAATTCAGCTCGGTTTTGTTACTCACTTCGTAAATAAGCTCTTATTTTTTTACTGGCAATACCCTAGGTGTTGGACAAAGCAAATATTAAAGCAGGCTAGGTTACCTGATTATACCAGCTATAACTTCTTTGAACTTCAGAAGTTGTTTGCTAACAACTTTGATAAGCAAATTTATTTGCTAGAATATCCTATATTAAATTGAATTTACTATTCCATTAAGAGCTCTCTGACATTTATAGTACAACCCTTTACATCTAATATAACTACTAATAAATCAATCAAGCTGTGCTTTACCATCAAAAAAGACATCAGAAAGGCATTTTAGATACAACCTAGAAGTTCTGTTGGATTCTTTGAGCATTGTGGGTATTTTGCTTCATGAAAAAAACCCAAATGTTTTTCAATAAAGTTAATGTAGCCTTAGTTTGCTAATAAATACTGGGTGACCCTAAAAGAATCATATCTATTTGAGTTTCTAATAGCATTAAAGTAACCTTACATATGCCAAAAAGATTTCTTTATATCTGAAATTCTGAATGTGAAGGTCGAAGAATCTGAAGGTTTTCATTCAATTTCAATTGCAACATACATTCCAGTATATACTAGCTCAATGGCTTTTATGCTTTTTTATACTGCAAGGCATTAATTAAACAGATCACTTTCTTGCAGGACACCCAGTACTCTTTATAAATAAGTATAACACAACAGTTTTATATGCTATATAAACATATCTGTACTGTACTCACAGTATATTAAACACAAAATGTCCACATTATTCCAAAAAAAGGTTAACTGCTGTTATCAAATCCATTTTTTGTTGCCTTTACAAGAACATCTATTGTAGCTGATTTCCAATTTGTTTACAGACAAGACAAAATAACAAGATACTATTCGTGTTGTTTTGTTTAAATTTGGGTATGCATTTTTCTAATTGAATGGACTGAAGGAATTGACAACAATCTTGAAGGTTATACTCATAAATTAGTTTCAGTGCAGGTTTTGTGGGCAGCTTTGTTTGACTATCATAATTTGAGATTGGCGTAGAACTTGGACTTGAAGTTGACAATGGAGTACGATAGATGTCAGACTGGGGTGACCATGCTGTACTCTTGTACTTACTGGCAGACTCCTGGTCATTGAATGCTAAAATACATGTGTATATATAAAATAGACACAGCTCAATCTCTTGATATACTACATAAAATAGGTGTAGATTAGGTATATTACGTGTATACACAAACTTTATGCTCTGTCAATTAATGCATATAAAAACATATATGCATTATGTTAGGGTTTGTACCGTTGCCATCGCTCTTTCTTGAATACAAAGCACAACATACAACTTAGGAGTTTTACAAAGGAATATATTTTAATCATACAAATCACTTATATATATACAGAATTATATCTATGTTAACTATTTTGACATATTACATTTCATTACCATACAAGGTTTACAATTTTTGGTACATGCAACGACTATTTTTACCTTGGTATTTCTGGTAGCTGGAGATTACATTTTTACATACATAACATTACTGTTCAGTTACGTCAACCTTATTTGGAATATTTAGAGCATATCTCAACACCCCCACTTGCTCTTAACATGTTCTATAATAAACCTATTTGATGGCGTGCAGCAAGGCGGGCCATCAATCTAAAATTATATGCAGCGCATTTATGAACCTAACATGGGATGCTTAAACCTTTCTAACTTACCTTTACTGACTGGCTTTGTAATACATCAGCTATGTTTTCCTCAGTAGGAATATACTGTAAACTTATAGTACCTGTCTAGATCTCCGACCTAATAAAATGATATTTAATGTCTATGTGCTTCGACCTCTGATGGTGTACGGGGTTTCTAGCTAAGATCATAGCTCCTTGGTTGTCTATCTGAATAAGAACACTATCATCCTCCATACTTACCTTCATGTTGAGACATAACTGCCTGAAAACTTTTGCCTCCTGTACCGCATTAGCGAGTGCAACATATTCTGCCTCGCATGTAGAAAGCGCAACTGTCTGTTGTTTATGGCTCTTCCAGGATGTAAAAGGACCTGTTGTCGACAATTGGAAACTATACTCCGCCTATCATCAACGGATGAACCCCAGTCTGAGTCACAAAATCCGTTCAACTTTAACGGCTCATTCGACTTCCTAAATGTCAAACCTTGATCGCATGTACCCTTTAAATACCGTAAGACATGTTTAGCTAAATCAAGATTAGCCCTCATTGGTTTTGACATTTTCTGTGAGAGCTTCGTCACTACATAACACAAGTCGGGTCTTGTGCCAGTCATAATATATATTAAGCTCCCAACAATTCCTCTATACTCACCGCGGCCTTCTAAAATAGGCGATTCTTCGTCAGAGACCTTTTCTATTCCTAAAATACACGGTGTAGGCTTGGCCTTGCAATCAGCTATCCCAAACCTCAACAAAACCTTCTCGACATATTGCGTTTGATTCATTTTTATGCAAGATTCATTGCACTTGAACTCCGTACCCAAAAACCACGATAGCACCCTAAGTCTTTCATTTTGAACCTTTTACCTAAAGATTCTTTCACACTGGTTAGTAATTCAAAATCACTGGCTGCGATAATAATATCGTCAACCCATACGATTACAATCACATATTGTTTTGTTTTACTAATTCTAACATATACGCATGGATTGGCTTGTGACTGGGTAAATTTTTCACTTTGTAGATATTCATGCAATACATTGTTCCAATTTCTACCACTTTGCTTCAGTCCATATAGTGACTTTTTCAATTTACAAACCAATTTTTCCTGATTCTTACCGCGCTTTTCAAAACCTTGCGGTTGTTCCATATAGAGCTCACAATCTATGGGGGCATTTAAGTAGGCGGTCTTTACGTCCATTTGATGGATAACCATGCCTGTTTGTACAACATTCTGCAGTAGTGCCCGTATTGAGCTCATATGTGTGGTAGGGGCAAATGTTTCTTGATAATCAACCTCGGGGATTTGGGAATAACCTTTGGCTACATATCTTGCCTTATTATGGGTCTGCTCCCCATTTTGGCCAATTTTTACAGCGTAAACCCATCTTCCCCCCACTATCTGCCAATCTTTCGGCGGTGCGACTAAGTCAAACATGTCATTTTCATTCAATGCGTTTACCTCTGCATCCATAGCACTTTTCCATTTGCTTGCTTCCGAGGATTTCACTGCCTGCATGTAACTTTTTGGAATGTCTGCAATTCTATAACAATAATCTACTGTATGGCTAATATTGTCATTAGTAACATACTCATTCAGGTAACTTGGTTTGTTTCAAGTGCGTGTTGGGTAACTTTTTACATTTGTCTCTGTTTCAATTGCACTGGCATTTTCAATTGGTTGGACATTAACATCAACTTCGGGCGCAGGGTCAACATGTTCTACGTTTGGCACAATTAAGTCATCTTGACCTCTGTTGGATACCCCAGTTTCAAATTTATCAAAGAATTTGATGCATCTTACCTTTTCCACTTTGTCCGTTTCTGGGTGGTATATCAAATATGCTGGGCTGTCTTTATCATAGCCTACAAAAACACCTTTATGGCTCCTGTCGTCCAATTTCTTTGGATTTTGAACAAATGCATAGCACTTTGTACCAAAGACATGCATATTACTGATATTAGGTCACTTACCTGTCAGTGCCTCATATGGCGTTATTCCTGATCTAGAGTTGAAACATCTGTTTTGAATATACACCGCTGTCATTACAGCATATGTCCACAAACGTTTGGGAAGATTTGCTTCCAATAGCATGCATCTCGCCATGCTAAATAAACTACGTGCCATTTTGGTGTGGGAAGTATGGTGCACTAGTTTCGTGCTTAATCGTGTTTTAACGATTTAAATTTTTGGCCGGTAAATTCCGTACCATTGTCGCTTCTAATGCATTTTACCTCTCCAAAGGGTGCAACATCAGTTAAAAACTTTTCAGTAGTTTTATGTTAACACCAGTGTAGTCATCTACAAACAATAGGGCATATTTAAAACCATCCTTTGCTGCTGGTTCCACTGGACCAGCCAAATCACAATGTACGAATTCTAGAGGACCTTTTGCTCTCGAATTCGGTGTTGGGACATTTTACCCTGCGTGCATACCTCACACAAGGTTTCTCGATCATCGACTATTTCCATTCCCTTGACCACAGTCTGAAGCTTGCGCACATCATTGTAGTTGCAATGCTCTAGGATCTTGTGCCACTCAACTAAGGAATAGGCATTATTTCTGGAGAATGATATACTATTTAGGTAATAGAGCTTTCCTACCTGTTCTATTCTAAACTCTCTTTCTTCGGGGTACTTGTACTTTTGACTTTTCCTGTCTAGGCTAACAGCAGCCCCCTTTTCTATTGCAGCAGAAACGGAGAAAATATTTTGCTGATAAGACGGGATATACAGCGCGTTACTAAGCATTACATCCTTTAAACTACCATTTAAATCGTGCATTTTAACTTTAGCATTACCTTTTCCTAAAACAACATTTGCCTTACTTGCAATCAGCTAGCTTCGCCTTCGGCGGCCATCTTCGCACCATCTTTTCCTCGTCTTCTGCAATCTCTTGTATTGTGTGTCTTGCTCTTGCCCTTGTTGCACCACTTGTCTGATTTCATCCAGCAGTCAGCACTTTTATGCCCTTTCTTGTCACACTTATACCACTTTCCGTCAAATTTCTTCTTCACTAACATTGTCTCATCATCCGTCATCTTTAACAACGTTAGTTCCGTGTAAAGGGAGATTATTCTAGGTTTACCTTTGCCTCGGTAATGTTCTCTCAGGACAGTAAGGGCTTTTCTTCCGTTGTCTTTAGCTTCTCTTAAGACCAACACTAAACTTCTGTTGTCCAGGCACTGTACCAATTCGGCAAAGGCATCTGCGTTCTTTGCCTCATCTAGCTCTTCGTCTTTGGTGCTAGGTACGAATATCTTGTATAGTTTTTGGAGTCTCATGTACCCCAAAAACTTTACTTCCCACAATTCGTATTTACTTTCATCTCCACTGAAAATCAGACTTCTCCTGGGCCCATAACCTGTTAGGGTTTGTACCGTTGCCATCGCTCTTTCTTGAATACGAAGCACAACATACAACTTAGGAGTTGTACAAAGGAATATATTTTAATCATACAAATCACTCATATATATACAGAATTATATCTATGTTAACTATTTTGACATATAACATTCATTACCATACAAGGTTTACAATTTTTGGTACATGCAACAACTATTTTTACGTTGGCATTTCTAATACCGGAGATTACATTTTTACATACATAACATTACTGTTCAGTTACGTCAACCTTATTTGGAATATTTAGAGCATATCTCAACAATTACCATTACCTGTAAAACAATATGTGTAAATAATTTTGCAACAAGCTCATGTAAACAACACGTCTTCCTAGGATTATGAATACTTGATAAAGTGGCGAGGTTGGGCGCTAGAGTTCTGCTCTTGGAAGCCATTAACAAACTTGACCCAGGTTTTACTAGGGCAAGTATAATTTCGAATCATTTGATTGACAGATTTTTCTACTGTCTGTATTTTGATATACAGACAATCACTGTTTTATTTTCAGAAATGTACCTTAGATGTAGCACTTTACTGTGAATTGCGTTGGCACAGTGTTTGACCATTTGCAAAATTTTAAGCTTTGTTACTTTATAAAACATGCAAGGAAAGCCATTTTGACATGGATTTTGGTCCCTCAAAGTTAAAATATCCAATGCTTGGCATGAGCTATTGGAAATGTCAGTGGAACTCTAGTGTATTGTTTACATGGAATACACTGTGTTTAATACGTGGATGCTTGGAGATACAAGATTTATTTCTCATGTCGAACATGATATCTCATGTTCAACACTTAAAAAATCTAGTATTTCCACATACCCATACATTAGTCTTAATATAATACAACAAGATTTTAATACTCAACTGTTTGCACTTATAGAAACTACAATAGACCTCACATAACTGAAGAAAAACTGCAAGATGTTTGCAGACAGTTCTGTTGTGGTATAACATCAGCAATTAAAAGCCCATCAGCTTTCTCCCTATATGTTAACTGTGACCTGGACATTTGGAGATATGTGACATTTGGGAAAGGAGTTCCATCTGAGCATCAGGGTCATTTTCTTTTTGAGAAAAATTATTTCAAGAGATTGAAATATTTGCCTGAGAACTGGTGGTACCAGTTGAACAATGATGGCCAGGGAACAGCAGTAAAGTTTCCCATTAAAATAAAGCCTATTTTATCATGGTCGTCATCATGTAGCATGAAAAAAGATGGGAAATTGGTTAAAGCACTATGGTTTTCTCTGGAGTTATGTATAACAATAGTTAGGAGGGCCTGCAATATTAGCAACATTTAAAAAAAACATAGCTGTTGTATATTTATAATAATGGTTTCAATAGCAAATACACAGGTTTTTATTATGTTAAAACTGAAATACAGTTTCATGAATATCGAAGCATCAGTTAACATATCCTGATGTTCAAGTTACAATAATTAGTGCGGTATAACAAACCCAAGTTCTGAAAATTATTCAGTATTTTCCTTTTCAGTTGAAAGGTTGTCTAATAATATAGCTCTTGCAGCTTCTTTCTAAGGTTGAAAGATGTGGTTAAAGGAACAACGAAGGTCGCCAAAGGAGCCTGGGTGCGGGGGTTTGAACCATATTAGACGAAATTGTCCCAAACCACCCAAGGAAGAGGAAGGATTGGATGTTCAGGGAAACGGGAAGTAGCTGGTCCTATGGGGCGAGTGCCAGCTCGACCATACGCCCCAACCAAGATTTCGAAAACAGGAATTATGCAAGGAATAGCGGACAGTGGAGGGCGGTAGTGGTTAGAGTCTTGAATATATCGGATGATGAACAAATAATCCGTGAAGGAACAGACATAGCTAGTTGTAAAATCATCGACAGTGTTACCATGTTTGAAAAAACCGAGTCCACGGGTCATGAAGTTAGTAATGAGTTACCTGATGTGGTAAAGAATCTTTATGAACGTAGTTCTGAAGGTTTAAATGGCCCGCAAAAGAACCATTTGTACACACTGTTGCTGGAGTTTAAGGATGTGTTTTCAAAATGTTCGGGTGACATAGGGAGAACGTCTTTAACTTCACACAAGATTGACACTGGTGACCAAAAACCGATCGAGCAACAACCACGGCTCGTCTGCCATGGGAAGACGTTCGAAGAAGAAATACTTAATTTACGCGAGGTCTTTAGTCGGTTCCTAGCAGCCAACCTGAGGCTAAATGCAGATAAATGTACGCTGTTCAGGCAGAAAGTTCAGTATCTGGGACATATTGTCACCCAAGAAGGCATTTTTAACGGAACCAAGCAAAATTGAAGCTGTGACTATGTGGCCAAAACCGACGAACAAAGAGATTTAAGGGGATTTCTAGGACTTTGTTCATACTACCGAAGGTTTGTTAAATCATTTGCTGATATTGCAAGCCCATTGCATAAACTCACCGAGAAAGAAACTGTGTTTGATTGGTCGCAGGAATGCAATGACGCGTTTGAAAAACTGAAGCATCCGTTGACGACTGCCCCAGTCCTGGCTTACCCAGTAGCCTCAGGGACGTTTACCCTGGACACAGATGCCAGTGAGAGAGGGATTGGTGCCGTCCTATCCCAGGAGCAAAATAACGAAGAAAGAGTTATTGCATATTTTAGTCTAAGCCTAAACAGAAGAGAACGAAATTACTGTGTGACGCGAAAAGAGTTACTGGCAGTGGTTAAAGCAGCAGAAAAATTTCATTATTATCTTTATGGTTGCTGATTTCTTCTGCGGACTGATCATGCTTTGTTGAAGTGGCTGTCGAATTTTAAGCGTCCAGAAGGACAACTTGCTCGTTGGTTACAGAAGTTACAAGAATATAACTTTGAGGTTGTGCATCATGTGGGAAGGAATCATATTAATGCAGACGCCGTATCAAGACGACCATGTTATGAGTTAGCGTGCAAAATCTGCTCGTCCTTAGAAGATAAAGACAGTGAAAACGAAACGATGAGTGAAAAAGAACGCATGAGAGTAAATGAGGTACATAAGAGTGTAATTTCAAGAGGGGAAACCATGAACAAAGATGAACTGTTACTTTAAATTTGGACAAAGGAGGAGCTTAAAACGAAGCAGATGGAAGATCCAGAAATTAGACACGTGATGGAATGGAAGGTTGACGGAAAACCTGAGTGGGAGAATATTTCAGCTATGAGTCCAGTTGTAAAATCCTATTGGGCCCAGTGGTCATCAATTGATTTGGTGGACGGGGTCCTTTATCGACGTTGGGAAGACGCAAGTGGACGTGAAGTGAAGTATCTCTATCTGACACCAAAGGTGATCCAAGATAAGATGATGTTTTGCGAAACCTTCATGACTCTCCAACTGCAGGATACTTCGGCAAGAAAAAAATGTTAATTTGTGTTCGGCAATGTTTCTATTGGATAAACCAAAGGTGGTCAGTGGAGAATTGGTGCAGGAAATGTTTGAAGTGCGCGTCCCGTAAAGGATATCCTAGAAAACCAAAAACTCCCTTGAAGCTGTACACTGCAGGGTCGCCGATGGAAAGGATAGCGATTGACGTCTTGGGACCACTTCCAAGAACAGACTCGGGGAACCAATATACACTCATTGCTCAAGATTACTTCACTAAATGGCCGGAAGCCTTTCCTCTGCTGGACCAACAAGCGGTTACAGTCGCAGAAGTGTTAGTCAACCAGTTCTTCACTCGGTTTGGGATACCTATGGAATTACATTCCGATCAAGGAAGAAACTTTGAGTCTGAAACCTTTCGAGAAGTTTGTTGATTACTTGGAATCAGTAAAACGAGAACAACGCCTTACCATCCTCAATCAGATGGAATGGTAGAACGTTTTAACAAGACAATAGAAGATGGACTAGCAATGTTTGTGAATGCTCATCAAACAGACTGGGATATGCATATTCCCCTATTACTAATGGCATACCATAGTGCAGAACACACAGCAACAAAGATAAGCCCATCTCGGATGATGCTTGGTAGGGAGATGAAACTCCCTATTGATGTTTGGGCAGGACGACTGGAAGGTAGTGATAAGCTATCAGGAGGCCCACTGTACGCGCAGAGGTTACAGGAAAAAATGGACGAAGTGCATGTGTTTGCAAGAGATAACTTGAAAATCAGTTCTGCTGCAATGAAACGACACCACGACATGAAAACTATGGCAATGAAATATGATGTTGGCACTGGTGTGTGTCGAATTCACTTTACCTAGGATGGCAACGACATCAAAGAAGAGCGGTGGTAAAACAAAAAAAAGTGAAACCACGACTCAGTCGTTGCGTCGCAGTAAACTAACTAGGAAACAGCCGGAAAGATATACTCTTTGAAATTGTTCAACGGGGACGAAGAACTGGGGGGAGGGAAGTGTAATGCAAGAAATCAGTCGGAACAGGGAATTATTATCGTATTGTGTATGCGCTGTTTGTATATATATGTATATATATGTATATATATGTATATATATGTATATATATGTATATATATGTATATATATGTATAGATATGTATAGATATGTATATATATGTATATATATGTATATATATGTATATATATGTATATATATGTATATATATGTATATATGTGTATATATGTGTATATATGTGTATATATGTGTATATATATGTGTATATATATGTATATATATGTATATATATGTGTATATATATATGTATATATATCTGTATATATATCTGTATATATATCTGTATATATATCTGTATATATATGTATATATGTATATATATATATATATATATGTATATATATGTATATATATGTATAGATATGTATAGATATGTATAGATATGTATAGATATGTATACATATATATACATATATATACATATATATATATACATATATATACACATATATATACACATATATATACACATATATATACACATATATATACACATATATATACACATATATATACACATATATACACATATATACACATATATATACACATATATATACACATATATACACATATATACACATATATACACATATATACACATATATACACATATATACACATATATACACATATATACACATATACATATATATTCATATATATACATATATATACATATATATACATATATATACATATATATACATATATATACATATATATACATATATATACATATATATACATATATACATATATATACATATATACATATATATACATATATATACATATATATCATATATATACATATATATACATATATATACATATATATACATATATATACATATATATACATATATATACATATATATACATATATATACATATATATACATATATATACATATATATACATATATATACATATATATACATATATATACATATACATACATCTATATACATATACATACATATATATACATATATATACATATATATACATATATATACATATATATACATATATATACATATATATACATATATATATACATATATATATACATATATATATATATATATAACCAAGATAATCGTATTTCGTTAAGACTAAAAGAGTGCTCAATACTAAATTGAAAAGCAGAGCTATATTATTTAAAATCTTAAAATTACAATGATTTTTCGCTACTCAGAGTTTCACGATCTTTAACGATCGATCATCAGGCGATTATGTCCGTTTAATTCTCTTGCTTGATTTCGTGATCTTCAATTGATCTTGTCGCATGCGCGCACAATGAAATTTTCCAGCTTTGTACCGGTCATTGTGGGGACATTTCTTGAACAGCTCTGATCGCTTATTTAACAAGTTTTTATGGTTTGATTTCATAATACAAAGTTTCTCTTCAATACAAAGATTACAACGTGAGTTACCGGGAGCATAGGGTGTTGAGTGATTAAGAATTGACCAATGGATGGAAAAATCTTTTTCCTTAAACTTAAGTTGCCATATATATTTAGACAGTTCAGTTTCCTTTTCATATTGAATTAAATTAAACGATTTCTTATGGTTGCTATATCTTTCCTTAAACGAATTTGCTGTCATACCAACATATATTTTCTTTACACCGTCATCCAGAGAAGTTACAATTGCTTTGTAAACGACACTTTTCGATTGACATTTGTTGTCTAGAGGGCATTTATCCCGATTTCTACAATTACACGTTGGGGTTGTCTGAGGATCGTTTTTTTTTAATACTTTCCGATTATGCTGCGAAATTATATTCTTTACATTTGGCATACAACTATAACTGACTTTTATCGTGCTTCTGTTGAATATCTTGTGAAGAGGGTTTGTGGGAGGAAAATGTTTGTCGATAAGCTGAAGAAATCTGCCTCCAACGTTTGTCCTAACCGATTTACTATACGGGGGGTTAAACCATATAATATTTCTATGCCTCTTTTGCTTCCGCATTGCCGATACGTTGGGGTCCTCAGGGTTGTAGTGTAAATCTTCTTTATAGTGGCTTTGTTTCAAGTTTTCTACGTAAAAAGGTTTTGACTGTTCGAATGTCTCTTTGTTAGATGAGAGAGATGATATACGCATGCTTATTGACTTCGGTATTTGCTTTAGAATTGCTGGCGGGTGGTTAGATCGACTGTCTACATACTGAGTTGCGTTAAGGGGCTTTCTATACGGCTTGAAACTATCGGCTTCCAAGTCCAACGTAACATCTAAGAAATTCACAAGGTGATGACTTACTTCACATGTAATCTTCAGGCCAAACTGGTGGAATGTTTCATTTAATGCTTTCCTTGCCATGTCAGCGTTCCGAGTTGTGTTTCCTTTTACTAAAGCCAAGCCATCGTCCCGATATAAACCAACAAGATTCTTGCCAAAGATATCCGAAATCTTATTCAACATATACAGGCCAATTAATTCACATATCTCTGCCCCATCATAACTACCCATTGCCACATCAAAGAGGGATTCGCTACTTGATTTAGTCCATATTTTTTCTTCGCTAAACAGGAGGGATTTACGTGCGTGTTTAATAATATTGATTTCATCATCGCTAATGTCAACCATCGTACGTGCCCATTGAATCGTAACATCCAGAAGCTCTTCCTTGATAGATGGGTAAAAATCAACAATATCAAAGGAAAGGAATGTATACTTCGACTTTTGCTGAATGTTTTTGAACCAGTCTGTTACTGACTTCGTATTTTTCTATTGATTAACTTTCGTGATAGATCTTATTTCATGGTTAATATTATCGAGAATAACTTTACTAACTTTTCCAAGTTCACTTTTTGCAGGGTTGATAAGACGGCACTTTACATTAGCTGGGAAATTATCTTTATGATCTTTAACTGTGATAAAAGCATTACGTTTGGCCATTGTCTCAACACGATTCCCGATTTCAAGACTTTCGCAAATATTATGTAGCTCTTCATGAATATTATCTGAAATATTGTTATTGTTGACTTTATATGACTTATGTTACCAGTTTTGTCCGCAAAAAGGAAGATCTTTTCAGAATCGTTCACATGTTTCATATCCCTTTCAATTTCATCGAGAAATGGGTCATTAACTTTACGGAAAGAAATACCTGAAATTAACTTCACTAAGTCATCTTCGAAAGCTTTAAGTTCTTTAATTGGTGGACCACACTTCTTTGAAGGCAAGCCAAATTTTGCATTTTCTGCTCGAGAGTTGTCGTTGTTCAGAAAGAAATGCGTCTTCCATCTCATACGATGCACCACACTTTCAGACTTCTCAATCAAGCATCTTTGATATTGGTTTCTTGATGGTATTCCAATATTCTTCATGGAATAATTAAATCGGACTTGTTGCATTTTAAAATTTTGGATTGTTCAAAACAAATAAAAGAGTGCACAACTGATAAACAGGTGCTTAATAACCTCCCGGTAACTCACGCTGTAATCTTTGTATTGAAGAGAAACTTTGTATTATGAAATCAAACCATAAAAACTTGTTAAATAAGCGATCAGAGCTGTTCAAGAAATGTCCCCACAATGACCGGTACAAAGCTGGAAAATTTCATTGTGCGCGCGTGCGACAAGATCAATTGAAGATCACGAAATCAAGCAAGAGAATTAAACGGACATAATCGCCTGATGATCGATCGTTAAAGATCGTGAAACTCTGAGTAGCGAAAAATCATTGTAATTATATATATATATATATATTATATAATATATATATACATATAAATACATATACATATATACATATACATATACATAATACATACATATATAATATATATATATATATATATATATATCATATATATATATATAATATATATTATATATATATATATATATATATATATATATATATATATATATATATATATATATATATATATATACCTAGCATTCTTGTGGATCTTGCACCAAATGCATGCAAAGTCTGAGGTTACAGATTTCATTCTGAGCAACAGAAGAAGGAACTGGAATGGGAAAACATACTTATTACTTTTTTATGACAATAAGGATCAACTGCAGTAATGTGCAAGCTCATCAGTTCCAATTACCTTGTAGTTTCCCCCAACATATACCTCCACAGGAATATCTTTATCATCAATGATAACTTTCTTGCTTTCAGCCAATTTATTGAACTGCAAGAGGATGTTGGAGCAGGATTCTTACAATTGCAACTGTGTGATTTCCTGAAGTGCAAGAGAAATGGCAGAAAACAGTTACTAAATCAAAATTTTAGAAAAGCATTACTGCTAGATTTTTGTATATTGTGTAATATACACCCCACCCCCAAAATATGTAATAACATACCTCTAGATGACATTACATCAGATTTGTTGTTTAAAACTGAAAAAGATATAACCACAAAGTTTGTCAACCTTGACATCTTAGCACCATCTCCACACAATTTGACCTGCAACTCCAAATTTGGGTAATCTAAATCAATACTACCTTCTTTTGCCTAGAAATAATTTAATATTAACATATAAGATTGTAAAATTTCATGCTCAAAAGCAATTCGTTATGTGATCATTATCTTCAGTATTTATGTTATTTGTTGTATGTGTCTACAAAATATATTTGCAAAACATACCATCTTTCGAATAACTGATTTCAATTCAGTCGTGAAATCCAGCTGTGCTCCTTCTACTGGACCAGGTGTTGGACTAATTTTGCATTCACCATTCAGTTCTTCCTTGCACTGCTTGATCAGGTATGACTTTGGTAAACTATCACTGTCATCAGTTGTCGTCAACTCATGGTAAGCAGCATCGGCGATACAAAATTTATCCAAAATAAACAATACACTTTTAACTTTCTGTTTCCCTTCATCACTTAAATCTTTGTAAGAAGTTTTATCTTTATCTCAATAGGACAACTTGTGTTTTGCTTTCTGACCATCAGTGAAAATAACAGTTTCCAAGTCTAGACCAAAGGTTTTAGAAAACCACAATGCCTTCTCAACATTGGATTTTAACTCGACTAACTTCCTTTGCTGGTGGCGATCGCATACATCTAAAAGTTTTTTTCCCGTTGTTTTGAAATGACAATCTCTGACCAAGCCCCTCAACATATGTTTCCAATTTGTGGTTTTTCATTTTAAGTTCATGATTCTCAGCATTAGCCATTCTTTCAGCATCCTTACACTCAGTCATATCTTTAAACAAATTGTCATACCGTTCCTGAAGATCATTATTCTTTGCTTTTTGATTGTTACATTCAATATCCAACTCTGACAACGTTTCCAAATCCTTAAGCTGGAGTGCCATTCTGGAATTCTTCAGGCAAAGCTTTCTGTAGGCCGTGACATTCTTACCAATGAACTTTGAGCTAATCTCCCCACATAATCTTTCTAGCCGCCCTTCAACTCTCTGGCAATTGCTTTTCACCTTAAAGCCAGTTAGCTTAAAGAGAAATGCATTTAAAATATCCAAGAAAGTGCATGGGATTTCTTCTCATGATGCTTTGTTTCGTACAACATGCCATTCTCGCAAGCAATCATATGGCAAATGGACTGTTAGAACAATGTCCTTATCTGTTGTAGCTTCCTTTGATGTATATTGTGAACAGTGGCATGTGTCTATGTGAACACAATCCTTATATTTTTCAAAAATGTTGAGTAGAATAAGCTCAGCCATTTTGAATGCTTCCCGCCTGTTCATGAAAAATACCTTAGCGATACAGGCCAATAAAACTGCAGGCTCGTGTGGTATCTTAGCAACGAAACTAGAAACGAAAACAATGCTCTTCGACGATCATTTTAGTACCAAACATGGTTTATAACGACCAATATTTTTAGTTTAAAGACAAACTGAATCTGTGCATTTGACATAGAAACAAGAAGATGGCCGAGTTGTTTTCACATGGCAATTTATGGATGTTTAATTTGAAAATGCAGAACTTTTGTTGCCCGTATCATGGTCGAAGATGGTGGAAATCATGGGACTAATTCCCGAGAAGGTCAAACGATTTCGGGAACTATTCTCAACGGAAAATTGAGTATTTGAAATTGAGTTATCAACGCATTCTCATACATTTCTAGTGTAATACAAGGTAAATTATTTGGGTATTTATCTGGAAAATGCAGAGCGACCATACAAATTGTTGATATTGTTTATTGATTATTGCGCTTCGGCTTACAATCGCATGCCTATCGCATTTCGAGCTTGTTGAAGGTAGTCTTTTCTATGATTTTATTTTATAAATACATAATTTCTCTATGAATATTCATAAGGTCCCAGGCCGCCATTTTGATGAAAATCAGAGGCATGCGCAGTTCGAGGGTGTCCGCTATTTCTGGCCATGGAACTAAAAAAGGAGAGGACGAAAATACTTATAAGCCAGTGGTGCAAAAAGCCCAAACATAATGTTCACAAAACGTTTCACAGAGAAAAAGGCAGACAAACAAAACAGTTAAGTGCAAGGATCCGGATGGCTATTGCCTCTAAGACAAGAGCTTTTGTGTTTTATTTGACCAAAATGAAAGGCCTTTCCATCAGATAAGTAGCAAAAGTATGCAACGTTTCAAGAGCAACCGTATGGAGGATTAGCAAAATGGGTATGAACAACTAGAAATGTGATAAAACACCAAAAGAAACCAGGGGAAGACCACGGAAATTAAATGCATGCCGGGAAAGAAAACTTTGGTGCTCGATTCAAACATTAAGACAGCGAGAGGGGAACTTCACAATCAAGAGACTCATGGAAAACTCTTGCACTTCCTGAAATCATGTCTCGGAGAAAATGATTTCTCGATTTCAGAATAGAGAGGGTTATTACTACTTACAATATTTGGACAAAATATTTGGACAAAAACCATCACATTTTATCTAGATGGCACAGGGTTTACCTATAATAGAAATCCTTTGGATCAACCTTTGTGTCTTAGAACAAGAGTATGGGGAGAAAAGAGTGAAGGACTAATGCAAGGATGCACCACAAAAGGGAGCATAACAGGCACTGAGGGAAGAGTAGTGAAACTTATGGTAGCTATCAGTTTGGCCAAAGGTGTGATCATATGCGAAAATTATGAGAAAATGAATGGCAGTTATTTTGCGATGTTTATTCACGAGAACTTCAAACAATGTTTTCAATGGCATATAAAGGGCCAAGACAACTGTGGATACAGGACGGACACCAAAGTCAAAATTCAATGATAACTAGCGCAGCCATGCAACATGCGAACTGTGAACTTCTAAAAATCCCTCCAAGAAGTTCTGATCTCAACCCAATTGAAAACATTTTTAAACTAGTTTCAGATAGGTTGTTGCTTGAACAAACAATGAAATGCAAAGTCACAAAGGAAACCCTCGAGAAATTCCAACTTAGATTGATATCTACAGTTCAATCTATTCGCGTAGACATAAAAAACAATACAATTGCCTCAATGCCGAATCGCTTGGCAGAAATTAAGAAAAAAGGACAATATTTGAAATATTAGATTCTAGAACTTGAGCTTACAAATACTCTTGTGACTTAAATCATTAATATTTACAAAAAGCCGATATTACTGCATATGATTATTATATACAATGTCCATGCATTGTAAGGACCAGAACAATGTAACATTATACGCACAAGAGAATATAGACCAAATGTCCTCTATATATGTTTAAACCGTGGTAAATATAACGTAGGAGTGACAACATCGAATAATGTACATATATCATATGTTTGTAGAATGATTGACAGTGTATTATTGCCTATTCTTGGCAATAAAAAGCTACATTGATTTATAATTTGGAATGTCATTTAACCCTATGTACAGCACATTATGACATTTGACTTCAAAAAATTATTTTAGGGCAATATTTTATTAAAAATAAAAGAAATATCCCAACTTTGTGGGAAAATTTTCAAAATACATTTTTGTGTACAATTTGCATTTAGTTGCCATATGGCAACTATGCTGTACAATGGTTTCATCAAAACCTAATTACAAGGGATATAAATCTTGTGAACCTGTTTAAATTAATGTTAATAGGTGATAACTATCTGTTACTTCCATAATACTGTTTTTTATTAAGTACATGCAAAAATTATTGCTCTTTACTTGGTGTGAAAAATTGTAAAGCAGTTTTTGTTTGATGAGAGGCATAAACACAGTCCGCACTTTTGGCAATAGACCCGGCTGTATCCAACCTTGCACAACCTGCACTTATTTTTGTTCTTACGAAATTCAGGCCAGTGGCAATACCCATCAAATCTTCAGTTTTCATCAGGAAGTCTAGTCTTGCAGGTTCTTCCTCTTTTTGGAGTTGAATCATTGCTTTCCTCCGCGGCACGCTTTCTTGGTCTGCCAGCTGATCTTCCCGCAGAAGGGGTATTCTTGCCAGCTTTTTGACTAGGGCATCTGACAATTTGCTAATAAAGACTAACAAGCTCATTTGCTTTTTGTCAGGAATATTTAGCTGCATACAGTGCCTTCTATAAAGCAACCATGCATTTACCTTAGGAATGTCAACAGCATGAAATATCAGAACTAAATACCATCTCTTTGTCTTGATTTTGCACCGATACAGTGCGATTAGCATATCTATTAAGTCCACGCCTCCCATACTCTTGTTGTACTCTGAAACTTCTTTCGGACACTGTACTTGCACATGGGTTTTGGAAGTAGAATCCCATCTTTTGACTTTGTTTTCTTCTAAGCCAGCATCAAGACATGTTGAAACAAGCTGCACACATTTGTTGTTGAGCCAACGAACGACTACAATCCCAGTGTTTTTTTCTGTTTTAGATGAAACGCTACCTCTGCCATCTTTTTTTAGCTCTTTCTCAGACTTCAGGTTGCATCCAGCCAGCCTGTTGGATCGAATAGTTGCACATGTTAGGATTCCAATCCTCCTCAGTTCAACACATAAATCCAAAGTCGAGAACCAATTTTCAAAGAAGATCTAAGATCAATAAAGATAATCATTCAAACAATGATGCAATTCAACTGATTTAGTAAGAAATGTATTCAAACAATTTGAATTAGCTCCCTCAGTTTGCTATTCCATAAGTAACAATAATTACCTTGTAGTTGCAATTCTTTGGAACAATTTCATCACAACTTGCTTTGCAGAGCAATGGTCTGAGCCAGTGGTTCGAGCTCCCACATAGAAAAAGAAGTCGTAAATCAATCCACTCTTTCCAGCCCTGACAAAGTTCCTGAAACCCCATTTGTGAGGTTTCTTTGGGTTATTTTGCCTTATCCCGCTATACTTAGTTTTCGCAGGAACAATTTGTTCATCCAAGTGTTCTTCTGAAGTGCTATCATTCTCTTCATGTTCTCCTTTATCATCTGAAGTGCCTTCATCTTCTTCTCCTATAAATAGGAATAGCAAAAGGAATATCTATTATAATTGTTATAAGAATAATAACTAACTGATAGAAATAATAATCAATAACAAATACTGACAATAAAACCTACCATCAGACTCAGCAGATGTCAGAGCTTCAATTTCATCTTCAGTGTCAGTTTCTTCACTATCTAGATCAGACAACTCAGAATCATCACCACCCGCTTTTAAAACAAATTGTCGTAATACATGCTGCATATCATATTTTGTTTTAATCCTTTTTTCCATTCTTGTTCTGTCTCAAACCCCTGAAATGTTGAAATAATCAAACTCATTGCTATCCCTACACAGAATGTATAAGAATATGAGATGACATAGCTGAATTTTTTACTTCAAAAACAATAAATTACTTAAATAAATGTGTATTGGAAAAGACTATACTTCTATAGTAACATTACTAATAATGGGTCGTAGAATAGCTGACAGAAAATTAGTTTTATTGAAGTAACAAATAGATAAACAACACTTAGTCCCTCAGATAAATTATGACCCTTATCTGGCATAGTTGCCAAATGCCAACTAAATATTAAGTGTGCTTGCAAGTGCCTGCAAATGTCTTAAATAATAATAACACTTTTTCATAACAAACTACTAGTTTGAAATGATATATTATTAATTTTCTGCCTTAACATAGCAGATACTTCCTTCTGAAATTATGTTGTGTAAAACGGGCTAATTAAAGCAGCTCAAACATACCTTTTCCGTGCAATATAACTCAGAAAATCCGCCACGAACTAGTCGCCATTGTTCACGAGTTATTTCATTGAGTTGAATACTTCATGTTAAACTACAAAATGGGGCTATTAGGCCCAGCCTCCGAAGATTAGAAAGAGCGCAATGTTTGGTTGTCAAATGGCAACCTTGCTGTACAAAGGGTTAAAAATTAATTAACGAGACACCAAGACGGTTCACCATTTAAAAATTTCCAAAATGAGACAGCTCAAATGCACCAGAGCAACATTAATAGTGCAACATATCAAGTATTCACTATCATACACCGGTTTATTTCCTTTTGCATAAAAAAAAGTACGAAATGAGGTTGATTGAGCTACTATACAACAGTGACCCGTTGTTCTGAAAGTAGAATGACATCATCAGTTTACAACAAGTCATGATGGTCCATTCTAAAAGTTCTTTTAAAATGCACCAGATAATTAGAAAGCCTACACAACATAATAGTGGTTTATTACAAAAAGAAACGCAAGTTAAAGATTGAAAAAAAAGCATGAAAATTTTATTAAAAAAATGGTGACCCGTTCGCAGCACACTGCATGCACACGCTATAGTAATTTAATACTCTAACTAGAGGGCATTTAGAGACTGCATACCTCCGCCCGTGTTACTGAGCCATAATACACATTCTAATTATGCACCTCATTACGCATTCAGTGAGTTTTTCCTAATTGACTGGGAAAAGTAAGAGAAACTTTGTTCATTTCTCGTTCAATTTTTAACTGAATTCAACCAAATTTTAATCACTTCTTTCTTTGTCGATGGGAAATGCATTCCTAAAATTTTCTACGAATCTATTCAGTATTTTTTGAGTTATCGTTCTCACAGACAAACACACACACATACGCACAAACATATGCACACACATACAAACCCAGATGATTACATAACCTGGTGGAGGTAATTACATGTTATGCTAAAAGAAATATAATCACACAAATCTATCCTGCAATAGTCTAAAATTATTAGAGCATAGTCTTGAGGAAGGAGTTGGTGTTGGATCTGCATACGGTAAGGTGCATGTTTACATCTAGCCTCGTTATCCTATTAAAAGTAGCGGCAGGGGTCATCCTAAGGCCTCCCATTTTCCAAAATGGGCAATTCTAATTGAAGAATTGGTAGTTCTAAATCCTAAAATGGGCTGTTCTAAAAATTAAGTTTTGGAGAGAGAATATTGAATTTCCAAACATGAAAGGGTCTAAAAAAACGTGATATTTATTACACTGATTATCTACAAAACAAATAAACAATATTAATTAAAGTCTCTCAGTTTCAAGTAATCCTGTTCCAAAGTTCAAAATCTACGAATTTTGACTTTGATTTTATCCTCTTCTTCGTTATCTTCTCCATGTTCCTCCTCTTCATCATTTGCACTGTTCGCCTCTTTAAATATACCTTTAAACCACCTTTGTTCTTTTGCTTTTTCTGTTTGCTTGCATCTTCTCTGCTTTCTTGCCAACCACTTTGCAACAATTGGTCTTGGGTCAAATTCATCTAGTGAAGGCATGTTGTTATAAACATATAGGTACAGATTCTCTGTGCCTAAATTCAGAGAGCTTCGTTGTGCAGTTTTCAATAAATTGCAGGCACTTATCAATCTTTCGACGTCACAGGAATGTGGTTTAGCAGCAAGAATTCTCGCCATAGCGATCTTAATATTGTTGAATTGACCTAGATTGAAATTGAAACTTTTGTAAATAGTTTTAAATAAGAAATACTAGATAACCTAACCTACAGCACAATCTTTAAAACACATATTTACCTGAAATGGCTGGAAATTTCTTAAAAAGACCAGAGAGAGAAAGATTCCTCAGATTTTTAATTTGAGATGAGCTAACAAGGTCATTGAACTCTAAAGCAAGCTCTGTAAGATCTAAATCTGAGCACAACAATGAATGAACTTTTGTGATGTCACAACTTTTATCTAGCTGAACAAATGGTTTCAGTACGTCCAATAGGACCTTATCGACTTCAAATCGTTGAGAGAGGTACTCTACAAGACTCAGAACAACTTCATTTTTTATAGCCTGAACATCCCTTTGTACTGTCACAAACAGATTGCGAGTTCCTCTACAGGATCTTTCAGTCAGTGTGACATTTTTCAGAGAAACAACACCGTTCTCATCTTCCTTGGTAGCTGAAGAAAGTGCAGACGACCAACCTCCTTCAAGGGGACCATCAAGCAGCTTTTTAAGATTCCTAATGCAACTGCTAGTTTGCTCATCCATTGTGATAATAGTACAACTGTCACTCTGAAGCTGTTTCTGGTAGTATTTAAACACTAGTAGTACATCACATAGAAATGCAGCAAGTTCAAGATGTGCTTTACTTGTTAACAATTTTAGATAACCTTGTCCTTCCTGTTCTTGACTGCCTTGTAGATAAAGTACCACAGCATTCCAGAATGTGAGATGAGCATCAAGTAGATTGAATATAAATTCACAAAAGCGAACTTCAAAGTAATTTGGGTACTTTTTGACGTGAAGCTTTTTTGCCGATGCCTTTTGCTCAAGCTCTCGTCTTCTGACTGTGGATACTCTGAAGTATGTTGCAATACCAGTGAGATCCATAATCAGCCTGTTTACCTCAGCTATTGAGCTTGTTACGGATTTCCAAGCAAGCTGAGATCGATGAACTGCACACCATATTTTTAAAAGGGGTATACGATTATCATGCCCAACCTCCTTCTCAATTGCATCATCAATCAGTTTCCATAAACCGTTTCTCTCCCCAGAATTCAAGCTTGTGCCATCTGTTACAATTGATGATACAGATTTGAAGATATTCGGAAATTCCAACTCATTTTCTATATTTGCAGTGTTTCCCATCTCATCATCTTTATGCTTATGACAAGGTAATGAAAGCCTAATTGTGTCAGAGCAAGCTGCCGAAACTGCTTTCAAAACACCAGTTGCCCCTCTTTTAGACGGCTCTTTACACCCCAAAAAAATCAAACGCTCTTCACCTGATTCAGTTATTATCTTTACAAGGTTGTAGATCTTATCTATTGCAGTTCTATCAACACTTCCATCGCATCTAAGTGACAGATTAAGGGCATTTTCAAGCACATTTAAAAGTACTGGCTTGTAACTTTCAACTATGAGTTCAAGTATCTCCATGTATTCCCTGTGTAAGAGATATTGTAAGTCCATATTAAATTGACTTGTTTTATCCATTGAAAATTGCTGTGCCATCTCGCTTATAGCCACTCGTCCAGGAAAGCTGTATTGAGACATGGTGAGTTTCTTGGCATCCCCATATATCATGATTGCCAACTTGCCTATCCTGAGCCCAAGTTCTTTGTTAGCATTTGAGATGCACACTTCCATCTGAGTAGGCTTCTCAGTACTCTGGAGAGACGTTCTTCTATCTGCAGAGACGGCCTGCTTAAGATAAGACTGAGCGCAATGATTCGTAACAGTATCGCATCTAAATCTAGTTCCTTGTTGTTGTGCAATAGCGGCAAAATTCCATTACGAACATATAACTTAACAACATCTTGATGCTTTGCGCAAACATCACAAGAGACAAACTGTCGTATAGCCCCTGAAGTATCTTTTCTCTTAAATTTTGAGAATTTACTGTCTTGCACAGAATCAACAGATTTTCGTAAACTGGATTCACACTCGCTTGACATAGATTGAGTTTGGTTGACATCTTCAGTTTCTTTGTAATTTTCCGTATCGGTAAAACTTGAAGTTGAATTAGATGAAACTGTCTGCGAATTTATAATATCCGATTCATTACAACTTGATGATGATTCATCCTGTGTTTCCTTTTCTCTTCCCTCAAGCCAGGCATCAAGAAAGGTCTTTTTCTTTTTGGGCGAACTCATTAATATTTATGTTAAGCAATAAACATTTTAATTGGCCAAAAATATTCCTTTCTTTTAGACTATTCTACTCAAAATATTCTATAGCTAGCTTGTTTGTTTCTATTACGAAATACTTCATGTAACTTTTGCCAAACAAATTCCTCATTCTGAGACCTTAGTTTATTGACCTATATTTGTCATCGCAGTCTTTATTTTTGTCTTTTTCATGGATTTTGAAATAGATAGTTTTCTAGAAAGAAATAGGAAATATCCATGAAGGGCTAGGTGACTTTACTAACTTCCCAGCTTAATTTTGATTTCGCAAAATGTGCCATTAAAATTTTTTTTGGAAACCAGATTTTCTCCCAAAAAGGGTTCTCAGAATGCTTAAAATGCCATCTAAAAGATCTCAAATTTCAAATATTTTCGGCGGAATGGTAAATTACACACGCCCAGTGGGCTTGTCCCTACAACACATGTTGGATTTTGAGGCAGCGATGAAATGGGCAGTTCTAAATTTTTCTTAGGATGACCCCTGAGTAGCGGATGGTAGGCGAATACCGTTCCATCTTTCCCTTGTACCTGTTGGATGCTCATCCAATCGGTGTCTTGCTGCCTCAATGTTGTCTTCTGATCATCCAGTGCGACGTCTGCCTGAATTTTGCTTGTTTCGATTCAAGGTGTTGGGAAAACTTTCTCACATTCGCCCAAATTGTTTTAGGTGCAGGCGGCTGCTGCTCAGAGAACCGTTACCTGAATGTCTCACAAGTTCTTTGCAAACTGCTGGTTTCGAAAAAAGTTTTGATGACGAAAGTTCGTTGTTCTATTGTAAGTTGGACCATGTTTACATTTATTCTATGAGTGAGATGTATTCCTACTTAATATGAATATGCTGGTAGTTTATTCAGAAGCGAAATTCTTCAATTAAGTCCCAACGGGAGTTAATTTTCAATGGTTTTAGTCCCAACTCTCAGAGGTGAAAATATGCGATTTTGACTAACATTTTTTATCAGCCTCCTATTTGCTCATTTTTTCACCATTTGGTATTAAAAATATGTCATTCGATAGTTAAAAGCCTAGCCTTTCTTAATGTGAAAAAAATTTGTTAATAGTCATAACTACTCCTTAGTAGTTCACGTACAATAGCACGCAAATGCTGGATTACCTTTTTTTTATACACCCTGTGTAATCTCCCTCCTCAGTGTATCAAGATTCCGACTCAACACCATCAGAAATATGCTGAAAAGTCGCCATTTTGACCATGCGAATTTTTGCAAAAGCGAAAACTACCTGCCTTCTACCTGCCACATATTAAATTGGCGACGGCTCCTGAATGTCAAAAACAACTATCGCCTGGGAAATTTTTTTAGTGAGATGGTCACGTATCACATCAAACTGCTGAAATGCGAAACTGATACAAACTTACAAACTATGTACTTACCATTTATGTCAGGGTCATCAGTTTGATACACCCGAATCAGTTTCAAGATCAGATATTATATTGTCTTTGAGCAAGTACGACACACAACATAGATTGCAAACAGCAAAACAATTATAAGTTGATCAAAGCTAAAGCCAACTACCTTGTGTGACATCAAGAATTGGACTAGCCTCGGACCACAACGGACAAGGTTCTTTGGAAGCCAAGTTTAAACTGCCATAAGTATGGAACGTTTTGAATAAATTTGAGAAATTTTTCACCTATTCACTAGAAATCATACCTAGTTTTAATATTGCCAATAAAAATTTTGCTAGCAGGGGCACTTTAATGTTCTAAGTAGTAAGTTCCTATGGCTGTGTTTAAAAAACAACTAGATTAAAGTGTGTAAATGGTGTGTTAATATGAAACTAATTTATACTCTATAATATTGTGTATATATATTATATACCTGTTCAGTCTTCTTGTTGTTGAGTGAATTATTGTCGTTTGTATCTGCTTGGATCTACTTTTGCAAAAATCAGCTAGCTTGCATATAATAGGTACCTGCTCTATTTGTTTGTCATATGGAAATAGTCACAATGTGCAACTCTCTTTGCATGTAGGTATGCCAACTACCAAAATGTCATTTATTGAGCAATTTATCCTTAAAGCACTCAAAACCGTCACTTTTGTTCATGAAATTTAGGAATGTCAAACTGTTTACCTGTTTTGACAACTCGAAAGGAGAAAAGTCAAAACAAACAAACTCCACCATAATTGCCTGTGGATTCTGGCAAAATGCTTTAAATTTTACTATGCTTTCATGCATCATGGCATTCATCAATTTTGCTTTTTTGACAAATCATTCTTCATCAATACAACTAAAACAGCTTGGGTGAAATCCTTTTACCACCGTGCTTTTAAAATTTGTAGTTCGGAAAAGCTTTGGTTGTTATGCATGTTGTATACGAAAAGCTCACTGTTGTTGTCCATAGATTAAACCTGACAATATTGTCCGACAATATTGTCGGGAAGAAGGAAAACTAAATATCTCGGCAAGTATTTGGGCTAAAGACCCCAAAATACCACTAAACGATAGAGCTTGAAAAGACGATTAAATAGTATATTTAAACCAGCATATAGTGATAAGCTGCATTTGTATTATAAGTCAAAACATGAGTCAAAATAATAGGTTGCTCAAATTACTCACCCATAGCAACCATATACTTTAGAAATTCCGTGTTTTCTCACATTTTTTGTTATCTGTTGTCTTTAAAATGTCTGAATTTTACATATTCTCATTTTGTTACAATTCAGTTTTTCGGCTTTTTTTTCCCGAATTTGTATTATTATGAAATAGTATTGCCGGTGATGTGATAATTGTAGATTATGCAAGTCTGTTTTAACAGATGCAGTATAATATTACTTATATAAGAGATAGGAGAAGAGATTTAACAATGCATTGTTTTTATTTATTCACTCCTTCTAACTTAAAATACAGTGAATTCAAAGAATAACAAACAACTATAATAACACAACATCCTCACATACATCAAGACATCACCACTGGCCCGCGCCCCCTCCTTGTCTTTTTTGAGAACGACTTTAAAAAGAGAAACAATGCAAGAGAGGGAAAAAAAGGTGGTGGGAATGCATTGTTAAATCTCGTCTCCTATCTCTTATATAATTAATACTAGTAGTAATCAAAGATTAAGCAAATGCGTTCGATTTTTATTACCAAATTAAGTTTGTACCGTAAATTTTCTATTGTCTCTTTCTTGCTAACAGCCTTAGCACGAAATATATAACTGTACCGCATAATTATGGCAAGGACAATGAATGTAGGAATAAACGAGACAACTACAAGGCTCGGTTGAAGTGTCTTTAGTGTCAATAACAAAACATTTGAAAAAAGATTACGACTACAGAATGACTGTGGAACAAAATGTGAACAACTTGTTCAAAGTTAATTACATAAACACATAGCTAATAATTCATTAAAGTTCATGAATATTTTATGCTATTTGGTAATATTAAAAGCAAAGTTCTTTTCTGTACTGTTTGGTAATATTAAGCGTTTTGGTAAAAAGAACGTAAACATAATTATTGCTTTATAACATTAATAACAGAGTAAAGTTTTTTTAATTGATGGCGATGAATGTCACTCGTCCGTGCGTATGCCATAGAACTACATATTTAATCTTAAATATCACTGATTTGATAATTGTTATCAAATGTGAAGTTGAATACTTTGATAATAATGCGATAAGTATATCATAAATATGAACGGTTCAAATATGTTACTAAGCGAATTAAGGAGAAAAAGTTCAATAACAATCTCGCAAGTCATGACACTCCGTACAAAGTCAAAGAGAAATAATCCCCGAGCCGGTGCGAGGGTACTAATTCTGCCCGGAGATTATGAATTACACCCGGAACTCGGGAGAACATAGCGAATTCCGAAGTTGTACAAAATGTCCTGCAGCTTGGACGTTCAATGGTCATAGTACTTGCAAGCATGCGTAAAATTCGAACGAATAAAGGTTGGTAATCAGCAAGTGATGCGGTTGGTAGATGGACGTTTGCAGAAAGCGATGTCAAAATATCTTGAAGAATGTTGTGGGGCATTGTTAGGGATGTTTTGCTGTGGTCATTTGTGTTTTGAACCAAAAGGCGTAAAACCCAGTTGACGCGGCATGACGATGTTGTTTGTGTTAAATGACAGGAACGGCAAAGTGCTAAAACTCCGCCAGGCTTAACTTCGACATTCCTTTGGCATGCAAGACATGCAAGGCTTCTTGTTGACTTCTGGACACCTATAATACGACCATTTATCACTCTAGACGTGGAAGATTCTATCAAGTCGCTGTCAACCATAGCCAGAGTCTCCTGGAAAGGGTCACACAGTGTATGTACGAAGGTCTCTTTCATTGGTGTGTTTAGATACCTATACATTCTGTGTCCTTTTACTCTTATGTTTTTCAAGACATAAGTTTTGTTCGACTGCAAACAGTTGACATAGTCTTCCCAAAGGGTGAGTTTGGCTGACGATGTTGGATCCCTTATCACTACTTCCTGCTTCAACAATTTACCTTTCACTTCGAAATGAATATGTTTGATGCCGCCAATATGGAAGACTTCTGCTTTCACTGTTATTAATTGCTCTTTCGCAAGTTTGGAAAGGGAAGATAGTGGCATGACAGCGTCAACACCTTGGGATAAGCAGGTGGAAATTTCGAAATCAAGCTTGTCAAGCGGTGTGATTCTGGAAAACTTCTTAAGGGTGACATCGTCACTTTGCTGGGGGTTCGTAACCTTGATGTTTTCAATCTTCACAGGAGATTTGGTTTGCGCAATTGTATGCACTTCGGATCTTCTCTCCAGGGAGAAGTATACCGCTCTTCTTGGTTTGTCTTTGCACTGAACTATGAAATTGAAGTAACGTTTATCGTTGTTTAAAGCTTTTTTTACTGGCGAGACATTATGTATGTAACATTCTACATTGTCATCGCCTACTGGTGCATTCACCGGTGCGATTTGCTCCACATCCCAGTCTGTGTTGTCATCTGCAACTGGTGTCGTCACCGTAGCGGTTTGTTGTACGTCCCAGTCTTCTTGGCAGTTTGAGAGATCCATCTGACTAAAAAAAACAAAAATGATAAATCATATGAAAAAAATACACACACTAATAAAGAACCACATGGCCTATGCATGCATGCACACAATAACTTACCTAAGACGATATTAGTTTCAAGCAGTACATTAATGCTAAATTATAATATTTCTGGGATGTCAGTATTTACAATCTCCATATCTTATTAAACAAGTAAAAATACTTTGATTCAATTAGTCTACATTATTTTAGTAAATTATTAATGATGGTCAATGTTATTATTTGTGAGATATGTATTGCGGGTTATCATTGCTATTTGGTGAAGTCTTTTTTCTTCATTGAGCCGATACTGTAAGGATTTGGATAATTTCAATTGGGTTAACCTATCATAGGTCATTGGTTCTATGATGCATGATTCCAGTGTTCTCACTCTGCTAAGTGCCACATAGGAGACTCCTGGAGTTCTTTCCGATTTTCCAACATTAATCCATGTTTTAGGTAATGTAAGTCCCTGGCTTTTGTGAATTGTCATTGCCCATGCTAGTCTAAGGGGGAGCTGTTGTCGTTCATGCAAGCCATTCCATGATTGTGTTGAAAGAGTGATCGGGAATATAGGTACACAAGATGAAATACTGGGAGTAAAAGATGGACCTCTGTAATTGTCAAATTTGATAACAACTGCAATTGGCAAATCAGGGGGCTGTTGATCATTTTGATATATAAAATGAAGAACAGTTCCAGTTGCTCCATTACAAAGGCCTACTGATGGCCATAGGTTCATTGTGAGCATGATTTTAGCACCTTTTGCTAAAAATATCAAAGGTTGAAGTCCAGAAAATTCTTCAGGACTCATCTTTTTCACTGCGGCCGATGAATGTCTTGCTATAATTTGGGCTACTGGTTGTTGCAGTTTAATAAGTTGTTCATGATTATAACTAGAAATACATGAATGCAGAAACCCCTCGCCTCGGTTTAACAAAATTAGTTATTAATTAAGCATAGGGATGGTAACATGATTGTTAGAAAAATTACGTATGTGAGAAAAAGAAATTGAGAAAAGTGTGGAAATATTTTTCTGCACGTGGAAGCACTGTAGTCATAGCAACTCGCAACGGCCGTATATTTTTAAAGAATCAAAATTTTTCCTCATATTTTTGTGAAAAAATGGCAAAAATACGACAAGATACTTACCTTTTTCTGGAAGTTAAGTTACTCATCTATAGTCAGTGTTATGGTAAATTATTTTAATTATTAATTACCATGAAATATAACATCAGACGTCTCATACAACTTCTGAAGTTTTATGTTACGCCTCGACTGGTTTTTGCACGGGAATGTTTTGATTTTCTTTTCTTTTTGTCATTATGAAAACGGAGTTTATAAATGAAATTATAATGTCGTTTATCACATAACACATTCAGATTTATAGTGAAATACATTTGAGAATATTAAAGTTGTGTTTACCACAAAAGAATTACTTTTTAAAGCTGTGGATGAAATATTATCAAGTGTAAAATCTTCCGACTTTATTATACACGGTGAATTCGGTCAAAAATTTGGTCTTGTTATTTGTTAAACCGTGAAAAGTGCTGACCACATTCGAGTTTCCCTCTAATTTAATTAAAAATACATATATTCTTTATTTTATGAAAATATAAAATTTATAAATTTCATCAAAATTTTGCAAAATGACAGTTATTTTTTGACGTTTGAAAATACAAATTTTTGTCTCGACCAATCAAGAGCTTAGTGGTTCACTCTGGCGCATGCGCATAACGTAGAAGACCGTCCATGGCGTGAGGTCCATTGCATAATGGCGGACAACTTTGATTTCGCATTTGCACATCGTGGGTGTAAATATCCGAGCGGAATTAGTACCCTCGCACGGTGCTCCGCACCGGCTCGGGGATTAGCAACCTCCTCATTGTTAAAATACAATCTAGTTGCATCACTAAATTCTGTCAAATTTTCAATATTTGTAGGTTGTCGAGTCAACAGCAGCTTCCAGTCGTGTATTGTTGATTCCCCTTTTCTTAGTCTAAAAAGTAACTCTCTAAATTGGATCTGTTGTGGATCGTTACCTTGGACATGTTGGTTAACATTGAGTTTGACTACTTTATCAAACATATTGTATGCTAGATACCCCTGTTCACCAATAGTGTTAGTTGGTAGAGTATGATATAAAGGTTTGTCTGCTACAGGGGAGAGCTGACCAGGATCGCCACATAAAATAACAGACTTGTTCTCAAAAAGCTTGTCATAGAAACCAGAAGCTTGTCTTAAGCGTTTGTGTATCCAGCCAAGGCTGATTTGACCAAGCATAGAGTACTCATCAATTATAATATAATGAATTCCTTTCAGAGATTCTTGTAGTCGTATCAAACTCCGGCCCGTAAGATCTTTGTTTCCTTTAGATCCAACAGGTAACTTTAATTGTGAATGGATTGTTATGCCATTAATGTTAAATGCAGCTTTACCTGTTGTTGCAGTAACTGCACATTTTGAATGCAGAAGCCTACGAATAGCATTTATTAAATAGCTTTTACCAGTACCTGCCACACCAATAATAATGAGATTAAGTTGATCCTTGTTTAGGGATAGGTCCTCTGAGTGGGCTTTTACAATATTGTAAGCAAGCTTTTGCATCTCAGTAAAGGTAGTGAGATCTAAATTTTCACAGGTTTCACCTATGCTTAGGACACTGTCCTCCTTCATGCTTTTTATCCATTTAGGCATTTCAGTAATTTGCTGTTCAGTGTAATGCAAGCGATCTGTTTGCCAATTGTAATTGGTTTCAGGAGAATTAATAAATGGCTGGTGTAAGTCAGATATAACCATCCATTCTTCACAAATTTTTCAGGTTGGTCATCAACATATTGCTGCTCTATTTCTTGGGTGCTTTGAACAACAGATTGAACTTTGTCAAACCATTCTGGGATATTTTCCTTAGCATAGGGTGTTTCTAAGAATTCTTTCCACTTATTTTTAAAAGTTTCATCTGATGGCTCATCATTATCCCAAGCGCTTTCTTGTGTTTTTTTTCCATGGCTTATATCTTAACAGTTGGTACTTACAATATTGAGGAAAGTTTCACCTTTTGGATTAGATGAATATGTAGGATTCTTGGAAAGGAAAATTCTTGGAATAATGTTGTCTGGAAGCATGGTAATTCTGTTATTAACAACTTTAAATTGTGTTGCAAATTGGGCAAAATTTAATTTTGACGTATTAACTGAACAATTATAATGTTCGCGATTGGCATAGACATCAAGAAGGGAATTATGCGAACATATCTCACCATCCTGTGAAGGAGAGTTAGTAGCAATCCTATGTGACCCATTCAAGCTGATTGGTATAACATTAAAGCTGGAGCTGTGTAATTTAAGTGAGAACAAGTGGTGCATTGTTTCTTGAGCAGCATAATCTCTTTCACCAAGTGTTTTCATTATGACTTTCTTTATTGCTTTGTGAGGATTACTATTGCTTGGCATAGTTTTCAGAACTGAATCAAATGCTGCTTTCAACATTGGTGTTCTAGGCTCACCTTTAGCAGCATACTTTGTAAGGTACTCTACACACACATAGTGGTCAATTACTACTTGAATGTCACAGTTAGCTCGCCAATTCTGTAACTGGAGTTCCTGGTTGTTATTAAGTCTCTATTAAGAGACTCGTTTCTTTTAGTGACAATTTTTGCTTTATAGTGTTGTTCATCACCACTAGTATGAATTTGTTCAAATTCTAACCTTGTCTTAGAGCACAAATCTTTTGGAAAGTTAAACCGACATTTTAGTTCGGACTCACTATTTCGTTTTCTTAAGCAGTAGCTTGTGCTACATCGTGTATGGCGCTGAACCATATTTAAAATATCACAATAATCATCATGGATATCAGACTCTGGGATGTCGTTATATTTCGTTTGAGCTGGATGATGGCTGGGCTTTACCCAGACACCATCATCTGGTGAATTTGGGTTAAAGGTAGAAAGCAACCAGTCAACATACTGACATACAATTTTGGCAGCCTCATTACCAGCAAAAATAGCTTCATCTTGTTCAAGTGCATTTTCATCTTCATGCTCATCCTTGTATTTTTGTGCTAAGAAGCCTTTAAGAGCTATATTTCTTAAATCACACAAACCAGGGTCATTGTTCAGTTTAGCTGTTCCATGGCAGTGTATGCTTCCTCGAGCTTGGTACTCAAATCTGTACCAGTGCCATTTGCAATCAAGTTTTTTATACAACCAATTTTTAATAAAACTCTCCAGCCTGTGAGTAAAATACCAATCTACAATATGTGGATTATTAATCACTCTTTGTCGTCTTTGTGCACTTGTGTAATTTTCTGTCCCAAGCAGTGTATGCAAGTCAGGCCAGTGCATATCAGCTGACGAAAATGTGAAAAAAATAGTTGGAGTGCCAGCAGTTGTTACTATTGCTTTGAGATCTTCTCTCACCTTGTGCCAATAAGCATTAGAACCAGGCACATTCGCTACATATCTGGATACCTTTGCAGTTAAAGCATTGCTATCATTACTGGCAACCATAGTACGTAGTTCATCAAGGGTTAAATGAGCTTCACTGGGATTTTGTTTAAGAAATATGCCACTTTGTTGCAAAATTCTTTTCCTCTGAAGCATGTCAAACGCCCAATACGAAAATCTAGGATAGTTAGCGAATCTGTAAACCCACTTTCCATCAATCCTTTCAGCAAATTTAATTAGATGTTTTACTCTTTCACCCAAAGGAATGTTTTTCAAAATTGATGGATTTGTTGGACCCCCTTTACCATCAGGGAAATGTGTGGGAAATGCTAATGTTGCTAGGAAAGGTATCTGATATTCATTAATGGGTTCGTTGTTTAAAGTCGGCCAGTCTACTAGTTGTTTTGGGCACAATTTATTTCTAATTGCTTCTAACTCCTGTTGCTGTTCCTCATTAACAGGCATAAAACTACTCATATGTGATGTCTGGTTGTACACCTTGTCATCTTCATTGTCAGTATCAGGGGTAGAGTCTATGTCACTCTGTATTGTCTCATCAGATTCAATAGTCATTATATCAGATGGGACACCATCATCTGGTAGATATTGCAATGCATGTTCATTGATAGTTACATCTTTATAATGAGGATTATTTTTAATTAGCCAGAGCAGTGCACTGTGTACTTTTTCCTTTCGAACATTAACATTTTTAAATGTATTCACAATATTATGAGGTGACGTCACGACGCAATTTTGATGGACAGGCGCAGCAGATGGCGTGTGCGAGACAATTACAAAGGCAGACATAATATAGTATATAGATTGTAAGCATGTAACTACATTTTCACGATTTCTCGTTGAGTTTATAAAGTATCGTAATAAACAAACACGTTACATGGTGTCAGGAGTGGGATTTTTGAAATAAAACAATGGTCGAGCCTCAAGGAGAAGCCCAAGTGCCACAAATGGCTCAGGCGCCACAAGTATATGTAGCGCCATCGAACTTGCCACCGCCGAAATCGCTCATATTCGACGATAATTTGGCAGCTACATGGAAGTCGTGGAAGAAATCATGGACACGGTACGAGATTGCAACTGGTGTACACAAACAAGAGGGAATTGTAAGAGTATCAACCTTATTAAGCGTAATCGGCGAGGACGGTGTCAAAGCGTACGAGACATTTGCATGGGGAGAAGATGAGAATCAAAATGATGTCAATATTGTCCTTCAAAAATTTGATGAGTATTGTTCACCGAGAACTCAAATAATCTATGAACGATACCGTTTTAACAATCGAAACCAAGCACCAGGAGAGAACATTGCAACCTACCTAACAGAACTGAGAACAATAGCTAGAAATTGTGCTCATGACACGATTACACCAGATGAAATTTTACGGGATCGGCTTGTTTTAGGCATTCGCGATGATCATGTCCGAGAATGTTTACTAAGGCTAAACGATCTCACCTTACAGAAAGCAGTGGACACTATCAAAGCCGCGGAACAAACACAACAACAAGTCAAGCTAATGAGCACAGGAGAGGATTGTGTAAACATGCTTAGGGGAACACAAGGAAAAGATACTGGTTTAGAAAGTAAACAATCCCGGAAGACAAAACCGCCTAGATATCCAATGCGAAACCGCCAACAGGAAGGATTGCTTAAGGAGTGTGGGAATTGTGGTATGACTCACGACGAACGGAATTGTCCAGCGTTTGGAAGAAAGTGTTTTAACTGTGATAAGATGAATCATTTTGCGCGGAAATGTTGAGGAAAAAATAGCAAAGGAACAGAAATCAACCAAACTACGGAAGTCGATCAAAAACCCGAAGAAGATCGTTACTGTATCAGCTCTGTTTCGGACGGTGACGAGTCTAAAGCACGCAAAGCTGTGATTAATTTGCAAATTTCGAAGCCAGAGGCGGAAATTCGGTTCAATTTCAAATAGACACTGGTTCGCAATGTGATATTCTCCCGACAAGCCTATATATACAAGTCACTGGTGACAATCAATTGCAACGCCTAAAACCCTGCAAGAAGGAAATCGTTTCATACACAGGTGAGCACCGTAAGATTACCAGAAGAGCTAAACTGCCTGTATGGTTCGGAGATGAGCAAAGAACCTTGAATTTTAATATTATCAACGGAGATTATCAACCAGTACTATCGTTAGATACAAGCATTGCTCTAGGTGTTGTCAATTTGAGTAAATGTGACATTCTGGCACTGACAATAAAGCATCCAAAGGACAAACCGCATGTTGCAGACGAGTATGCCGACGTTTTTGATGGCCTAGGCGAGATACCAGGAGCGCACACGATAACTATAGAAAACTCGGCGAAGCCAGTTATCCACGCCCTCGACGAGTTCCAGTCGCATTAAGATCCCAAATCAAAGCCAAACTAGATGAACTAGTCGATCGAGAAGTCATTGTCCCTGTTACAGAACCCACTTGTTGGGTATCCAGCATGTTGGCAGTTGTCAAGCCGAATAAGATCCGCATATGCATCGACCCACGAGACCTTAATCGTGTTATACGACGCGAGCATTATCAACTACCTACAGTGGATGAAGTCACATCAAGATTGGCGGGTGCCAAAAAATTCGATGCTAAGGACGGATTTCATCAAATCAAACTTGACACAGCCTCAAGTTATCTGACAACCTTCAACTCCCCTTTCGGATGGTACCGTTGGACTCGCATGCCCTTCGGAATCTCGAGTGCACCCGAAGTTTGGCATAGGCAAATGCACGAGTTTGCTCAAGATCTCAATGGGGTTGAAGTCATAGCAGATGATTTCCTTATCGCGGGATTTGGAGAAACAGATGAGGAGGTCGATCAAAGCTTGGAAGCGAATGAGCGAGCGTTTTTCCAGAAATGTCGTGAGTGGAACCTAAAGCTGAATCAATCGAAGATGAAGAGATCACAGACGGAAGTCCGTTTCATGGGACACCTCATTACTGCTGACGGCCTCAAAGCTGACCCAGCAAAAGTTGAAGCAATCTTAGACATGCCGGCCCCAACTGACGTAAAAGGCCTCAAAAGATTTCTCGGGATGATAAACTATTTGGCAAAATTTTTACCTTTATTGTCGGACATGACCGAACCGCTGAGAAGACTCGAAGATAAAGACGTAGAATGGTGTTGGCTCGAACAACACCAGCAAGCGTATGACACTATCAAGAAATCACTAGTCAAAACGCCGGTCCTAAGATACTATGATGTCAACAAGGAAGTTACTATCGAATGTGATGCTAGTGACACTGGTCTAGGAGCCGTCTTAATGCAAGACGGACAACCTGTCGTTTTTGCTTTGAGGGCGCTTACAGATACAGAAACTCGATATGCCCAAATCGAAAAAGAGTTACTTGCAATTGTGTGGGCAACAAGTAAATTTGATCAGTATATCTTGGGTCGAGAAGCTGTTACCATAGAATCAGATCATGAACCCCTAAAAGCGGTTTTTACCAAACCTATACATAGCTCACCCAAACGGTTGCAGAGAATGCTGCTGGCCCTCCAAAATTACAATCTCAACGTTCAATACAAAAAAGGCAAACTCATGTGGATATCGGATACACTGAGTCGAGCGTATCGAAACACAACTGAATCTTGGAGTCATGACACAATGGAGGTACGAGCCCTGGAAGAGATCGACCATACAGAGAATCTGTCGATTTCGCCGGACAGACTCGAGCAGTTCAAACGGGAGACAACGTCAGATAAGACCATGCAGAGCATCATTGACGTTGTAAAGAATGGTTGGCCTTTATCCAAGAGACAGTGCAGCTAGGACTTGTCACCCTTCTACGACAAAAGAAGTGAACTTGTAGTAGATAATGGACTAGTTTTTGCGGGAGAACGTTTAGTAGTCCCCACATCAATGAGGAAAGCAATGTTGACGCAGATTCACCAATCTCATATTGGAATAGAAGGCTGTCTCCGAAGAGCCCGAGAAGTATTGTATTGGCCCTTAATGAACGCAGAGGTTAAGGATTTGGTTTCAAAATGCCCAACATGCCAGGCGCATCAACCTGCACAATGTCGTGAAGAATTAAAACCATACCAACTACCATTTCGTCCCTGGGAAACGGTTAGTATGGACCTGTTTGAGCTTGGAAAACAGCACTTTGTCCTTCTCGTGGACCACTGGAGTGGATTCTTCGAGGTCCAAGAACTTACGAGAACTACCGCCGACAAAGTTATAGTAGCATGCAAAGTCCAGTTTGCACGACATGGAATCCCGGACACAGTGATAACCGATAACGGACCTCAGTTTTCCGCCGCAGAATTTTCAACATTCGCAAATGATTGGCAGTTCAAACATGTAACGTCGAGCCCTCGCTACCCGCAATCAAATGGCCGGGCAGAGAATGCGGTCAAGACCTGCAAAATGCTGTTGACAAAAGCCAAAGCTGCTGGTCAAGACCCATTGCTGGCGATTTTAGATTGGAGGAATACCCCCACAGAGGGTTTGGGAACATCTCCTGCCCAACGGTTGATGGGGCGGCGTACGCGAACACTGCTACCGACTCACAAAAATCTTCTCAAACAGCCAATCAGTGAAAGCACAAGAGATAAACTAGTTGCTCGGAAATCGCGACAAATTCACCATTATAACAAGACACACCAACCTCTTCAACCATTAAAGAAAGGTCAAGCTATCCGAATGAAATTGCCAAACGCAACAAAATGGACGCTTAGAACTTGTACCAGGGTTTTAGACAACAGATCATACGAAGTAGATGTGAGCGGTAGGATGTACCGCCGAAATCGCCGACAACTACGGGCATCGCAAGAAAGACCTCCAACACCACCTGTTGCTGGGAGTGATCCTGAGTTTGAACCTGAGCAGAGCAGAAGGGAACCAGAGAACCGTTTGGTGGAGAATGAAGCTAACCCCGAACACACACCATCATTAGACAGTGCACCCTCAGCTGAGAACAGCGAAAAACCACCACGACGCTCAGAACGTGTAAGATGCAAACCTGGGTGGCACAAGGAATATGTAATGGAATGAACTGAAAGCATTGAACAATTCGAAATTGAAGTACCTTAGTAAGATTGTATACATATCTATTCCATAATTTATATTTTGTTTTGTTTTGTCGAAAAAGAAAAGGGAAAGATGTCACAATATTATGAGGTGACGTCACGACGCAATTTTGATGGACAGGCGCAGCAGACAGCGTGTGCAAGACAATTACAAAGGCAGACATAATATAGTATATAGATTGTAAGGATGTAACTACATTTTAACGATTTCTCGTTGAGTTTATAAAGTATCGTAATAAACAAACACGTTACAGTATTGTTTTTACCTTTTGCTTTTACAATTATTATTGATAAATCCTTTGGATATCGTGGCAAAAGTAATGCAAGTTCTTCAACTTTTTGAGGCAAATTGATACAATGGCCTGAGTAACCCTCTGTCCCCCGGGTTTAATGTAAACCCTCATTATTGGAAGTGCTCGAGCAATAAGCATTTCTTCTGTTTGAGTAAGGCCTTGGAGATCAAGAGGCACTGCCCTTGGAATCATGAAATTGGTTTCTGAAAATTTTTTAGGTGTGTTTTTATCTCTAGAGCACCTCAAGCACACATAGTTAGCTGGAGATTTTAGCTTAGTTTTAATTGGCCATGCCTCTTTGCACACTGTACATTGATAAATTTCATATTGCATTGATTTACGAAAATCTTCCATATTGCATTTTGCCCAAGATTGCTCATGTAATGAACCATTTTTCACAGAATTAAATTCATTAAGATTGACAGTTTTGCCAACATTTTCAGCAATATGACATGTACTTGTTTCATTAACATTTGCTTCATTTTGGTAGTGTGAACATGACGTCCTTTTTTTGTATGCCTCTCTTCTCTTTGCTAGTCGAAGCTGCTTGTCATTATCACTTTCTTCAGCTTTTCTCACCCTATAATTCTCAGCTTTCTTTAAAAGCCTATCACTTCTCTGTTCAGTAGTCTCACTAGCCCTATGCAGCTTATCATTCTCTCTCATTTTTGCTTGTTTAGCCTGTTTTAGATCACTACATTGATTATCTCTATAAACCTTAGAATATTCCTTCCATTTTGCAAGGCACTTTTCCTTTTTTTCATCAGTCATACTCAACTTCCTTTTCAGTGAATTAAGGTTATTAATTGCATTTTGATTGCATCTATTTTCTACAGTAGAAACATAATGTAAACCACTTATGTAACCCAAAAAAAACAATTCTTTGTTTGCGGTCTGAATCAGGAGTAATAGTTGTGGCATTAACAATACCTTGATTAGAATCAGTTATATGAATTATACAGTTAAGTGCATTTGCTACTGCTTGAATTATAACATGGTCGCACCATGTTCCTTGTTTTGACATTTCATGAATATATTCATCCCATGAAACATGAGTAATGCTTTCAATATATAACTCAGGGTTATTTATCATATGAGTAATCCCAGCACTTCGAATCTGAGGATGCAAACCTGAATTACCATAAAGACCATGTCCCATAGATGCAAAAAAACAGTCACCACATGAACTTTCACAATCAAAAGGTAGTAGACCTATTACCTTTAATTTATTTACTAAAATATCCCAGGAGGAGTTATCAGTATGATCATCAGCAGCAAGGGAATACATACCACCATTTAAATTTTGGGTTATGGTTGAGTGTTTTTGATTTTGAATTATAAAATTATTGAATAGACAGTTCACCTCTTTTGGAAGATTTTCTTTGCAAACTTTTTGCAGCTTATACGTGCTACCTCAAAATACAGATATTTGCTGAAGTCGTTCCTCAGCTACATAACTGGGTGGAAAATTGTTGATTTGACCACCTGCTATAGACATGGTCGTTAGGCCAAAATGTGGCCACCCAGCTATGTAACTGGGATTTTCATTGTTTGTTTTATGACCACCTTCTTTAGACATGGTCAAAAACTTAAATATTTATGCTCAGTTTTAGAAATACCGAAAAATACAACCAGCTTACCTTGTAAATTTCCAAAATGTCGAACGCGATTATGCCAAAAACAACGCAAGCACATGGTCGCATCCCATAAGAACTTGAGAGTTCACAGTAAGAAGACGTCACACACGAAATCGAGGCAAGACGTGAGACATAGCCCGTCCAAGATGGCGTCAAAGTCCAAAATCGAATGGCATGCAAAACCATGTGGGACAACGCGCAAGTCAGAATCAGAATGCGTTCTCCTTCGTCGAACGCAATTATACTGCATCTGTTAAAACAGACTTGCATAATCTACAATTATATTTCGAGATATTCAACCTCAATTTAACAATGCATATTCAATTTAATATTCATATTCAATTTAACAATGCATTTAACAATGCATAACATGCAAGCCACCAAATTTAAGAATGGCCAGCTGATAACACTGCTTTACCCCGCACAGCATTAAACTGTGGCTGGAATAAAACCGAGTAAAAGTACTCTCTTGGGACCAGTCCGCCATTCCCAAAATATCTGTGACGGAAATACCCTGATTTAACGCCTCTTTCATGGAGGTATCAATAGTGGTATATATCCCCGCTAACTGCAGAAAAGACTTTATCCATTGGGGTTCGGTTGTTCAAAAGCTGGTTAACGCTAACCCAGGGTTAAAAATGCCAAAGCCAGGGTTAAATTTTAAACCTTGGTTGATTTGCATTGCACAAAGCTCGGTTAGCGTTAACCTTGGGTTAAAATTGCTAACTCTGCTAGCTAGGTGGGTTAACTTTTTAATCCTGGGTTAACTTCGATTCAAATGGATGAATAAGGAGCTGAAACATGTAAACACGTATAATTCATCATGAATTAAACACTTTTGAAAGGTAGAATTTTTAAGTTTGACTTTGTTCGGTATCAGCTGATGTATTGATTTATCTATCTTCGCTTCAATGCAATACACGATAAATGAATACAACTGTACAATTGAAACATCCTAATCAAAGTATTTGTTTCGGAAGCCAAAATTTGATTTTTTTGATTGGCAGCAAGTGGTAAGGCTACATTTTTCCCAAATTTTGAATAATCAAAGAATGCCTGAAATTTTAAAATAGATTGTTTATAATTTGCTTCATTTTATTTCACATCGACATTGTTTATCATACAAAATGGCCTTTAATTTTGAATCTTTCCAAAATTCCATGCACGGAAATTGCTGTTCAAAGCAACGTCCCTGTGACCCTGCCCTCACAGCATATAATCTTTCGACTGACAATATACCCTCCTCGGGTAAAGTTTTGACGCTCGTTTATTGACCAATGAAAACATTCTTATTTCCAATTTTGTTTTTAGAATACATTTAATCTTAGGTTAAATATTTTAACCCAGGGTTAACTAACCCTACCGCTAACCCTGCTTTGAACAACACAGTTTTAACCCAGGTTTAGCTAACCTAGGGTTAAGGATTTCAAGCCAGGGTTAAATTTAACCTGCTTTTGAACAACCGGCCCCAGGCTAACGTCGAAGAAGATAACGGAGTATGAGGGAGAGCGTAAGACAAAAACAGTTTGTTACTCTCAACCTTGTCAGATTGAAATTCTCTCGTTCTAGACTGATAAATCTTTAAACACTCCACTTGGCATAAATCCTTCTCTTCCATAAATGCTGAATGGAAGCTCATTTTTGGTGAGTTTTGAAAACCTGGGAAGGGTGAAAGATACCCCTTCAAGATGGTAGGTACAGAATCATAATCTCGTTTTGCTAGATCAGAAGACCTATCTGGAGCTGTTAAACCCAGCAATGTGACTAATTTGAAGAACAACATCATCTTAAGTCCTCATTAACGCCAATTGATCTGATATAATCCAAAAGTTGAGACACCTTCCAAGTGTGCGAATATTTCGGTTGAGGGGGGCATGAGTTAAATATCCCCTTCAGTAACTGCGAAACTAATGCACGGGTCCCAACCTTCCAGGAATCTACTAAAGGCAAAACCGAAGATAAGGCTGATCACACCAGCTAACCCACTGACTCCAGGCTAAAGCATAGGCGCTATTGGTGTTCTGTCTCCAGGCTGCCAGCAAAAGGTCTCTAGTTTCCTCTGAAAGTTTTGCTGTTTCGTGACATTTGCCGACAGCCTCCACCCAGCTAATTGGAGGTTGTTTAAAGGGTGTGAGCTGCCCTCCTTCATAAGAAGTTGGGAAGACATTGGAAACAGTAGTGGAGAATCCACACACATGTGTAGTAGCAATGGGTACCAAGGCTGTGTTGGCCATACGGGAGCTACAAGAACTAGCTGATCCACTTTCTGAGACCTCACTTGTTGCACGCAACGACCTATCAGAGCAAATGGGGGAAAGGCGTATCCCTGTATTTTGCTCCAGTCTAGAGAAAAAGCATCCCTGTAAGTTGCCATTGGGTCCGGTTTCCAACTGGCAAATATGAGGAGCTGACTTGTCAACCGAGATGCAAATAGATCTACTTGGAAAGGTCCCCACTTGTTTTGTAGTACTTGGAAAACATTTTGATTTAGTTTCCAATCACTGGAATCCTCCATTACTCTGGATTCCCTGTGGGCTCTGACATTTAAATGGCCTGGGAGATGTTGGGCTGTCACTATTAATCGATTCTGAATGCACCATTCCCACAGATCTATGGCTGGTTTGGCTAAAAGGTGGGAATAAGTACCCCCCATCTTGTTTATTTAGGCAACTGCTGTTGCATTGTCTATCAACAACTTTACATGAGCACAAACGGTTGACCTTGTAAATGTTTTTATTGCTAATGAACCCACTTGAAATTCAAGACAATTGATATGCAGTTTCTTTTCTCCCAAAGACCATGGGCCCCCTTGTGCTCACTCCCTCGCAATATGCTCCCCACCCTTTGCGAGGGGCATCTGTCTCGATTATTAGGTCGACTGGGTTGTGAAACAGCCCGACCATTCCATGCAAGAATTTGGTCTCTCCACCAAATAATTTCTTCCCTGGCCAATGGGTCTAGGACCACCATGGCTTCGTAAGTCTTTTGGGAGGCTAAAGTTGTATTTTTTAGACTCTGAAGACTCTGCCTGTAATGAATGGGGGCTGGGAATACAGCTTGAATGGAGGAGGTTAGGAGGCCCAGGAATTTTGACAATTCTCGAAAGAATAGGTACACTGGGCAGAGACTGTTGTACTGGGGGATTTACAAGTTCTATCCTGTAATTCTGTATTGTCAACCCAAGGGTCTTGCGTGATCACTTCCCATACAGCTGTGAAAAATTTTAGACGCCCAGTCTGTGGTAGATTTTGAAGTACAATATGAGGAAAAATTTCTAAAAACATACCTATTGGCAGGAACTCTGGCCGGACTGACTTCACTGTCTGCCCAACTGGGGGTTCTGGAATCGGGGGGATGAGCTGCGGCTTTGAAAGCCACTGCCTCTGGTATAAGTGCTGCCCTGGGTGTATGTGCTCCCTCTGGGACTGAATGGGCGGAAGGTTTTCCCAGCTCGAGATGCCTTTCCAATTGTCTAAGCCGTCTCTGATCTGGTTTTGAGTCGTTGCTCAAAATTTGGCTCAAAGACGTTACAGTTAGTATCACCAAAGTCCTCTTGAGCTAAGGACACCATAAGGGGATTGATCTTGGTTAACACCAATTCCCAAGTTGTTGAAATTCCTGGAAACCACAAAACCGCAGTGTTTGTTTAACACAATCCATGAAATTGTGAATGCTGGTGGTATCCAACTGAATGATACCCTCTGGTGCAACAGAGCTCTGGATACTGGTCAGAATCTCTTAACTGTGCAGAGATGACCCAAGATATCTAATACCTGATCCTGGAGATCCTTATGCGGTTTATCTGGAGTTCTTACTCCTTGAATGAACAGTTTTAGACATCCATCCATAAATGGTGTGTAGGTGGCATCTACTTTGGTCTGGGATACAGTCTCACCAAAGTTTTCCTTTCAAACTTATTCAATCTACAAATAGCGGTTGTGAGAAATTGTGATAAACTATCACTTGCATCCCATCGAAAGTTAGGCGAGAATGCGTCGTCGGTCTCAAATTCTCCTAACTCCTTGTTGCTCTGGCCCTCGTATACAACCTCATCGGAGGATCGAACTCTTTTGGCCGGCATAGTGCCCTCATCCTCTATCTGGATAACTTTAGGCTGAGCGTGTGCACATTTTTTGGCAGTTAAGTCCACCTGATCTTGAGATACTGCGGAATTCGGTCGTGCAGTAAGGCCCGTTTGATTGTATGATACTGCAAGCAAAGTTTGAGTCTCTTTTCCTGTTTGATCGTGAGATACTCCGGAAATATGCACCTCTGCTTGGTCTTGAAGCACTGCAGTGTTGTGATTTAATACTTGCGGAGTCATCTGAGCCAGAATAGCCACAGAAAGCGATGGAATAAACCCTGATCTGCCACTATGGTCTGAACAAGGTCCGAGGAGGAAGAAATCTTACCTTCCAAAGTATCTTCACGCAACAATGGTTCCAGATTACCAGCAATTTCCAATTCTGAAATCTTCTCTTACTCCGCCATGCTTGGAGAGTGAACAAAAAAGACGAGGAGAGGGCGCGGGCCAGCAGTGATGTCTCGATGTACGTGAGGACATTGTGTTATTATAGTTGTTTGTTATTCTTTGAATTCACTGTATTTTAAGTTAGAAAGAGTGAATAAATAAAGACAATGCATTGTTAAATTGAAGTAGAGTATCTTAAAATATAATTCATATCATCATGCATGTTTATATAAAAAAAAATTGGCAAAAAACCTGTAAAGGTTCGATTTTGATGATGATATCAAAATAATCCTGAAAATGTGAACTAAATCATTGTAACCGTTTTAGTTATATTTTATTGATTAGGCTGCTTTGGTGTGTAATCTAGAATAATAAATAAATCCAATGCATTTTAACATGAATATTATGGCAAATTGGCAACATATCGATCTAACAAAACCATATATCTACTGAGGACAATTTCCTCTTTAAAATGGTTCTATTTTTATTAAAATCGGTCTTGAAGTATTCGCACAGAAATCGCAAGTTAGAATGAGATAACCTTGAGATGCCATCTGACCCAACAGCAATGAGTTTTAATAGTCAAATTAAAATCATCAAATCTTTCATGTCTTGGTATGGTTATCCGAATAATGTTATATACTCCACGCTAAATAAACTCAAAACTAAGTATTTTCCATGAAGCGGATGATAATTTATCCCAAAATCTGGATCTGTATACCTTATGTTGGAAATCGAGGAAATCTTCCGCTTAAATCCTGTCTCAATAAAATACAAAGATTTCTTTTCAAACCAGTAAAATTTGTCACTATTTACAACTTTAAAAGGTTGCCTTATTTTGTTTCCATAAAAAGACAAACTTCCTCCTTTATCTCGTAGCAATTTTGTATATGAAGTTGCTTGCCCTGGCTTCGGGAAAATCTATATGACACAAAGGTTCCTTTCTGTACGTTTAAAAGAGCATTCTACTAGGCTCTCTTCTAGTGCAGTAGGCCAACATTTCTCTGAGTGTGAGCACCCTCAATTCTTAGCCACACAACAAAACCAGTTCTCGCTACTCAACGATATCTTTAAATAACCCTTCTCCTTTTGAGAACTTAGTTTTCAATAACTATAGAATTCTACACATAACTAAATCGAATAACTATCATATTCTCGCCTTTCTTGAAGCACTCTTAATCAAACACAACGAACCTTTCCTTAACACTAGACTTAAAGCCAGCAAAGAACTACAACTGTTCACTTGATCCCTCTATTTTAATTGTCAGGTCTTTCTTTCCTTAAATTAATCTATCTAACATATTGTTGTAAATATGGCCGAGAGAAGTTAGGTGTCAGTTTACCGTAAACCGCCCGCATGGCTTCCGAGGTGCCGCTTAAAATTTTCATTATTTTATTTTTTTTCATTATTTGGGAAAAGTTTGAACATATTGGAATTGTTAAGACATTTCCGATGTATTAATCATTGGTTTACATTTATCTACATGCTTTCTGGCCATATGATTTATGTGGATGATTTATTAAAGATGGATGTTTTATATTGGTTAATTCACAACCAATCAATAGCTTCGTTGCATATGTATACTCAACGAGACAGCTAGCTACAACACGTGTTTGTGAATTTCCCTTGATGGCGTCCGTGCGCATGAAATGTAAATATGTTCAACTCAAGGTTTATGTTCACGTCTATTAAATAGGTAAGTTTCAATAGCTTTTACTGATCCCTTTAGTGTTTGTGTTTTATTATATATCAATATTATTATTATAAACATGTATTTTTGGCTCGATTGTCTATTTTAATACAATGGTATATTAAATTTTGACTATCAAAAATATTTGTACAACATTGAATTCTCATCAATGATGATGGTGAGATACATGACCATGTTTGGTTTTTTTAAGATGTCACGGTCAGTTTGCATACGTATTTCATCAAAAGACGACGGGCAAGTTCTTGTTCCATGGACTTTTGTGAATTTCAATCATGTTTCATACACTGCGAATGAATTACTGAATGATATCCTGTTGGGAAGAGTCAGTTCAGTAGAAGTGAAAACAACCTGCAAAAACTACAAGTTGCATCATGGAATCGCTTCAAGCTCCTTTAATTCTACTGAAGGAATTAAGTTTGATGGAGAGCAAAATCTTGTTGAAAAAGTGGACATTTTTGAGACACGCTTCTTTGGGCTGGTTATTTCCCACAAGGAAGACTGTGAGATATGTTCATCACAAGTGCAAATACAAGCAGCAAAACCAAATGCTTTTGAAATTATGTTGGCAGCAGCAAGAGAACAACAAAGTGAAAATGTACCAAGAAGATATTCAAGTCCAGGCACCAAGAAGGAAGAACTCCATAATAAAGTATTAGATTGGTTCCAAGAAAACTGCTGCGAGTTCCCCAGAAGTGTACCACAAAGTGCAAAATCATTTGTTGCTAAAATTTGCAACATTGCATGGTACCTTGATGGACACCATGGCAAGATCGAAGGGACACTTCCATCCAAATTTCCAAAAAGCTTCAAAAATCTGTCTGGTTTCAACTTACCTGAGCTTTCAAAACACCGCAAACGCTCTATCAGCAACATTTCTGAAAATAAGCTAAAAGCAATGTGTATTGAGTTGAGGGAAGTTATACAGTCATTAACATTTCTAAATAACATTGGATCTCCATGGAATGACATTAAATGCGAAATTATCCAAGCCATCTGCACAGCTGAAGAGTACTGTGTGTTCCTAAGCAACAAGGCCAAGAAGATCAGCCTATCTCAGTTCAGGCCAAAAACCAACCTTGAACTGAAGGCAAATGTCAGTGTTGTACCAGAAAACAAAGGACACCTGAAGGATTATTTATTGGAATTAAATAAGAAAGTGGAAAGTTCTGAGCTATTCACTCCTGTGTCTGTGCGTGAGTGTTTACCTGCTGGTACAAGTCGGCAGTATGCTTACTTGATGATAGAAGAATTGAAGTCAACTGGGCTTAAAACAAAGTCGGTGCTGTATACTTATTATCCTGGTGGGCCAAAGCAGGCATTGCATTTCATATGGAAAATTGAAAATGGCCTACCTGAAAGTGAGCTGTTAAATCGGTGTACTGCACTTATCAAGAAGATAGAGAATGACATGCCAAAGTTTCTATCCAGACTTCGGAAACGTGAATTCAAGCATATGTTTGGATTCTGTGCAAGCCCAGTAGCATTACGTGCTATGTTCCGTAACCTGACAAGTGATTGTTCTGCTACATCAGATATAGACAAAAGGTTTGATTATGCAGTTAAGGGCTGAAGATGCAGGAATTATTGTAGATCTGAGAAATGTCAGTCCAGAAAGAAAGAAGGACACATTTGCACAGTTTTTTCAAGAAACCGAGCGGTATTTGTCTGAAGATGTAGGTGTTACTGTTAATGACCGAAGACATGGAGAGCAACTTTATCTTGCAAAGGCCCTGAGTTTTACCGATCTACACAAGCGTGTTGCCGAAAGGCTACCTGAAGGGACACCAACACCTTCAGTAAAGTGGTTACGCTATCAATTTCAACCTCTAAATCCAAATGCAGTGACAGCCAAGTACTTTAAAGGCACTCTAAACATTAAGATGATGGTTCAAAAACGCCAGGTATGATAATACAATTGTTTTATCACAGCTATAGTAAATTATAGAAACCGTGGATTAAGTAGAGTTTACTCTCAAACCTCAAAAACTTCAGAATGTTACACTTGAGTTTACCTTGCCATTTCAGGTACGAGTCAATCATGTGGACTCCCACTATTGTGCAGCAATGTGGCGTTACATGAGAGAGTTTGCAGTGATGCACCGTGATGTGGTGGAACTGGTTTCTATGGACGATAAACACAAGATTAAAGTGGGTGAGCCCAACTATCCTCTAGCTGCTGCCCAAAGAGGTAAACAAGTTTTGGTTGGAGTAAACCAAACAATGGCAGTGGGAGATCACGATTTTAGCAAGAGTACACTCACTCCTTCTGTGAATCTGATTGTAAGTAGTATTTTTATGGAGTAGTATGGGGATGGAGGAAACTAATTGAGCAATTGGTTAAGTTATAAATGCAACCTATATCAGATGCCATGTCTCCATGTTTTTTTAAAGATTGATATTCCTGAAACTATCAATGGCAGTTTTTACAGGGGAAATGTATATGTTGCATTTAAAGATGCCGTGTTTGAACCATCTTCGCCTCTGCGTCATTCATCTGAACTTCTGCAAATTTTACAAGAAAGAGGGGGTGAGCTAAATAATTTTTCTACATGATCATGATTCCTGTGTTTACAGTATGCCTTGCAGCATTGACTGGTACAAAATCATTAGTTACATGTAACTGTTATGTTTTAACAGTTAACTACTGTACCATATTATAATGGTGTTTACTGGCACTTTTGCCAATCAAATTACATGTATAAATATAACCTGTCAGCATGATAATATTAATTTTGTTCATTTTCTAAACTAACATTTTCAGAGTCAAAACCAGTGTTACTTCTTTATACTGATGGTGGCCCTGACCACCGGTCAACCTACATGTCTGTAAAGTTGGCACTAATTGCTTTGTTTAAAGCACTCGATTTGGACATGCTTATAGCCCTCAGAACAGCCCCAAGCAATTCATGGGCAAACCCTGTTGAGCGAGTGATGAGTATTATAAATATTGGCCTGCAAGGTGTTGGTGTTATGCGTGAGAAGATGAGTCCTGAATTTGAAAGGGCTGCAGGTAAAATATGTAATATTAAAAACTGATTGAAATTGCAACAACTGTTTTGGTGAGTGGCTCAGTATCATATAATATATTCACTTGACTTTTCAGCGAAGGCGAATAGTGTCAAGGAAATGCGTAAACAGATTACTGACAACCTAAAGGAGGAATTTCACTTGTCTCTAAGGCAGCCAATTGACCTGTTGAAGGGTCAAATGTTAAGATTAGGACTTAAAGAAAAGCCTTTACAGACATTCGAGCCTTCTACAGAGGATAACATCAATGAACTCTGGCAGCACTGCCTGGCAATTCAGAAGGAATTACAGGTTAAGATGTGTTTGACATTCTTAGTAACCAAATAAATACTGCATTTATTTACATATGATCTTATTTTAATTCAGAGAGGACATACAACTCAAAAAGATGTGAAAGACCTATCTCAGCTCCAGAAATATCTAAAGCATTGTTGCATCCAGAGCCATTATGGTTTTCAAATTAAAAAGTGTGGTAATAATCAGTGCGAGATGTGTGGGTAAGTGTTATGTGGCATGCAGCAAAAATGTGTTCATCTTATGGCATGTTAAATTTTTTAAATATGCAGTTGAAGCTGGTTAATTGTTATGTCATACCCCATATGTGTCAACCAATTGTGTTAATTTTTGCAACTTCCATGTTAGAGCTTTGAAGGATGAAAGAACAAGAAATATCAAGACATTACCATTCCCAGTCTTATCAGAAGACAAAGAGCATTATAAAAAATTTGAACAGGTGTATGGTACTAAAACCACTGAAGTAAGTCTTACCATAATATGTACATGTTCGTGCAAGTCATACCTGGACTACCAGGGTTACAATAGCCTGTTAATTTTTGACAACACACACACACACGGTTCAGATTAAGCCAGTGTCTGATGTCATAACTATTTTACATTCATGCAGGCACGGCCCAGTTTAAAAGTGAGAACCCCAAAGGAAAAAAAGAAGCTTCCATTCTCCCCATCTGTACAGCATGCTAGAAACACTGACACAATGGTGCAATGTGAAGAGTGTGAGAAATGGAGATTAGTTTTTTCAAGAAAAAAGTTAAAAAGGCAGCAAAAAGAAAAGCTTGACCAGCTATTAGATGACATCTCTTACACATGCGGGTTTACGTTTGGTAATGTAATTTTATTTAATTTAACCATATATAAGCCAATATATGTATGTGTGTTAATTTTTTCTTCAATTTAACTGGTCACTAACTATGTGCAGATCATTGTATTAAAAGTGGTGCTTTGTGTTTTTTTCAGATGATGTAATTTTACCATCAGGGCTTGATGTCTATATTAAAGATGTGGACTGTGCTGACCACATTGAACGACTGTATTACAGCTGTGGTTATGAACCAATATGTATTTTTTGTGGAGAGTATGTGGCTACAGGTGAAGAAAATGAGGAGGCATACCCCCAGTGCCAGGAATGTGATCATGAGCCTATCAGCAAGAGAGTATAGCTTTAACTATTGCAACATTTTGTTTTTGTTAATAAAACTTTTATACATGTGATTTGTGGCATGTTTTTCATTGAGTATGGAACTTGGTATTTAGACCATAACCCATATTTTACTAGTAAACCAGTATTCTGCAAAATAATGAATAATGAATAATGAAAAAAATCCTCATCATTTTCAAAATGTCTGTTTACGGTAAACCAACACCTAACTTCCCTCGGCCTATAGCATACATATTTAGTTTTATTCACAACCTTATCATGTTTCGCTGTGCTTGATTTACCGGCCTTCCGCCTACATGCTGGATTGACATGTGCGCTCTCTCTCTGTGTTGTATATATGCGTTGTAAAGTATTGTATTTCATTCTGTCTGAAGATGACTTTGTAATAAAGTCGAAAATTTACAGTCTTAATCTGTGTCTTGTTTGAATTATATTTTGATTCTCAAGATGTCTTGTTTATTCAGAATTTGCTTTTTACTTTACTTTTTTATATTGTCGGCTGATCATGGTTTTTTAACAAAAACTTGATTTTAGTTTTTTGATACACCCTGTATAATGATCCCACTTACTTTTGTAATTAAAAATGAAGAAACAACTCTAAACATCTAACCAATTATTTGGAGCTAAACAAAGTGATAAATGTCTATTTTGTGCTGGAAATTCAAGTGGGAAAAGGTCCTAAAAAGCCAAATTCGCTCAACATTCGGGTTATAAAATATAATTGAACCGACACAGTATATTTAGTTGCACTCTTGCGCATAGAAATATTGATAGCCTTGCGAGATTTGTCTAGTTTTATTTTCGAACTGAACTGCCAAAATCAGTGAGAACCAAACATAAGTGCTGCTATCAGAATCAGAACAAGAACAGCATGCACAATGCTTGTTTGACACAATGTTGGACCCCGCACATGTAATTGCACATGTCATTAAAAAATTAATTGTTGGCCAAATAAGTGCGCTGTATCTCATTATTTTGTACGTATTATGCAGTTACTCAGTATGGGCTAACTTCACGGGTCCGGTCAGACAAAAGAAGTGAGAATGTTGATGTGGCCTGGTTTATGTTGACTCATCCACAAGGCAAGAGGGCCTGACAGAGGAAGTCATATTTCAGGACATAGCTTTCACAATCAGAGAATCGAAAGGGTGTGGAGGGATGTGTTCTCTGGTTGTACCAGTTTATTCTATCATCTATTTTACTATATGGAAGAATCGGGTATCCTGGATGTCTAAAACAAGTGTCATTTAGCCGCTTTGCAATTTGCATGCAAGAAGAGAATAAATGAAAGTCTGGCCATATTTAGAGATGGGCACAACAGTGCACCAATCAGCACAGAAGGAAACCAGAGTCCAGAGCAGCTGTGGATAACTGGTAAACAACGAGGTAAAGCAATGGACAAGGACATTTTCTGAAAGAGCTCACTAAAATTAGTAAAACTGCCAAGTTTGGCTTGGAGTTGTTGTAAATTACGGCAAATATAGCCATACGAGTTGACGAGTTTTGTATACTTTTGTTTTACGGCAGGTTTGCATAACTATATTTTCCGTATTTTACAAAATTTCGCAGCTAAACTTTATTTGCATTTGCACTAATTTAAGCAAGATCTTTTTAGCTGTGGTGATTTATTTCCTTCTAGTTACTTCCATCAAAATTTAGTCGCAAGTCGTCTAATATATTCATAATATATATTATAGATAATCCCAGAGAACTATGGAATTGATTGGGAAGGTCCAGTTGTAACAGCTGAAGAAAGTACACAGGTAGAAGTTCCAGAAACAAGAGTACCAAATGATGAAGATTCAGCTTCAGCACAGCATTGATCCAAATCGTTTATCTGCCTATAACGGTGTTGACATCTATATGGAAGTTCTTCCATTTATTACCTAAAGAATGTAAAGATGTAGTATGAACATTTGGTAAGCAGAAATGATATTATCAAAACTTGCATACAATTGTAAATTGCATACAATTTGCATAATTTTATTCTTACTTTTAAGTTATTGCAGTTGGCAAATTATAAGCTACAGCAGATTTTGGTCGTGAAGTGTTCAAAGCAAAATTAGCGTTATTTCACCTCTATTCCACGGTAGATTGTACCATTTACGCCTTTGTATTTTTCTGAAAGTTAACAGTTAGTATAAGGTGTTTTCCTATGTTTATTAAGTATATCACCACTTGTGGAGCTAAAAAAATAAACATTAAAAAGTCATTGATGAAACCAAGGAGAATCAAGAAAATATTAGATAGGAATCTCTGCATAATAAATACATGTGGTTTTCTCCCAAAACAAAACAGTTTAATTTTGATTCAGATAGTTTAATTTTCATTGGAAGTACATATTAAGTGCATAAAATGCAGGTTCAGTCATTCACAAGATCTATGAGCGAATTTTAAACTTTGGCTTATTCACCGCTTAAGCTAAACGCCTTTCAAAATTTTGAAACGAAAACAAACATGAAAAATTTAGCACGTCTCATGGTAACTTGCAAACAGCAGTAATGAAATGAACTGGTAATAATACTTTGCAGTGTTCGAGTTATCATTCAAGTTCACAGAGTTCACTTGTCTTCACAAGTTCACATGCAGAGTTCAATGGTCTATGCTTAATGGCTTTTGCTTTTAATTAAACGTAAAAGCCACACATACACCATACTTCAAAGCTAAATCCATGTTCTTTGTAAACTCTTCAAACAAGGCATGTCTTACTGGTAAAACTAAACTTAGAAAGCAGCATTCTGCTATGGGCAACACATTGGAAACACTCAGCATCTCTGATTGATTTGATAACATCCCAGGTTGACAATCTTGGCAAGAACCTTGCAAGATCTTTGTAAGATCTTATCATAAGATCTTGTCAAGATCCATAAGATCTTGTCAAGATCTTATCAAAATCATGCAAGATCCTGCAAAGATTTTGCCATGATCGTGCAGGATCTTGGTATGATATTGGCATGATCTTGCCACAATTTTGCCACAATCTTGCCATGATCTTGCAAAATCTTGGTGAATCCTAGAAAACCTTGGCAAGATCCTGAAAAACCATGGCAAGATTGCGATAACCTTGGCAAGATCTTACAAAACCAAGCCAAGATTCTGCAAAACCATGGCAATATCTTACAAAACCATGGCAAGATCTTACAAAGCCATGGCAAGATCCTGCAAAACCATGGCAAAATCTTACAAAACCATGGCAAGATCTTACAAAACCATGGCAAGATCTTACAAAACCCTGGCAAGATCCTGCAAAACCATGGCAAGATCCTGCAAAAACCATGGCAAGATCCTGCAAAACCATAGCAAGATCCTGCAAAAGGCATGCAAAACTGTTAAATCATAGTATTGTTTTGTTACTGTTCTGTTTTATCATCTGGTGTTTATTACATCACTTATTACTATCATCATTACATGTTTCCTCCATTTTTCTTTCTTCATTTTTCTACCTATGTGAGGCATCCATGATCACTTGGTGTTCTTGGTGCGAGTGTGACTTTTTTACCCTGTCCTTGCCAAACTTGATATTGCATGAGTACATCTAAATGTTAAAAAAATATTGTTATATTGTTAAAAAAACATAGTATGCTGTATGCATATATTTTACCCTGCATCTAAGGCCTTGCTATGAAGTTAGGTAAGTTTATTGGACATGCATTGACCAGCATAATATAAATTCTTACCAAACAATTTAGTGACTGTTTAGTGACTGCACTTTGATATTCATCAAGTTAATACGATTGTACCACTAGAAGAATAATTGAACATTAAAATCCTGATACACAGCCATAATAGATCATTTTGGAATACTTATACATACTCCTCGTTGGGCTTGTATGTTTAAAATAATAATAAAGGCTTAATTTAAACAAATGACAATCCTGTCCAGCCTACGCTAAAGTACTGCTTGGCAATTATAGTCCTATGGTTTCATGATGAAAATGCTGTATTACAAGATAGTGCGGCCCGTTTCCTTTGCTGCTGTGGGAGACTGGCGCTGTTAATATAGGGTTATATAGGGTTTCAATTGCACGTGACGTCAGAAACATAATTGTAATTTAAGACGAGGGTGTGGGGAGTTATAAAGCAGTGTGTGATAGTAAAGTGTGATGTGAGCAGCCCATGCGCTGATTGGGATTTTCTGTTATTTAAATACATATTATAAAAACTTGTGATTGTGTCGAAGATTACATATTGGCAAAGGCAACATTTTCGACATAGTGGTACCTCCGACGGGATAGCGTTACCGTCTAGTTTAAAAACATCCTTTTTGGGGAAGTGTTCAACGTATGAGAGTATGGGAACCGTGGATTTGGATACGAAGTTGACGCAGCTGAAGATTACAGTAGAAAGAACAGACAACATACTGGACTCAGGTAAGAGAGTAACTATTAAACGGCATCTTGAGACGATACAAGCTATTGCGAAGGACGCAAACCAGTGTAAAAACATTGTCGAAGCGACAAAGATTGCCGAGAAGGCAGAATTCTCTGAAATTACGAATGGAGTAATGAGATTGATGCTAAGCTTGAAGCGGCAGACGCAACGGTGGCTAAGCTTGAGGAATGGCTCGCGAAAAATGAGCAGGCGCAAAAGCTTGTAGCTCAAGAAGAGCAATTTAGATTCGAAATGGAACTGCATGAAAAACGTTTAAAAATGCAAGCAGAACTTGCCAAAATTGCAAAACCTCAACCGGAAATACAGGAATGTGAGAACATAACTCAAAAAGTGGCCAAACTACCAAAGTTGGTTATCTCGAAGTTTGAAGGTTCATTTATGGATTGGCCCAGGTTCTGGGGCCAATTCACCGAAGCTATCGACAAAAGCTCTATCGCTCCGATAAGTAAATTCACTTATTTATGCGAACTTCTCGCTCCGAACGTTAAACGTTGTGTAGAAGCCCTCCCATTCACACCCGAAGGTTATAACCGCGCAAAGGCTGTTTTGCAGGACAAATACGGCAAGGAGCCCGAGATTGTTAAGTGTTATGTCAAGGAAATTCTAGATTTACCACAAATTCCTAGTTCCAATTCGCGTAAGATCTCAGATTTTAGTGACACGTTATCACATTGCGTGCAAGCACTCAAGACTATGGGCAAACTTGACCAAATAAACGGCAATGTCTCTATGACCCTGGAAAAGTTATCAGGAATTCCGGGGGATTTGGTCCGAACTGATCCAGAATGGGAAACGTGGGACTTTATTAGGTTAACTGAGGCCATACGACAGTGGGTAAATCGAAAGAAGTTCTTTCATGCTCGAAGCGACGAATACAAGCCTAAGGGTTGTGTATACTGTGGGGACCCAGGGCATAAAGCTAACCAGTGTACTAACGTGACAACAGTAGCTGAGCAAAAAGCGATTCTGTCCAAGAAAAGGCTGTGCTTCAATTGCGCGACAAAAACGCACCGCGCCTCAGAATGCTCTAGCAAAGTGTCCTGCGGCAACTGCAGCAAACGTCACCACACGTCAATTTGCGACCAGAGGAGCGACAAAGAGCAGGACGAGAGAAAGTTGATGACAGATGGAGGAAGTGGTGATGGCATTTTTCCGGTTGTTGTCATGAAAGTCAATGGCATTACTTGTCGAGCATTGATCGATTCTGGCGCCGGTGGCTCGTACGCCTCTGCGAAGTTAATCGAAGCCCTAAAGTTGAAGCCAAACGAAACGAGATTGCAACAAGTCGACATGTTAATGAGTACAAAGACCTCACGAATGGAGATGTATGATACCTTGGTGTCCTCGATCGACGGAAGTTACGTCATGAACGTGAGATTGACGAAGGTCGGTAAAGACGAACTATTATCGATCAATAATCCAGGATACGACAAGCTAATTAAGCGTTATCAACACTTGAACACAGTACAGATAAACAACAGCGACACGAAGAAGGAATTTCCGATTCACATCATACTTGGAAGCGGGGAGTACTCTCGAATTAAGACCAGCACCAGGCCCCTCGTAGGAAACGATTGTGAACCAGTGGCGGAGAAAACAAAGCTCGGGTGGTTTATCATGAGCCCTGGGGTCGAGTTCGACAAGAGTACGATGCTGCTGACCCAGACATTGCAGGCCGATTTCGAGGATCTTTGTAGGTTAGACGTGTTGGGCCTTGCAGATACAATGGAGAATGACCAGGACCTTGTGTTTGGCGACTTCAAAGAACAACTTGTCAGAAATCGGGGGGGTTGGTACGAGACGAACCTACCTTGGAAGCCCAACCATCCACCTCTACCAACTAACGAGACTGGAAGCCTGCAGAGACTAAACAACTTGATAAAGCGACTAAAACGCGACGGAGATTATCAACGTTACGATGACATTATCACGGAACAACTTGAGCAAGGAGTCATTGAACCAGCGCCAGCGAATCCTACAGGCAACGAGTTCTACATACCACACAAGGGCGTAACGAAGAACACAGCCGAAACAACCAAACTTAGGATTGTATACGACGCCTCTGCAAAGGAATCGAACGACAAGCCTTCGCTGAATGACTGCTTACACCCTGGCCCTCAACTTCAGAACCTACTCTGGAGCGTTCTTGTCCGGTCGCGATTCTACCCGGTACTACTCACCAGTGACATCCAAAAGGCGTTCTTGCAAGTGAGGATTACAGAACATGAACGAGACGCATTGAGATTCCATTGGAAGGCTCCTGAAAACAATGAAGTTCACATCTACAGGTTCACAAGAGCGTTATTTGGGTTGACCTGTTCCCCTTTCCTGCTTGGTGGTGTGATTCACGAACACTTAAAGACGTGGGAGGGGAGATACCCAGATGTGGTCAAAGAAATCCGTGATGGGCTGTATGTAGACGACCTCATGACGGGGGGTGCAACTGTTGAAGAAGTCAACGATAAGAAGATGAAGACAAGTGAAGTTTTCGAAGACGCCACCTTTAAACTCCACAAATGGCACTCTAATGTCGAAGATCTCGAAGAAAGGACACCAGTGTTGACACATGACGGGGAAGAGACGACCTTCACGAAGCGGCATCTCGGAGTCGAGCAAATGGAAACGAAATTACTTGGCCTACCATGGGACAAGAAGCGAGATACACTCAGCGTGGTGGTAAACAAGAAGGAGTTCGCGAATACCAAAAGAATAGCCCTCTCTCAACTGGCGAAGGTTTACGATCCACTCGGCTTGGTATCACCTGCTACGGTTGTTGGAAAGATGTTGTATCTCGAAATCTGCGAAACCCATCTTGCGTGGGACAACAAACTCCCAGAGGAATTGAAGAAACGTTGGATGAAATGGTACTCGCAAATGCCAGAACACTTCTCGGTTCCGCGATCGTTAGCACCACGTTATCAACCAGTGTTGTCAATATCAATCCATGCATTCGGAGATGCAAGCAAGAATGGGGTGTCTGCCGCCGTGTATGCCGTGGTTGAACAGCAGGAAACGACGACACAAGGGTTAGTGTGTTCCAAGTCTCGACTGGCGAAGCGTGATCTTACGATTCCACATTTGGAGTTGGTAGCAGGGCATATGGCAGTCAATCTTGGGTCTAATGTCGAAAGAGCAATTGGCGTTGAGAAGGTATCCGGGGTACATTGCTGGTTAGACTCCACCGTTGCATTGTACTGGATCAATGGCCAAGGCGAGTACCGTCAATTTGTCGCCAACAGAGTGAAGAAGATCCAAGAGCACGAGCGCGTTAAATGGTACCATGTTCCCACTCACGAGAATCCAGCAGATCTTGGGAGTCGTGGGGGAACGATCGACGAAAACGAGCTTTGGCAGCGTGGACCAGCATGGCTTAGTGATCCAAGCAGATGGCCCCCGCAAGTGACACTCACAGCCGACGAAAGGGTGAAAGAGGAAGCGAAACAAGAGCGGAGTCCCCAAGTCCTGACGACATCTAATAAATCTCCAGATAGTTTCGACGAGCTAATCAGCAAATTCTCCTTACGGAAAACCTTTCGCAAAGTACCTGCCTCCCCGGTATGTATCTGCGAAAATTCACTTCAAACACAATATAAAATCACTAAAATCTCAGAGTATAAAAAATATATTGAAAAGCCTCTCGCTCTTTTTCTCTACATAATTAGTATTCCATGTGCTCGAGTGTAGCACACGCGAGGTGTCTACGTAATTAACCGCTCAGTTCCGACACACTCCCCCGTATACACTCTGAAAGAGGTGTATACAATAACAAAACACAAGACTTAAAGTTAAAATAATTGTCAATCTCTCAAGATCACTGTTCGTCTTTCTTTCTCCTACTCATGATTCGCTGCTTCGATCTGTTCTATACGTAGTTTTGCCGCAGTCGCCGCGTCTCGTCGGGGGCGTGGCTCGAATTCTACCGCATCTGGGTTCAGGATTGGCGCTTCCGGTTCGACATCGCAGCTCAGTTCTAAAGGAAAAAGCAGCTGCACGGGTCGTTCCAAGGTTCCGTTTTGAGTCTTCAGACGTACTCCCCGTATCACGTTATCCTTTCCAGGGTATGTGTCTTCTATAATGCCTAGAGGCCACGTGCCTCGATTCTTGCTTTCTGTCTGTATCAGCACAACGTCTCCAGTCTTAGGTTGGAACTTGTTTCTCTTGTGTGTCATGTTGTGCCTTTCCCTTAAGGCTACCAGGTATTCTTTCCTCCACCGCCGCCACAGCTTGTTCTTACATTCGATCAGATATTTCGCTCGTTTTCTCAGCTCTCGTTCTTCGATTCGCCATGTTTCTTCCATAGGGAGTTGGCACGTTCGTTGATGGAGGAAAGTAGCTGGGGTGAGGGTCGGTAACTGTATGTCGTCCTCAACGTACGACAGTGGTCGGCGGTTGATTTGAATCTCAACGTCGAGCAGAACTTAGCCTAGTTCATCCCACGTGAGATGGCCTCCCCCAATCACCTTGTACATAGCTGCCTTGACTACCCCGATGAGGCACTCGAATTGGCCGCCCCACCAGGGTGCACGACTCAGGTTAAATTTCCATGTAATATCGTACCCTTCCACGAAGCCTCGTAAGCTCTCATCTTTTCGCAACTGTTCCAGCCACTTGCTGGCTTTGACGAACGCGCCGCCGTTATCGGAATACACTACGCGTGGTCGTCCCCGCCGAGCGATAAACCATTTCAACGACATGATGAAGGTACTGGTTTCAAGGTTCCGCAACAGTTCTAAGTGGACAGCTCTCGACAAGCTGCAAGCAAAGATCACGAGGTAAGACTTCCCTTCCGCCTTGGAGGATTTCCGGAATTTCATTGGTCCAGCGAAATCGACCCCGATTACCTCAAACACCGCACCAGGTGTGGTTCTGTCTTCCGGTAGTTGTCCGGCCACTGGAGTTGTAAAAGAAGTAAGGCGAAATCGCTTGCATCCCCAACATCGACTCCGTATCATTTTTACGAGACTTCGAAGGCGAGGGATCCAGAAGGTTTCTCGTACCGCCGCCATCGTAAGTCCGACCCCGCCATGTAGCGTTTCGCAGTGGACACATTGCACCAGCTTTTCCGTAAATACCGCGTTCCGTGGTAAGTAGATAGGAAGGATTCCTTGCATTCTTCCGATACATACTATAATTCCTCGATCGTCCGTCTTTAGACCCAGTTGCACGCTGGTTTCCTTATAATGTTGTTCGACCGTGTCTCGGAGTTGAACGCGTCTGATCCACCAATACTTCGTCGTCTCGATCTCTTCCGTATCCAAAGGTCCTAGTCTCTTTTCTTTGGCACGGCAGTTGTGAATAAATCGGTTTATCCACGCACTCTCAGCGTTCGACGCAGCGTGTTTCTTTTGAGAAGTTTGTCTAACTCGTCTGTTGTCGTTTCGGCGGATTTGGCTACGTATACGAGGTCTCGATTAATCTTGGTTTCAGCTGCCGATTCGGGTGATGTTTTTGTTACCGGATTGTCTGGCCACTTTGCTTGATCACTGAGCCATTCTGGGCCCGACTGCCACAGCGATGAAGATACCGGACCGCCTCTGCTAGCAATGTCCGCGGGGTTGTCCTTTGTTGGAACATGTCGCCACTGAATTGATGGATGAGCCTGGATCTTCGCAACGCGATTGGCGACGAATTGCTTGTAGGCCCCATTTCCAACTATCCAGGCCACTGTGCTGTCAAGCCATGCGAACATCAACGGTTGCGGTTCTTTTGGTAGTGCTTCACAAACATTCACTAGAAGATTTGTCGCCATGTGAGTCCCGACCAGTTCCAGACGTGGAGCCGACAAATTTCTCTTCGCTAGCCGACTCTTTGCTGCCACCAACTGCTGTGTCGTTCCCGATTGCTGTCTAACCACTGCGTAAACTGCTGCCCCTACACCTTTTGTAGACGCATCACCGAAGGAATGTAATACAATCTCATCAATTGGTTCCTGGTATCTTGCAACAGATCTCAGCACTTCTTCCTCTATGGGTAAGGATTGTTCCCAGGTTCGCCAACGTTTCAACTGTTCGTCATTAATCTCAACATCCCACGGCAGTTTTGCATCACACACGTCGCGGAATAGGAGTTTCCCCTCCAGGATCAGCGGTGAAACCAACCCTAGAGGGTCATAGATCTTTGCCAGTTTACGTAAGATGCCTCGCTTCGTCACCGGTACTTCTTCGCTTGGGAATGAAATCTTTAACGTGTCACTTTGTTTGTTCCATTTCAGACCGAGCACTTTCGATTCTTTGGGTTTCACCATCAGCTGTGTCTTTGCATAAGATTGTTCGTCGGAAAGTTCAGATACTTGATGAACCTCTTCAACTTCCAACTGCGGTACATTGGAGCTCCACTTATGAAGTTCAAATGTAGCGTCCTGTAAAATTTCTCGGGAAATTTCTTTGCGTATCTTAGCTTGCTCCACTGTCGAACCGCCGCTTAGTTGATCGTCTACGTACATGCTTCGACGTAGATGCTCGACTTCTTCAGGATAAGTTTTGGACCAAGTGTCTAAATGAGTCTCGATTACACCATGAAGTAAATATGGTGACGGTACAAGACCAAATACGACTCTCGTAAACCGTAAGGTCTCCAATGGTGACAGATCATCTCGACGCCAATGAAACCGCAGCACGTCTCTCTCAGCTGCTTTGATTCGGATTTGCAGGAAGGCTTGACGGATATCACTAGAGACCATCACTGGGAACGCTCTTTGCTGTACCAATACATCCCATAGCTTATTCTGGAGGGGTGGACCAGGATATAGACAATCATTTAGGGAAGGCGATGATGGGTCTTGCTTCGCTGAAGTGTCGTACACGACTCGCAATTTGGTTGTCTCTGATGACTCCTTGACCACGCCCTTATGAGGGATGTAGAACTCTTTACCAGTAACTGTTGTAGGTGCCTCTTCCACAATGCCTTCTTGGAGTTGTGCTCTAATGACCGCGTCGTATTCTTCGATGTGCCCATCTTGTTGCAACTTCTTTGTTAGACTACTCAGACGATGGAGACTTCCGTATTTGTTGGCCGGCAGATGGGGATGATTGCTCCGCCAGGGCAATCCTGTCTCGTACCATCCTTCAGCTGATCGTTGCAATTGTTCCTTGAACTCTGCATGTACCATGTCTTGATCGTGTTCTGTGGAATCTTTGAGCCCCAATACATCGAGACGACACAGTTCCTCGTAATCTACGTGGCTGGTCTGGGTAAGAAACATGGTTTGCCGGTCGATTTCATTTCCGGGTGACATGATGAACCACCCCAGTTTGGTGTATTCAGCAACAGGTTCTCCCGCTTCACCTACCACTGGTGGTCGGTTGGTCTTAATTCTCGCATAGTCACCCACGCTTAGAATAACATGAATGGGTAGTTGGTCTTTCTTGTCATTGTCGGTCAAGTTGACTTGCGCTAGGTGGGGGTACTTGGCTTTAACGTTCTCGTAATGTGGATTGACTATTGACAACAGTTCGTTCTTGTCAACCTTTGTGAGCTTTGCATCCATTTTGAAGGAGTTGTCAAGGGATTGAACAAACAACAACGTCGTACGTTTCCATTCTCGTAAGGTGAGAGCCCATTAACATCTCAATACGTTTGGTTGAAGCTTCTGAGGGTTTCTTGTTCAGCAAATCTCCGACTTTAGCTGAGATATAAGAGCTGCCAGCTCCTGTGTCGATCAGTGCTCTCGTTATGATTCCGTCCACTTTAAGCAAAACCACTGGGAAAACTCCTTCCCCCACTCCACTTGGTGTTAATGTCACTTTCCTGTTCTCTTCCGGCTGCGTTTTGTCACATATTGAGGTGTGATGTCTCCTGTGACAAGTCTGGCATGATGTTTTGCTTTGGCATTTTGCGGCCCGATGAGTCCCAACCGCACAGTTGAAACACAATCGCTTCTTCACCGGAATCTGTTTCCGGTCAGCTACAGCAGTAACTTTAGTGCATTCGACAGCTTTGTGCTCCCTACTGTCGCAGTAGATGCACCCTCGAGATATTTCAGATCGATTGGTGAGGTACATTCTCTCTCGTTCTCGACGCTTCTTCGCTTGATCATCATCTCAACTATGATCGACTGGGTTTCTCCGTATCCAAAGACGCACTGCTTCTGCTAGCTGATCGAGATTCCATGTCTCCCAGTCACCGTCTGATCTTACAAGGTCACCCCGTATACCTGGCAACTTTTCAATGGTAACCATGGTAAGACCCTTCACTTCGTCCAGCTTCTTGAGCGACTGCAGGGACTGGACACAATATGTCAGTTTTTCACTAAACTCGGCAATTTTCTTCGAATTCGCTGTCGAAATGTATGGCAAGCTCAAAATTTCTTTCACATAAGACTTCACCAACTCTGATTCTTTGCCATATTTTTCCTCCAATATAGCCTTAGCTTGATTGTAGCCTTCTGGTGTAAATGGTAAGGACTCTACTTCACGTCTGACATTGTCTCCAAGAAGATCTCTTAGATATGAAAATTTGGCAATGTTTGCTAAGCCGGATTTTTCGATCGATTCGGTGAATTGCCCCCAAAACCGTTGCCAATCCATGTAATCTCCGTCAAATTTTGATATTACGAGTTTCGGTAGTTTCGCTTCCACTTGCTTGGCATGAATTTCCTTCGACGAACTTCCACTTTCCAACTTTGCTTGATGTTTGGACTCAAGTTTCAGCTTAGTTTCGTGTAGTTTTATCTCGTATTTCAATTTCTCTTCGAACGCATATCTCTCCTTTTCCAGTTTGCAATCGTCCTGCCATTTCTCCAAGCGCTTCACATCGTCGTCTGCTTTCTCTAACTCAGTCTCTAGTTGAGAATTCCACGTAGCGATTTCGTCCTCGTCCACTTTTTGCTCGATTTTCAACGCTTCTACGCCTCGTCTCGATGTTTCTACCTCGTTTGTTAACGCTTTTAAGGCTTCCAGTTGTCGTTTAATCGAAGTATCTTTGTTAGAATCGAGCACCGAATCAGTTCGCTGGCATGTCATCTGAAGTTGTTTTAATTTAACATCGAACGTCGACATCGCGTTGCCGTCTGCTATTCGTAAACAATCACGTTTTAAAATCACATAAAACTCGTCAAATATACCAACAATATCACTAAATCCCGTCTCTGAGGTGCCACGTTTCGCAAAGTACCTGCCTCCCCGGTATGTATCTGCGAAAATTCACTTCAAACACAATATAAAATCACTAAAATCTCAGAGTATAAAAAATATATTGAAAAGCCTCTCGCTCTTTTTCTCTACATAATTAGTATTCCATGTGCTCGAGTGTAGCACACGCGAGGTGTCTACGTAATTAACCGCTCAGTTCCGACAAACCCTGAGAATTGGAGCATGGATCCACAGATTCCTAACAAACTGTAGAAGTCGAACTGACAAAGTGAGTGGCCCACTCAAAACACAAGAAATCGATAGCCTTTAGATTAAATATGGTAGGGTGGGCGGGGCAATTATCTGCAATAATAGCTACTTTTCTGCCTTCTCGTTCAAACTTACAATCTTGTTTGCAGACCCATTCCTCAAAAAGTATGCTGTACATCCAATTTTTCTTTTGAGACCAATATCTACATGGCAAGTTTCAAACTCCTTTGAAGCACCGGGGTTTTTTCAAATTCCCAATAAACAAACATGGGTAATTTATGGCCTACTGCATAACCAGCTGCAAGGCCTGTTAATCAAACTTTACTGTGCTCCCCACCAACGGACTTCTCTGATTTCAGTTGCAGTGATTTGTCCGATTTATAAAAGAGGCCAAATTCATCTGCGTTGTATACGTCTCGAAGCTCATAGTTTGAGAGAATAGTTGGAAGAGTCGATTCTTCCCATGATGCTGGTCATTTCTTCCGTGCACGACATTGCTTCACCTGAAACCGTTTTGAAAGATATTTCATGCCCGCTCTTCCATCGCTAAAACCAGCCAGTTTGAAGTTTTCTACGCTTAGTTCTTCAGCATACTTTTTCTTTTAGTATTGGACCATTCACTGGTAATCCCTCCTCCCTTACTTTTACAAACCATTTGTAAACCGCCTGATCCAGGTTTTCATAGTTGCTCAATTTTAACTTTGACGCAGAACAATTATTTCCGCTCTCAAAAGCATTTAGAATTTTTTCTTTGTTTTTCAACCACATTGATAAAGTGTTGCAAGGCACATTATACCCAGCAGCGACATCCTTTTTTGGAATGCCACTCTCTATTTTCTTAAACGCTTCATACTTTATACTTAATGTTCTCGTAGATTTTTTCTCTTGTTTGTGCCTGACATTGTGCCTGACATTGTCAGTTTTCGCGCAAACTAATGGCAAAAACGACCGTCAATTGACACCTTTCTCATTTGAAATGAAATCGAATAATTTGTTAAGGGATATTATGCCTATCAATATGAATAGTCCCTGAGAGTGGACAAAATTTTAAAAACAAATATTGAACCGACAAATATTGTCAATAAATATGCTGTATGTGTTGTTCTTCAAGATAAAATTAATTTAAAATGCATTTAAAAAGAGGGAGAAGCAGGCGCTTCGTTAAAACAATCTTCTACTTTTTGTGAGCAGATACTCACAGCGCATGCACAGTCATTATCAAAGGGAAAGCTGTTAACATGGGGGATGCAGAAGGCATGCAAGTTCCATGCAAACAAAAGTTCACTGGACAGAAAAAAATATGTAGATATTTTTTTACAAAAATAACTGAAAAAGCTGGAAGAATAAGTATCCTGGTAGTGCACATAATCTTTTAAAATTCATAACAATGTTTACAATAATTATACAGCGATTAAATCGTGGTAATTTGGAAAGAAATGCAATTTTTCGGTTTTTAAAATGCTATGTTCTCACATTTTAATGTTTTCCGATCTATGATTCCGAAACTAAGTTTGAGTCAATGAGGTGTATTTGGCCAAGGGGAAACAAAATTTGTTCAAATTAGCGAGGAGTTCAAGTTAAGCGAGATTGAGTTAAGCGGAATAAATTACTATAAATAACATTATTAAATCCAAAGGGAATTGGATTTAATTTGAGTTAGCAAGGACTGCATTTTACTTTTAGAGAACTAACAGCAATTACCAACATTTGACAATGAATTAGTGCAAAGTATTTCAATATGTACTTATCTGTGTGGATTTTACAATTTGGAATTGAAACAAATCTACTTCCTTATAGTACTGGATGAACACAAAGTGTACCATCGCCAGTTGGTATGAACAATATGATTTTTGTAACTTGAATGGTTGAGTGAATGAGTGCCATATATCTGTTTAACCAACTGAATTGGTTTGAGGCCAAGAGTAAATGTCATTATTTTTTTAAACGTATTTGTGGATGAATAGCAGCCCACTTTGTGTCTGAAAAACGAGTTAGAACCACCAGCTCAATTGCCACCTGGTAATATACTAGAAATAAATGCATGCAGCAACCCCTTGCCATTTTAAACAAAGCAAAATATTATGTGCGCTACCCAGACCTAACTTTCTACGCTAATATTATGAAATAACTTGGAAACAAAGACAGTTGTTAGGGTGAACAGAAATCACCTGTTTGCCTGCTGCAATACGTTGCAGTTTAAGTGAGAGTTAAACTTTTCTATAGCTAAACCTTCAAAACATCAAAACGGCACAAATAATTATAATAACCATACAAGCACTAAATGTCGAATGTTGTTTTTCGATTATTTATTTTATTCAATGATTTTAGTGACTATATAAGCTGCAAAGTGATATTTGTTTTATCAAAACTCTGAAGTACACTTTTGAGAACCCTTTTTAAAATTTAAGCGATGATGTAAAGCCTTAAACGGTCGGTTAGCTCCTTGTAAAACGACATACAGTACCAACCTCATTCTTATCAAAATAACAATGCATTCTTACAGCAAACACTGAATAAGCAAAATATAGACACCTACCACTTCAAAGATTATAAACTATGAGTCGTTCCTATTTCACCAACTGTTTATGTGCTGTGATGATCTTTAAATCTTTTATTATTGTTTTAATATTTGACTCCATGATTTCATTTTATATTTTTAAAAAATAGTCTGCAAAATGATGGTTAAAATGCTGACGCTCTCATGCATGCTCTCTTTTTGTCTTAGCCAATCAGCAAGTTGTAGACGATCGTTCTTTCTTTGTTCAAATTTTGCGCATGCGCACAACTACTATGACCATTGAACGTCCATGACATTTGGGCAACTTTGGATTCGCCTATATTCTGTCAGAATACCCGGGTGTAATTCCTAATCTCTGGGCGGGATTAGTATCCTCGCACGGCGCTGGCTCAGGGATAAATAGAGCTAAAATATAAAATAGGTTCTATGTTCATTAGATATGCTACAGCCTACATGCTAAAATGCAATTTACCTTCTTTCTATCCTTAGTTGGACAGCACAGGAATCAAAATGAAGAATTTAAGTCATTAATGATAGACAGGACCACTATTCGTGCTGATCTTATTGACATTTTTAGCTGTCCATATATACTGGACTTTGTAGTTCTTACAACTGTAATAAATGCAAATGGAAATGAAGAAAAAGGCCAAGGAAAAGGTGTTACGATGGATTTCTTAACACATTTCTGGAAAGAATTTTTCACAGCATATTCTGCAGAGAGAAAGACTTCTTTTATAAGACACAATCTCCAGAAATCACAATGGGAAGCAATTGCTAGAATCATAGTTTATGGGCACAGAATTGATAAATACTTTCCATTGAAGCTGTCAAAATTAATTGTGTGTACATGCTTATTTGGCAAAGAGTGTTTAAGCAAGTACTTTTTGATGACATCATTCCACTCATATGTTGCTTTTGATGATTGGGAAGTGCTCACAAAGTGCCATGATAAAAATTTTAACCCAGCAGATGAAGACATCATCGAATCAATTATTTATAAATTGGCACATTAAGAACTGGTGCAAAAGCCTTGTTCAGGAGGCCCTCCGAATTGATTATTTCGTGTTAGTCGTGCGAGTTAAAACAAGTTTTACCTGTTTCCGTTGGGAAAGTCACGGGGTTGTTTTTTTGAAGGATTTTTCCGAATGATAGCTTAAAAAAGTCTTTATTTGTTTTATTATGAATTTATTCTTGTTTATTTTCTTTTAAATAAATTACGTTATTTAAAATCAGGGTTTTTTGGTGCCTTTTTTTTGGAATCAAGGGTAACAGAGGCGTTAACATTTGGCAATCCTGCCAGGACTTCTTGGGTCCTTTTTGAGCGAAATCGGTATATTCGAGGACAGTTTGAGTTTATTGGGAAGATAACAGGAATCAAGATGGGAATCATGCTATAGGAACTATTGTTTTACAGATTTGGTACATAGAACTTGTTGTTTTTTCATTGTTTATTATCGACATTTGTATTGGTTCTTCGATATATCTATATATTTATATATTTTTTTGAGTGAACAAATATTGACAAACAAACAAAGCAGTATTTCGAGTGGTTTACATAAAACTATGAGCAATACAGAGGGTTAAGCTCAGCCAACAAACCTGCCCCCGTTTCAGTACAAAATACAAACAACAGTGAGTGAAAAGCTGAGTCCTAGAGTCAAGAGCGAGTTTTAGAGTTAAAACGGAACAAAAGATCACGAAAAGCGGCGGTCACGAGACTACGACACACTGTGGAGAAGCTTTGTGTTAAAAGAGAGGATCTAGACATTGGATTAGTGGAAAAACATATAGAGACTTTATGGGAGATGCTTGAGAAGAATATGGTTATTATGGACGAACTTAGTTACATATATAGCAAGATAGGGGATCAGGAAAACCAACAAGTTGTTTCGAAAGAAACAGAGCAATTTGAAGCTGAAGTTCTACAAGCTATTGAAAAGGCAGAAAGTGTAATTCAAGATGTGATGAAAGTAGGATCAGCACAATCCAGTCAACCCAATAGTTCTGGAATGCCAATGCAAAATCCACCTCAGCAGAATTTGGTTAATGTACAAAGTAACGCGACAGTGACAGGAAACTCGCATCCTCGTTTGAAGCTTCTTCAAGTGCCAGTGTTTGAAGGTTTAAAACCAAGTTTCAAGATTTTTAGGCCTTGTTCACAAGCTTGATCGATGAGGGTGATGAACCAATGAATATGAAAATGGCAAGATTACGGCAAAGTTCGAAAGGGACAGCTCATGATGCCATTCGCGGTCTGGGTGTGTCTGAGCCAGAATATGAACAAGCAAAGACAATTTTGCAATCTAAGTTTGGTGGTAAAAGATGGGAGCTGCACGCCTACATGGATAAATTAGAAGCTTTACGATGTTAAAGGTAGCGATGTTAGGGGACTCAAACGCTTTGCGGATCTGATTAGAATATCGGTAGTTAAACTGCAGGCGGATAAGCGCAGTGGGGAACTGGGAGAAGGTATGTTGCATGGGATGCTTGTTAAAAAACTGGGTGACAGACAGGTAGAAAGCTACAGCCGGTGGTTGAGGGAGAATAAAAAGGAGAGATCAGTGTTAAATCTTAAGCACTAACCAAAGGAGGAGGTTAGTTGAGGCACAGGAGATGGTACATGGTGTAGAAGGGTTAGAGGTAAAACAGAATGATCATTTGGATGGCAAAACAAGGTATGCCAGGAAGTCACATTCATTTTTTGCTGGTAGAAGAGAGAAAGACACAAAACCACCTTGTGTCTTATGTGAAGGAAACCATGGTGTCTTTTAGAAAGTTTCAAAGTATGGGTGTGGAGAAAAGGTGGGAAGTCGCAAAGTCCTGGAGATTATGTTTTCGTTGTTTGGGAAGTTTTCATCAAGGGAGGGTATGCTCTATATCCAAGCAGTGTAACATCGATGGTTGGACAAAAAGTCATCATGCTCTCTTACACGGATCCACCACAAAGCCTAAGGAATTTGACGGAAAAGTGGTAGCTCCCCCACGGGAGGGGATGAACAACCCTCGCACTATGTGTACCAATAGCAAATGCTTGTTGTCAGAAGCTGCATCATTAAGAACAATTTCGGTTTGGTTGAAAGCAAACAGTCGTAAAGTGAAGGTCAACGCTATCTTGGACGATGCTTCAAACGAGACTTTTCTCAACGAGGAGGTACTTTTGGGAATTTAGGAACCATTTCAAAAGGTCAAGGTTCACGTCTTAAACGACGAGATCGAAGCATTTTAGTCGATGCCAATAAGCGTTAACATCGAAAGCGTGGATGGTGAGTTCAGCAAATGTATTAACGTAAATACTTGCCCTCAAAAGGTAACCGGAAATTATAGAGTGGAAGATGGGAGAGAAAGCATGAAAAACTGGGAACACTTAAAAGAATGTGATTTTCCGAAACCTGCCGAAGATAAGCATGTTGATTTATTGATTGGAGTCGACAACTTTGAGCTACATTTCTCACGGGTGGGTATCCGAGGTGCAGAGGGAGGTCCAGTAGCCCGTTTAGGTCTACTCGGCCGGATGTGTATTGGGTCTACCGGCTAGTAAACAAGGGACAACAATCAGGTCGCATGTCATTTGAACATTGCTTAGCACCAGTAGTTCAAGCGGAGTTTGTTGCGGTGTTAACTGGATCATCAAATGCGTTTGGGAGATAGAAAACTCTGGATTTGAGGGTAAAGACTTTCGAGTGTACACCGAGGAAGAGAAAATGGCAATGAAGAAACTTGAAGAGTCCCTTAGTTATGACAGCACAACTAAAGGATACAAGATTGGAGTACTATGAAAGGAAGATCGACCCACTTTACCTGACAACCATGCAGCTGCGCTTTCACGTCAGCTCAGCACCGAGCAAAAGTTAGGAAGGGATAAATTCCTCGCGTCCGAGTATAAAACAACCATTGAAGGCTATATAGAAAAGGGTTACCTCCGGCATGTAACCTCCGAGGAGCAATCGCCGCAAGAGACTTGGGGCGATCCCCATTTTCCGGTAGTTTGAATGGACAAGACGACAACAAAAGTAAGGATCATATTCAACTGTTCAGGTAAATGCAACAGTATTTCCTTGAACGACGTGATCTACACTTGGCCAAAGTTACAACGAGAGCTTAACGACATTCTGGTTTGCTTTCGCCACAACCCAGCCGCCGTTGCTTGTGACATGAAGGAAATGTATCTCCAAATCGAAATTGACCGGGAGTTTTGTGCATTCATTGCTAATCATATTGGAGAAATCCAAAGATCCAGATTTGTCCCATTGTTTGCTTTGGTGGAGTGGACCGGAGTGGCTGTTGCAAGACCGGTTAGCAAGGCCTGGACGGAAGTTTCGTGCATTCATTGCTAATCATATTGAAGAAATCCAAAGATCCAAATTTGTCCCATTGTTTGCTTTGGTGGAATGGACCGGAGTGGCTGTTGCAAGACCGGTTAGCGTAGCTGAAGATGAAGTTAGAAAGTGGGCCTAACAACTTGACTGAGAAAAAATTCAGTAACCAACGAAATAACAGAGGACAAAGTGTCACATTGAACAGCCATCATAGTCAACACCCAGAGCATAAGCAGAATGTCACGTCCTGGAGACTTCACCCTAAACAATATTTGAGTTGGATGCGGTTAGTCAGCGTGTACGGCAGAGTACTCAGAGTTGTGAATAACATGAAGAACATCAAGAAGAGAGGTGGCAAAGCATTGCTACCTGAAGAAAGAAGTGATGTCGAAGAAGATATAATTCGGGTCACACAACAGGAAGCCTTTCGAGAGCAATTTAAGGCTCTGACCAAGAAACGACAGGTGTCTACGAAAAGTGTATTGGTGAAATTAAATCCGTGCCTAGATGAGCAAGGCGTAATCCGCTCAGACAGTCGACTTTGATATGCGGAATATTTACCTTATGATTTCAGATTTCCCATCATACTCCCAAGACGACACTGGGTAACCAGGCTGATTGTGAAATATTACCACGAGTTGGCAAATAATTCAGCTGGCGTCAACTTTATCCTGTCACAAGTAAGTCAAAGGTACTGGATCCCTGCCTCACGTGAAGAAATTAAAGAATGGAAGAATCAGTGTAACAAGTGTAAAAGGCAAAGAAACAAAGCTGCAACACAAATCACACAAGTTATTGTGCCTTTCATCAAGCAGGGGTTGACTATGCTGCACCGATCCAAACGGTTCAAGGGCGAGGAAAAACAAGTCAAAAACGCTGGCTATGTGTGTTTACGTGCTTCTCAACGCGAGCGATCAACATTGAAGTTGCTTGGCGCCTTGATATAAGATGGGTTCCTGAATGCATTTACGAGGTTCACAAATTGACAAGGAGTTCCAAAAGAGATGACAAGTGACAATGGAATGAACTTTGTAGGTGCAGTAAATGAGTTGAAGGAGCATGTGAATCAACTTGAGGAAGATAAAATCCGTAAAGTAGCTGGAAAAGGAGGCTGTTAGTTTTGGAACACATTTAATATCTATATGTTAATATATTTTACATATTTACATCAACAAGACACCAGCAATATTAATTTGCATGCGGAACTTGGCAAGAGTGTGTATATTTAGTATAGGTATTGTTGTTTCGTGTTCTCCAGTTTGAACCTACTATCTGCTACTATCTACTATTATCTACTACATATCTACATTTCTGCTACCTGCCTGCCTATATCTACCCACTGTGATAACCCACCATACAACCTTTGCTACCACGCTGATCTGATGTCAATTTGCATGGTCAACCAATCATTTCGATATTAAAGTAATCATTAATTAACTGTCTGTTTACACATTGATTGGTTATTCTATTCTGTCGAGTTCAAAATATCAGCGCACCACCTAAATCTTGCGCGACCTGTGACTGCAAACTATCATGCTGTCCGTGAGAAGTAAATTCAAGTTCGAATTTGAAGAAGGAATTTGAAGAATCTAAAGAATTTAATTGACTGTTCTGTGCAACTGCAGCGGCAAAGTCACATTAAGGGGTTTCCTACCCAAAATTCAAAACAATCTAATCGATTGTTCCGTGCAACTCCAGCGGCCAAGTCGGATAAAATGGGTTTCCTGTCCAGAAATCAAATAGGACCAGAATCTACACGTATTAAATATATTCTTACCCCAATTCAATCTAAACTTAATCGAACAGCATGAAACAAACGGTTTATTTGTTTCTCTTGGAGGAATTGCCGTATCATGTGAGCGAAATCGAATCGCGCATCAGTAAATTACTCAGAGATTTCGAGCTGTGCACCACAACTCTTGGGAAACAAGACTGGGACGTTGATAAATACGGTCACATACACATTTCAAATACTAGTATATTTTGCGCCATTACAGACTTGCGACGACGCAAAATAAAAAAACAAAACAAAACCGAGGCGAATTTTCAACTCCGTCGCTGACGCCGGAGTAATTATTAGTCCCAGATGGATCCTGAGATAGATCCTGATATGGATCAATTAAGACAATTTTGAAGTACCACGAAAAAAAATGTAACCAGGAAAGCTAATAAGCTTAATGAGCTAATAAATTCAAAGGGTGAAACTGAGGCTGTTACAAATGCCTTGAAGAAACTGCTTGAAGTTTGGAGCCAATTTCAATTAGCACACCATAACTACCATAGTTTAGTTAGAGATGAACAAGCCATTCAAGAGTCGAAAGTGTATGCTGATTCTGTAGAAGAACTATTTTCAGAGCTTCGAGAAAGGGTCAATTTGTGGCTTGAGCAACCTATTGATCATTCCCAATCAAACAAACCAATTCAACTCGAGAGACAAATCCAACCAGAAGATTTAGTGAGCTCCGTGGGATCACGCCGTTCGTCACATGCTCACTCAGGAGCAAGTTCATTGAGAAGTGCGTCAAGTGCCAAAGTGAAGGCGGTGGCGACACAGGCAGCACTAGAAGCCAGAGCAAATGCAGTGGAAAGGATGCATAACCTCCAATTAGAAGAACTAAAAATCCAACAAATGAAATCTCAAGTACAGCTTCAAGCAGAGATAGCCGAAGCCGAGAAAAGGGTCTACAAACTGACCCAGGTTGAGGAAAACCAAAGCGAGCGTTTGCCTCAACAAAATACAATTGAACAACGGTCTATGTGTGTACCATCGCAACCTCCCCTACCTCAGAGCAGAGGCAAACGGCTAATCGACAACCAAAGAATCACCCAAAAGTTGTTCCATCAACTGGTCAACAGTTAAATCCTAGTGCGACTGTATGGTCTCCCAGTACGGCACTACCTCAGCAGCCTGCAACTCATGTTGGCAATAGCGCATTTCACCAGCTGATGGAAACTCAAGATCGCCAGAGCACGGCCCTTCAACAGTTAGTGCAACAACATCAACAAAGCGTCATGGCACTTACGTTACCAAAACCGACCATTAAAGTCTTCACAGGAGATCCTATAGACTACAGTGACTTCGTTTGAGGATTTGAACACCTTGTCAAAGAAAAGACTCCTTGCCCAAGCTCCCGTCTATATTACCTCATTCAAAATACATCAGGACCCGTTCAAGATCTAATGAAAAGTTGTTTGTCAATGAACACCGAGGAAGGCTATATGGTCAGAATTATAGAATCGCAACCGCACAAGTACAAGCTCTAACAGATGGATTGCCAATAAAGTCCGAGGATGGAGAGGCGCTTCTAAAGTTCTCTGTTCAATTAACTAGCTGTACTAACACCCTGAGAGAAATTGGCTGTGTCAGTAAGTTAGATCACCCTGGGAATCCAAGAAAAATCTATCCTCCATTTGGCATGAGACTGAAATGGCGCAATGTCGTTGACTGTATCGTCGAGAAGGAACAAAGGGACCTCACAATCAAAGATGTAACTGACTTGGTGACTGTGAAGGCAAGAGCAGCCAGCCACCCTTTATTTGGGAAAGTGGTCAACGAAAGCAAAGGAAAACAAGCATATGAAAAATACATACCTCAATTTAGTAGTAGAGCAAATGACTTTGCAACGCAAGGAGATCAAAAGCCCAAACACGGCCAAGAATCAAGGAAGCTACCCGAATGTCCTTCGTGTAGTGCTAACCATTGGTTATCAAGTTGTGAAAAATTTCACAAGCTTTCCCTCAAAGAAAGAAAGGCGCTTGTGAAAGATAAGCGACTTTGCATTAACTGTCTCAGAGTTGGGTATTTTGTCCGTTCCTGCCCTAAGAATAGCTTCTGCAAGGTGGATGGATGCAGTGGAAAGCATTCGACTTTCCTTCACCCGAAGAAAATAATCCCAAATCAGCGGGGTGAAGATGACGAGAAGACGTCTGGGAAGGAAAACAACGTCGTGGAACAGGACACAGCAAATAATAGCTATGTGAAGATGTCACCTAAATCAATGTTCATCGAAAAGGCGATTGCAACACGATCCACAATTATTAAGCAAGTACAAAACATTCATGAACGATTTGTTATGTAAGGATTACGCTAGGAAAGCTGACAGCCAAGATCTCGGTCCCCTGAAAACCCATTGGTATTTACCTCATCACCCTGTATTCCATCCTCAAAAACCCGACAAGGTTCGCATTGTATTTGACTGCTCAGCAAAGTATGGCAAAGCCTCGTTGAATGACCAATTGCTACAGGGGCCGGTTTTGACAAATACACTCATCGGCATGCTAACAAGATTCAGAGGAGAACCTGTAGCATTCATGGCAGACATCGAAGCAATGTTCCATCAAGTGCACGTCCCCTCAAGCGATTGTGACGCCCTCAGATCTCTGTGGTGGCCGGATGGCGATCTCGCCAAGAAACCAGAAGAGTACGAAATGAGAGTTCATCTCTTCGGGGGTGCCTCATCCCCAAGCTGCGCTAATTTTGCCCTGAAAGGGATCGCTAAGGACAACAAAGCAGATTTTGAGCCCAAGGTCAACGAGACAGTGCAAGGTAACCTCTATGTGGATGAGGTCAGTCAAAGGGAAGAACGAAGCCGTTGATCTTGCAAAGCAGCTGCGGGAGTTACTGGCTAGAGGAGGGTTCAGGCTTACAAAGTAAAGTGGCTTTCAAACTGAAAAAAGGTCGTTCAATCCCTCCCTGAACTGAAAAGAGCCTCGCTGGTCAAAACCCTAGATTTCAACAGTTGGTCTGTTGAAAGAGCTTTTGGAATATCAATGGAATATCACTTCCGATCAGTTTGGTTTCAAGATCGTTGTGAAGGACCAACCCCCTACAAGAAGAGGAAGCCGCGCCATTTATGTTTCAAGCTAAGCTCATCCTACAAGATCTATGCCGTAAGAAGTTAGACTGGGATGAGCCCATCCCAAAAGGATCCTTGAAACAATGGCACGGATGGCTACAAGAGCTACCCAAGCTGGAACAACTCGTGGTCGATTGCTGCTTTAAACCAACATCTCTTGGGAAAGCCCATGACGTTCAACCCTACCACTTTGCTGATCTCAACACAGATACAATGCGGTGTCATATCTTAGAGTCGAAGATACCGATCACAACCTGAAAAGCTCTTTTATAATGGGTAAAGCTAGGCTTGCACCAATCAAGCCAGTCACAATACCTCAGATGGAATTGTCAGCGGCCGTGGTCGCAACAAGACTAGACAAGATATGTCAACGGGAGCTCAGCTCACCAATCGACCGGTCTTTCTTTTGGACAGACAGTATGTGCGTGCTGCGTTATATAGAGAACGAAGACAAACAATTTCAAACCTTCGTGGCGAACCTAATTGCAACCATCCACAATGCCTCTTCACCATCCCAGTGGAATTATGTCAACACTGATCTCAATCCAGCAGATGATGCTTCAAGAGGAGTCCTGTCAGATTCACTTGACCGCTGGATTAGAGGACCAGACTTCCTTTTGAAGTTGTTTGACGAATGGCCGAAGAGCCGACCAGCGAAGCCGTGAAAGAATGGAATCAATCCCAAATCCACCACTTCCTCCTACAACGCAACATCAAATGGACCTTTAACCCACCAACTGGTTGCCACCCCAGCGGAGTGAATGACATCGTGCTAATCGTAAATGAAAAGACTCCAAGAAATTCCTGGCCTCTCGGACGCGTTCTCAAACTTTACAAGAATTGCAATGACAGATTTGTGCGCTCGGTTAAGTTGAAGAGCAGAAAGATGGAGTTGGTACGACCTGTCAGCAAGATTGTATTCTTGAAAGGAACAGAAAACCAAGAAAACGATAAGTAGAGTATGTAGTAATTAGGTTATGCTCTTTTTCAAAACATTTATATATATATATATTATAATATATTATATATATATATATTTATATATATAAATATAGAAATTAAATGTGTTTCAAAACTAACATACCGGCCCCTTAAAGGCGAATCATGAAGAGCCTTTACCAATAAAGATATATATATATATATATTATATATAATATATATATATATATATATATATATATATATATATATTTATTTATTGGTAAAGGCTCTTCATGATTCGCCTTTAAGGGGCCGGTATGTTAGTTTTGAAACACATTTAATTTTTATATGTTAATATATTTTACATATTTTACATCAACAAGACGCCAGCAGTATTAATTCGCATGCGGAACTTGGCAAGAGTGTGACGGCCATGCATCAAGTTGATGCGCTTGGTAAAAACACCTTCAGTTGAAACATAGATGTTATTGCAATAACAACTGCTACTGGCGTGGCTATTTGTTTTACTTGTTTTGTGTTGGACGCTGCTTGCGCAAATATTCTATCAAGCTCATATTGTTGTCTTTGGTGCGCGTGTAAATCAAAGTGAGTTAAATTCATAGTTATATTTAGTTCTTTTGTTAACTTAGATTTAGTTTGTTACCAAGACTTTATTTTCGTAATTACAAACCTTAGATTTAGTTTTGTTTATGAAACACTTTGAACCCTGTTCAAGTTGTCTTGCATGCAGGTTATTGTCCATGATGTGTTATTTTATCTATCTAATGTATAGGCCGCGCATGAAATGGTTAAAGTTGTGTTGTGTATGTGATCACGCAATACTGTATTTAGTATAGCTATTGTTGTTTTGTGTTCTCTAGTTTGAACCAACTATCTGCTACTATCTAGTATTATCTACTACGTATCTACATTTCTGCTACCTGCCTGCCTATATCTACCCACTGTGATAACCCACCGTACAACCTTTGCTACCACGCCGAACTGATGTCAATTTGCATGGTCAACCAATCATTTCGATATTAAAGTCATCATTAATTAACTGTCTGTTTACGCATTGATTGCCTATTCTATTCTGTCGAGTTCGAACTATCAGCGCACCACCTACGTCCTGTGCGACCCGTGACTGCAAACTATCGTTCTGTCCGTGAGAAGTACAGAGGCATCAGATGGAAATTCAACCCTCCGACCGGCTCCACATTTTGGAGGCGTTTTTGAATGGTGAAGAGTACAAAAAAAGCCCTGTATGCAGTTTTGAAGAGCAGCGACGTAACAGACAAAGAGTTGATCACGGCTTGCACAGGAGTCGAAGGCCTCCTCAATTCCAGACTGCTGACTTACCAATCAGCTGACACAAGGGATGATGTACTGTTGATGCCAAATCACTTCTTACATGGCCAAGTGGGAGGTGATTTCTCCCCAGAAAGTTTGCATACTACACCATTTAATCCCCAGAAAAGATGGAGAAAGTTAAAAAACTATACTATGATATGCTATTTTTGTTAAAATTGACTACAACCTGCATCAAACAAATACAATATTATATATCAAATTCCTGTGGCTTATTTGAAGACCAGTATCATCACTATCACGGCTTGTCTGCTGTACATTGACAGAGACTACACTCACCTGAATGTATTGGGGGTTGCACAGTTGCATGCACAAAATTGACTGCCCCTTCTTCACATGCTACAGTATACTATTTTATCAACCAGTGTAATTATCTAGAGAGTAATAGGACTAGTTCACTGCATTTGCAGAGTTCCAGCATGTCCAATGTAAACTTGCTACAATTGTGCACACTGCACACTTTCGTTTTCATTCATGCATGCCATATTCAGTTGTTTCAATTAAGGTTGTCTTCTCAAAACTTTAAATATTAAACTCTAAGCATACAACGAATGTGAGGTTATTACATACCTATAGACTTTAAACTCAGACATATTTATTATAAGGCTTCTATATATATACTGTAGGTGACTGTTTAAAGGCTTATATTTCAATAAAAAAGGCCCTCTAAGTAAGCAGTAACCCGAGATTCCTGTATGCTTAGAGTTTTAGTGTTTTGCTTTAGTGTTTTGAGAGGACAACATTATTTGAAATACTGTAGCTGTATAGTACATTCCAGTCTGGTTTGAGAATATAAATGCACCTGTCAACGTTAAGCCAGGAGGGTTGGTCTGACATGCTGTGTGTAGGGCATTTGATTTTCTTGGTGAATGTATTTTGTCAAATGCCCTACTGTCAGGTAACAAATATTTTGTCAAATGCCATACCATTTTGCTATAAGTTGCTTTAGTTCAAGCTGACCTGACTTGGTCAAACATAGTATTTTAAACCTTGAAATGCATCAGTTTTATCTCATGAAAATAATTTAGTGCACTTTTCTCCTGGGATTTTACAAAATGCCCTCTCCTTTCTTAGATGCACCATCAGCAGTAGACGCCATTAAAGAGTGTTTTGTCCCATGCTCATCTAGCACACCAGTGAAAAGTAGGAAACATGATCTGAGCCTATCAGAGTTTCAACCTCCAAAGAAAAAGTCTAATCTCAGCCATATTATGTGCAAAAAGAGAAGTGACTAGCAACTTATGAGTCCTACACGGATATGGCTGAAGAATTTGCTAACATTATGAGCAAGGAACGAGCATGGTCCTTTGATATTGTTTAGTTATCAAACTTCTGAACAACTTCTGGAAAGTCAAGTCCGTTCTGTGCATCATTTCTGCGCATATTGTAAGAGGTCCTCATATTGGAATTTTAGTTGATAGAGTATGCGCAGTTAGTCCAATTCCAATATGTTTAATTATTCAAATTTGGAAGTCTTCTATAAATAACATGGAGGCAACTTTACTTCTCAACAATTACTTTAACACGAAGCAAAATGTGTTAACAAGGTGGGGAATGTAGATTGTTGTTTTTATGATTTTTGGTTATTGTTTGTAACTTTGAGATGTTAGAAAATTTATCCACTTGTATATATCTTATAGTGAGGCTGAAACACAAACAGACGTCGATGCCACAAAGCCAATGGGCTATCTGTTTGACTCCCCTGGTAAACTTTTGTGATGTTTTTTTGTTCTGAAATATTCAGGACCAGCTTCTTACGTAATGATTGCATTTTATTTATGTTTTTACAGTTGTAACATCAATGCCATGGGAAGAAACTCAGTCACATAAACGTCCTGATGCAGACGATTTTCATTGGACACACATGAACATGACACATCCGCTGGATCTTTGACAATTAGGTAGTTTGAATTATCTGGTTTTGTCGTGGAAATTGCTTGGGAATTGAGACTAGTCACCAAGTTTTATATCTTACACTGTATTTTAGATTTGTGTTGTTATTGAATAAGATTTCCGAGGGGACTTTATTATAAAAATATACCCGTATTGATCTTCTAACATCTGATACAGTTTTTATATAATTTTGTGACAGTTTATTCATTGTTTATCACCACACACAATGGGACTTCTCACTTGTGAAACAGAAAGGATGCCACAGCTTTTTAATATGTTGTATATCATATTTACCTATGTTATGGCACATGCTAACACATGTGACCCTTAGAAATGGCTTTTGCCATCTGTGCGAAATTCTTGTCCCTCATGAGTTAGTGTAGGCATTATATGGAAACATTTTCCCAGCACCAACAACATAATTTTCACCAAAATTTTCTCATTTGTAATGCTTGAAATATTTTATTCTCAAAAGTTACTTTGCTTCCTCAGATGTATCCATCAGATTTATATGGTTAGATGGTTTTACAACGTGCATGTAAGTTTGGTTTAAATATTCGGAGCAATTTTACCATAGTAACATAATGACACATTCTTCAGAGAGATATAAAAGTGGTGCTGTGTACTTTTTTACATAAGTGAATCTATTTTCATCACTCTGGTTTTAATAGTTTCGATAATATTATCTGGATCACAACCACCTAGTTATACCATTGATACATCGACAACATTCATCCAGATGCAACTGGCTATAGGCCTTTTATTATCAAAATTAGAAATTGAATTGTGGTGGTTGCTTGGGCAAAAACCTATTTAAAATTGCATTGATGCTCATGCCTGTCCCTGAATGTCAAGCAAGGGCTTGTCAGTGTATTGTCATTAAGAACCCCTGAACAAAGATTATGTATTATTATATATTATATATTATGTATTATGTATTATGTATTATGTATTATGCATTATGTATTATGTGTTATGTGTTATGTGTTATGTGTTATGTGTTACGTGTTATGTGTTACGTGTTATGTATTATGTGTTATGTATTATGTATTTAAGGATTAAAGCACTCAGTGAGTGCATTATCGGGTTTTACATGCACAAGTTCACAAACAAGGAACGAGAAGTTCAATACTGCACGAGGCGAAGCCAAGTGCAGTATTGAACTTCAAGTTCCTTGTTTGTGAACGAGTGCATGTAAAACCCGATAATACACAAACAAAGAGTGCTTTAATGCTTTAAATATTCATTTTGAGTAAACTCGTAAAGACTTTATATCATTTTAAAACTTAAATAAACAACACATGCTTACCTTTAAATACTAAAACACCCTAACCGGTTGCCCGTTTAGTATTTTTCGGTGTGGATTCATCTATAATTACATTAATTTCTTCTTAACTAAGTTCGGCAATTTTTTTTATTCTCGCCATTTTGATTGTAAAATAAATCCTATAACGGCACTGCCGTGGCGTTGTTGCTATATAAAATTCACTCACGTGGTACAAATCGACCAATCAGAGCGTAAGTTTACAAAAAATGAATATTAATATGTATTATGTATCATGTATCATGTATCATGTATGATATATTATGTGTTATGTGTTATGTGTTATGTGTTGTGTGTTATGTGTTATGTGTTATGTGTTATGTGTTATGTGTTATGTGTTATGTATTATGTATTATGTATTATGTATTATGTATTATGTATTATGTATTATATATTATTTATTTATTATTTATTACCTATTATTTATTATAGATTATACATATATATAGATATATTTGAATTTATGAATTATTTACTATTTATTATAGGTTATAGATATATATATATATATATATATATATATATATATATATATATATAAATATATTTATATATATATATATATATATATATATTTATATAATATAATATATAAATATATATATATATATATTTATTTATATATATATAATAGATATATATATATATATATATTTATTTTTTTCAAGATTTGATGGTAGTTTTCATGATCTTGAAATACCTCAATTGAAGGTCATGGTGTTGATGACAATGACAATGATAATAATGGTCAAGGAGATGGAGGAAATAAGGATGATGCCAGTATGAGTTAATATCAAAGTCAAGTAGTCAGAATTGTACTAATTGACATACGTAAAATAGAGTTCTGTTTATCTTCAACTTCAGCAATTTTGGATCTTCTGCACACATTACATGGGCCAATGTGTAAAAGAGAATATTGCAACAAATAAGTTAATTTTGAGACCAGTTTTGTTGGGACATTCCTCACAGTCCATTGGTCATGCAGTGCTGGTCATTTTGGTGGAGGGTGGGCTGCACAACCTCAATGTGAAGGCATCCGTGCTGGAAACCCTATGTTGGCATCAGCTATACCATTATCTGGCAATTCATACACAATACCAGAATATAATCAATACCAGAGCCTCTATATCGGACCTGCTGTAAACGATTATTGTGATAATATGAAAGATACTGCATAGAAAGAAAGAGAGGATAAAGAAATCATTGTCAGTTCTGATGGAAGAAATTATTCACCAGGTCATTCTGCCCACTATTCCACCTATACTTTTTGCTGAGATGGAGACAAAATGTATTTTGGAACACAACATTGCTGATGTGAGGAAAGTAGCAGAGAGAAAGAGCCCCAAAACGAAAAGAGTTGGTTTTAAGAGAGGTCTGGATAAATTGATGGAATCAAATATGATAATTAAAGAGGTGGTCACAGATGGGCATTTGGAAATTGGTGCTTTGATGAGTGAGTAGATTTGGCTATATTACCAAAGAGTAAATATATAAAGAGGTTTCACTCTGGCGAAAATCGGTCACACGCATAGCTGAGCCACACTACGCATGCGTAATATTCCAGCCAGTACCTTTGTCGTTTTTAATGAAGAAAACACCAATTTTTATCATAAAAACAACGATTTTAAAAAAACTATCCAAGCAATTCGCTGTTTTGTTACAAGTTCAAAAGAATGGGTTGGGATGGACATTTTGAACAACAAATTGGGCTGTGAACAGTACTTGAACACGGCGAAAACGTAAAATTATACCCGAAGGAGCGAAGTTCGAGAAAAACCTAGAATGTTTAGTGTTTACAAAGTCAAAAGACGAGGAAAAAGTTGTTTTATACGAGACTTAATGCGCTGCCTTGTGTAGTTTCTGTGGGGAAAAGCTCAGATGTTGTTGAGAAATGACGGTTCGGGATATTTTGTATGATAATGTAGTGGTAAGAACTTAAGAGGGCTTGTCAGTAAATATCAAACAAGTCTGGCCAACTTTCAAAAATCGTTTTAGCTCATATTTACTGGAATAATAGGCCTAAGTATCCCAAGAATTGGTGTGTAGTTAATTGGATCAAATATTGTTTTTAAAAGGAGAAATTTGCATTTTTTCGAAGACGGTTGGAAATGCTATTTTTAGCCCTTACATTTGATTGCACTTTAGCGGTTTCAAGCCAAGAAAATACTGATCCTATGCACATAAAACCACCTCAGCCTGCTAGTACAATTCTCACTCGACAGATTGTGCGACTTTGGAGTCAATAAAACAATTCTGACCTTTTAAAATAATCTTATTTGCAAGACCGGTAAATCGAGTCGATAAAAGTATGTTTTACAAAAATTCATATTGTGAATGTGCTTAAGCTTTGAATGTCTTGAAACTTTGCTAATCGGCAAGTCTAAATAACGTTCTTTCGAATGATATAAAGATTACTTTGGGCAAATGACTGTGCGTTACGCTATTGCCTCCCAAAATTGGTTTATATTGCTCACCTTTGACCCGTGCCGTCACTTTACACAAGACACAATCATGTGTTTATCGTACGTTTAAAAGAGTCTCAATTGATATTTGGAAGACTTAAATCAAATCAATAGTATTAAGAATAAGGATACTTACATGTTTAGTTCTGAAAGTACTTCAAAGTAGCATTTAAACTGTGTCTTTATTAAACAAAACATCTTATTGTAGTTAACTATTAGTTCCTGGCTTGTCAAATGTCAACAGTTTAGACACAGGTAACCCATCCATATCAGGTTAGTATGTTTTATGACCACAAGAGCCCAAATTCAGTATTTTTGCTGGCTATTTATAATATTTTCCCTTAAAATCTCTCAGATCGCACGGAAATTCGGTATGAGTTAAAACATTAGTACAAACAACAGATCAGTTAAGAAGCTTTACTTTATAAAATTGCTCAAAATAGTTATTTACTATACAGTTACTATACAAATACTTAGCTTGGGTTCTCTGTAGTACAATGAAGTCGTAATAAACAATATTCCAAAGTTTAAGGCTTAAATTGGTGAATTGCAGGTACATGATTGGACCAAGTTCACTAACATATCTACATATGGCTTCTTTCTTTTCTGCTTCACACTAGATATATCTAGTTCAAAATATTTACATATTTCTTGCAGCATTGCTATTGAAAATTTGGAGAGCTTGGAAGTTGCTGCCATATCACAGATGTTGTATGAGTCGTAGGTAATTGGATGGTTAAGGGAAATCTCGTTCAAAACCTCATCTCGAATCCGGTAATACTCCTTCTCTGACGATAGGTCATCGTCATCATCATTGTCGTCTTCATCGTCATCATCATCATCATCATCACTTATACTACTCGCTGCTGGAACAGATTTCTTGGACGACAAACGAGAAAAAAAACTTGCAATCTGTTTGGATGTCAGATACTCATCAGATTCAAATAGAGATGATCCATCAGTATCCCGCGCTTTTCTCATTGACTTAGAGACATTGTCAGGGTCTGCTTTCTGGCGAGTTTGTTCGCCAAGGAGAAATATGTCAGTCAAGTACTTCTTTTGATTCTTTGTAAGACGGCGACGGCTAGCACTACTTTTTAACGCCCATCCTATTGGTAATGGCTGAACATCTAATGACGTACTTGATCCTGAAGCACTCTCAATAATCTGGTCAATACCTGACTCTCCGCTTTCAAGGTTTTCAGCATATCTAAGCATAGCTTTGTCAAGGAGGGATTCTCTCTCCAGAGCGTACTTATGCTTGCCAATATCCAAGTGACGTTGGAGCGAGGAAAACCTTTGAAAGGTTTTCACGCATCCTTCCTCAGAGCAGGTAAAGAGAGTGTCATCTGTGTCACTACTCTCATCAGGAGATTCAGCAGTGGCTTCTGTTGTCCTTTTCTTGATATTGTGCCTTGGAGTGACGTCACAGAATGTTAGGTTGGGGTCGGAGGCATCTTCCAATTTAGTGAAGGAAGGCAATAGTTCTGCTGCGGGAGACGTCTTTGACTGAAAATTCCTGTATGGGATTTCTTTACCTACTCCGACACCGTATGCTCTCCAGACCTTCATATGCTTATCCTTGAACTCAATATCATTGATAAAGCTCACACCCTTCCATTTTCCAAAAGCATCTGCATCAGGAATCGTTAAGGGACCACAAAGTACAGCTCTAACACTACGGACGCCATCTCCTGATTCTATGGCAGTTTTCATCTGAGCTGCATTTGATATATCATTGCCAGAGTTGAGGTAAGATCGCAAGTGATTTTTCACTGTGGCCGCTTTGCGATCACATGGACCTTTACCCCCTTGAGGATCCGAAAAATCCATCCGAACGTCGACGTTGTGTTTTTTGGCGAGTTGTCGTACTCCAAGTATGGTAATTCCACTGTGATAGCACCCAGCGTTGTCTTGTCTGAACTTTATAGATTTTAACTGTGGCATCACCTGCTTCAGCTGCTGGATAACATCGTCAATCACAGCCAAAACAAAAAAGCTGTCTTGGTTGCTCTTTTGGAAAAGATGGACAAGGGTTAGCATCTGCATTGG